>NW_028143029.1:0-477474 GCF_977018435.1 Lepisma saccharinum
GGTTTGTCAGACCACCATTTTAATTTTGAACAGTGAACTAGCTGTTTTGCTACTTTTAATTTCTGACACGTTCAACGTGATTTTGTTATAGAATATTGTACAGCAGTATTCAATTATTATTTAGTTAAATAAACATAACGCTATTTATGCGAAGAGGAAGAAAATCGCTCAGAATTGTACAATGGATCCTTTATTTTTTTTTTAAATGCCATGTTAAAATTTCTACATTTTCATGTTGTCAGAAGCAGTGGCGGCTGCTTAATACGTGCTACCGTGCTATAGCACGTTGCTAAATTTGTTAAAATGAAAAGAAGAAAAAAGCAAATCTCACAGATGCAAGAAGTTTAATGAAGCTCCAAAGTGAAATGAAACTTCTCATGTTAAGAGCCTCAACATTTACCAGCGGCGCCACGTATTTCCCTCACGCTGTTGGGGCTATAAGGAATAGTGTACCGTGCTAAAATCTCAACAGCACGTTTTCGCCCCTTTTTCATCACTCCGCGCATGAATATTGTACACCCCCACTCCTCGATTTGTACGGGGGATAGGGTCTCGGCTCGAAGAAAAATCTTCTGCTAGCGTGCTACAGGAAGACTCAGCACGGTAAGTGTGCCATCTCAGGATAAGAAGAAAGTCTACGACAACCTATTGCCTCTGTCAGAACAAACGTTTTTTAATGTTATTTTCAAACGTTCTGTACGTTATCAGTGTAGACTTATGTAATGTTTGTAACATGTCGTATACATTCGCAGCACCTGCAAAAAGTTGGAACGCGAATTGACACTACCCCTTAGCCTTTTATCTATTTCGGTGGTAAGTTGTAAAGATTGCAACTCTGAAACTATAGTCCGTTCCTTTTTTGCTTCCGAAAGTGGATTCTGCTATGTAATTTATGTTTAGGAAATTTTAATTTTATATTTTATCGAAATTACCTGTTTCTAATGCTAGAAATATATTTCCTTGTGTTTATTTAGCACTTCAATAGTCGAGAAACAAACTTAAAGAGTACCGTCATTTTTCCCCGGCTTCCAGATCCGAAAATTTTCCGCGCGGTTCATTGTGTTAAAATCGCATGGCGCGTGATGTGGTGGTCATTGTTGTGAAGGATTAGCTTTTTGTTGTTGTTAGAAATGAAAGTGAGTGTGTGTTTTCGGTGGATTCTTTGTTGCAGCGACCTTTCTTTTCAAGAACACTTGAAGGAAAGTTGGAAATAAAAGCGCTGGGACGGCCGTTGCCAGATTTGGATCTATCGCAAAATGCAAAGGGAGGTAAGAACGCTACGTATAAAAGGCGATTTAATAGGAAACTGTACGATAGTGAACCATGGCTTTGTGGGTGTCAAATACGAAATGCATTATTCTGTTTTCGTTGCATACTTTTTGGAAGTAATGATTCGTGGTCTAAAGGAGGTGGTAAAAGATCTAGGACATTTAAGTGAATATATGAGAAAGCATAGTGAAAGCAAAAAGCACATGCATAATGAGTTAAATTTTGTCTCTCTCGGAACTGTCAACATAGCAACGCAGTTAAGCCACGCTTATCTAGAATCGCATCATGAGCAAGTTTAAAAAAATCGTCACGCCTTGTCAAAAATCATAGACTGCATCAAGTTCTGTGGAGCTTTTGCGTTGGTCCTGCGTGGTCGGCCACGATGGAACAGATTCCTCCGCAAACCCTGGGGTATTTTTAAAGCTCCTTGATTTTGTCAGCAGTTTAGACAATGCTGTTAAAGAACATCTTGACAACAGCACTGTATTTAAAAGCACTCGATCTCGCCATCCAAGTTCCGGGTTGGAGTCTCGGCCCTTGTATGGGTATTCTTTGTAATACTTTGTAATAATGAAATTAATGAAGGTGCATGCACAAATAATACCCATAACCGGGCCGAGACTTCAACCCGGAACTTCGATGGTGAGATCGAAAGTCGACCACTTAACGTTCTTGGCCACAGAGCCGGCACGTTTGTATGTGTGTGTGGGGGGGGGGGGGTAGGGGTCATTATAAGTACATGAAAAACAGCATCAGTTGTAGCACGCATCTTTGAAAAGTCACGAGCCGCCGCTGTAAGTAGGTGAAGCGGGGGCTAGTTGCAACACTGTTAATATCTCCTCAACGTGAAGAGTTACGAGAACGAACTTTCCCTTCGCGCATGCGCATTTTGTGGAGGAAGAATCGTTCTAGATTGTTGGCAAGGAATATAGAGATTAGGTAAAGCCATCCGAAGATTGCCGATCTTGCACGAACGCGTGACGTCACCGGAGAAGCAGTGAGCTCGGCTGAAGCAGACGGCCCCTAGCATTTATATGGGAGATTCAGAGAGCGAAAGTATATTATTACTTTTAGGAGGGGGAAAATAATAATTGTCATCCTCCAAGATGGTATTGAGGCATCCTTTTAATGATTAGTAACATAATTGAAAACGCGCTACTTTTAAAAGGGGGCAAAGTACATGTGAAAAAATGTATTTGGAAAATCCATATTCCTGAAACTTTCTGACCGATGCGCTACAAAGAAAGTTGCGTGTTCTCCTTTAGAATTTCGTCATTTTACAAATCGTAATATAATTTTAACAAAAACGTGGCATGCTAAAGAAGAATTAAAGAGTTTAAAAAATAATTGATTAATAGACTTAGTTTATTTTACTTCGCTATCTGTCACATATGGCTAATCGCAAAGATGAGGATGCGTGATGATATGATGAAATTGAAGAAAGGAAAGTAGACCCATGCCCGGGCGGGGATTCGAACCTGGGGGCCCTTGGCATCGTAAAGCGTTGTGCTAACCACTTCGCCACGGAGGTCAGCATTACAAGGAAATAAACAGAAATTGGCATCTCTTTTTAATATGCGAGAAACATTTGCGAGGAGGTTATTGAAGTAACAAATAATTATTATAAGACGTTGTGATGAAAATTATTAATATATCTGAAATATCGAGAGTTGACCTTGCAGTCTCTAAATGTACTTTTAGGGTTACGCAAAACCTTTACTCAAAATTGATAGTGTAAATTTATAAGCTATTAAAATTTAAAACTTATTCCTGTTCGAAAAGAGAAACTGCCAAGTCAAATTAATATTTCGTAGAAATACATATATTTGTCTTTCATGAGGCCAAGAGAGTATTTGGAGGGGACGCTGGCTTGGGAAGGCTATAGCAAAGGATCTCGATCTGCAAAGGGGCTTCCAGTGGGAAAACATTCCTATGAAATAGTCCAGAAGAGGGGGCGAAATGATTTTTTTTAAAATGGCTCAAGAATACAAAGATATAAGTGGATATTTGACAAGATTAGTCTAAAACTTACAGCTGAAGTCGTACGTGTGTGTGTGGGGGGGGGGGGGGGTGGCTACGTGAGTTAACACAGTGGAATATGATTCACAATACTAAAATTAAAATAAATATGTGGGAACAATAGAAATCAAAATATGTTGTAGCTAGTGACGGCGCAATAGTAAAGATGGAGGGGTAAATCATATTTTCCCGGGGCAATCATTTTTATTATTCCGTTACATACGACACAAAAATGCACAATTTGGCTAAAAGAGCATTCATTCATTTATTTATTTTTGTCGTTTTACTGGGGGCAGATAAGAGAGAGAGAGCAATTGTCGAACGAGAATTGGGGGGCGTTCCTGCCCCCCCCCGTAGTGTGGTCACTGCCTATGGCTATGCTGGAGAAGAATGCACCAATAAATATTAAATAAAACAGATACTTTTAAAACTTTTAATCAAATTATTTGTGAACTATGATTTAAATTTATAGAGAGCACATATTTGTTTAATTTAATTTGGATTAGTTAACTTCTGAAGCCTGCCATTTCCGAGCCTTCTTCCGGTGTAGCTACACTGCCCTTTGAGCCGTAGCTGCTGCGTTCAGGTGGCGGAACGAGCAGAATACTAATTAAAACAAATATGTGACAAATATATATATATATAAACAACGTGTTGAAGCTATTGACGGCGCCAAAGAAAAGACAGAAGAGAAACGTGGAGAGTGCAGTGATATTTTACGGGAAGCAGCAGGCACGTATCCAGGAATTCCTTTGGGGGGGAGGGGGCTGAACACCATTTTTTAAAGGGGTATTACAATTGTATGTTTAAGGCCAGTGGTGGCAATTGGGTTCCAAAATGTGGGGGGGGGGGGTGGACAAGGAGACAAGCATTAAGAGACCATAGTGTGATAGTGTGGAGGCAAAAGAATGGGGAGCAACTATCTCCTAATTCGTCGCCACTGTTTAAGGATGTCATTTTAATCAGAACGTGAAATCGGGACATTTTCTACCACTCAACTCCTCTGTTTCCATGCATTAACATTGTGTGCCGGAACGATCTCAGTATGTGTGTTTGTCCATTTCTTCTCATCAGGCATTGGTAGCGTCGTCGCCTTGTAATCAAGGGATCCCGGGTTCGATACCCGGTGGAGGCACATGGCACAGTGGTTCGGATCCCACTTTAAACTGTAGGTCCAGTCCCGATTAGCCTTTCTGTGCATAAAGTGGACTTAAAGCAACAAATCAATCAATCAATTCTCATCAGGCATCAAAACATCTATGTACCAGAAGTATTTTTACGAAGGTGTTACACATGCACGGAATGCACAATCCACCCGACAACGCAAGATTCAAACTGTGTGCTGGGAACTGGACGCAGACAGTTCACGAATATTTCTCTCTCATTCGAGCCTGAACACCACTAATGTGTCTTGTCCTCCCATGTTTGCAGCTCTTATAAAAACCGAAACCCACCAAATTGTTCATATTCATGCCTAAGCACTCGCAAGTGTCCAAAATTGTCTGTTGAGTGTGTGTCGAACCCAGTAGCCTTAAACAAAAGTATTTTTTTATGCCATGAAATTCTCGGACTGCATACACAAAATTTGGTCCTGGCACAACCAAATCATAATTCAAAACTTTGATTTTCAGTTGATCCGTGCAGCTTATTTCTTTTTTAATAAATCGCTCCAATGCCCAGCCCGATACTGCCGAAATATTCACTTTAGAGAGAGAGACCTTCGATCTCTTCGTCTTTCCACCCGAACTACTCGTAGCACTACTCGAAGTTCCGCTGTCGTTTTTATGTTTTTAGCTTTGGACCCGAACTACGTAGAACTAGTGGTAGACTTCGTTACTTTACGGTATTTAGTCCATTTCATTTTCGAATCACTAGATCTTATAGAGCAACCAATGGACACTGACTGATCACTAATCGACTGTATGAATTGTCACACTTACCTCTGAAGTCTCCACCTATTCTGTTGTACAGATCAACCGGGAAATTGAAGCCGCGTATTAATATCCTCATTATATTCTAGAACGTTTCGCAGATATCACGATTCGTAAATATTGCCAGTAGTTCGACTCCTTCTCTTTTTCAAGAACGTTCCCTCTCGCGCTTTCCAGAGATTAAAAAATTACAATGAATCCGAATCGCCCTACCTGCGGCGCTACCTTTGTTGTGCAGCTTCCGAATGCTGACAAGTCTCTTCTACATAGTGTTCAAGTTCGCTACGACATCACCGAAAGCGTAAGAAAAGTTTACATGCAATATTATCAACAACAGGGTTATAGAACATTCTCCGTCTTGCCTTGAGCCCGCTAAGCCCCCCTTGGATACGTGCCTGGGAAGCAGTCACGTTTATTAGACCCTTACATTTACATACAATATTATAAAGTTCTGCTTTTAGGTCTCGCACAATGCCTTTTTCACAAAAATGGGCAATCTCGCATTTTTTTATATCAATCAAGCTGTGATATTTTAGTTTTCTTCCGTTAGTTTTCTGATAATAGTTTTCACATCTTTCCATAGCATTTAGGCATGATTTTAGTTGACAAGAACAAAATAATCTCATTTCAAAACATAGAGCAAAAAGAAATCCAACGCGCTTAAGTTAAAATTCCCTTAAGCCTGGAGAGAACAAAACAGGGGTTCCTTCGTAACACGATTTCTTGAAAACCATTTTACACATTTGAATCAACTTTGTGATAAATTGATTAGAAAGGATGAATCTTAACAGTAAAAGTTGTAACTTTTCCCTTGCTACTATATTTTAGAAGATATTCGTTGTCCAATTTCTCAATATTTGCATAAGGAACCAGCCTTTTCCGTGCCGAGTGTTTCGATGGTGACGTCATGCATCCACGGACAACTGCGCATACGATCTGCGCCGCCGAACGAGCACCCCCTGGATTGTTGGTGCACGCGAGCTGATAACAGTTACAGGAAATAAGAATTGTTGTTTTCAGACTAGGTGAGTAAAATTTTGAAGTGACTGGCGACTAGGACAAGTAACTGTCGTTGACTATGTTGCTATTAATGATACACATGTACTTTCACCTGTAAAATAATAACAGCCATATTTACAATGAGATTCATGTTGAAGACATTTACGTCCTTTTGTTAAGTAAAGTGGGTGAGTGGTAAGTTGCAGCAGGTGGAAGGGAGTGAGTACAGTGTAGAGAGTGTGACGGGTGGGCACTTTTCAAGAAATGTGCGAAAGAAGATGCGTTTTATGTCCGTCATCATTGTTTCTCAGATTAAAGAAATTGTTTCCTTTGTTTGTATACTCCTTTATCTAGCGTACATTTATAAACCACAAATATGCTAAATATAGGTCTAGGCCTACTTGAAGTTTAAAATATTGTTACAATGTCAGCATATGTTGAACAGTTTCTAACATAATATTCATATCGTTTTTTTTGTATCATTTGTTAAATAAATTAAGATTTTCGTTCTTACTTTCATGGCCGAGTCTGCTGCCACGCGCGTGTCAGCAGTAAGAATAAGCATCAAATTTGCTCCTGCCACGTAATTTGTCTGCTAAGAGGATGTTACAAATCTTAAGAACAGATTAAGACGAGAGAAATGCAAGTGGGAATGAATGTACAGGTAATTTAGAACCTTTTTCTTTAGAAAGCATTTAGCGATATTATTTTAATGCTAACAGAACCTTACCTAACTGCGAGAGCATTTAGGTTTATTATTAGAAGAATGCTAAGGGACCTAATCTTAAATTATTTTTGTGTAAGTAATCGCTAAAACTTAACAGTATGTGTTACAGACGTAATTGCATACATAGCATGATGAAATCACAATAAAACAAAGACAGTCTGCTGCCACGCGCATCTTTTTTGAGGTTCCAGCAGAAAAAGAACGTGGCAGCAGACACTGCCTACTTTCATTTATGTTTCCAAGTGTTGCAATATGCCCCATCCACTCTTGCAACTTGCCCCGCATACGGGGCAAGTTGCAACAAAAGTTAGGTGTTTGGAAATTTTAAATTTCCAATAAAAGTACATGAGTGTCGAGGTTGTCAAATTTTCTGTGCAAGTGGAATGTATCCCGCCTTTCAACTACAAAGTTTCGTGGACGTATGTTGAAAAGAAAAAAATATACAATTTTATGAAGTTGAAAATTTTAAAAGTGTTGCAAACTATCTCCCGCTTCCCCTATATCGCGTATCATTTGTGACTTGTGTTTGGAGATGTATTTCAAGGTTGAGTATGTGAAATAGCAAATGTAAATTATGCACCTTAAATTATTTTAAATGTATATAAACCATTTAATTGAATTAGACTTTTTGGATAAGTTTGAATCACATGGACTCTTTGTATTGTTAATATATTTGTGTGGATGGTGAGAGGCGGTAATACGTAATATTATACAGCGTGAGTACAAAAACACTCCCTGGTTTCAAGATGTCATAAAATTAATAGTTCCTTGAATATTTTGATAAAATTGATATCCAAAGCTCAGTTAACTCAAAATATTTTAATATCTTTCTTTTCAGAATCGCTAGTTGTGAATTCGGTAGCTAGAGGGCAGTAACATTGAAAAGAAACTGGTGCGTGTTAGAATTTGCCAAAACAAGCAGTGTTGTGAGAGTGCAGCGTGCATTTAAACGGAAGTTTAATGTTGATCCACCTATACACAAATCCATGCTGAAGTGGCATAAAACATTTGTTGAGAGAGGATGCATTTGTCATCAAAGAAAAGAACATTCTGGCCGACCGTCCATCTCTGAGGAAATTGTGGAGCGTGTGCGAGAAGCCTTTGTACGCAGTCCCAGAAAATCAACATGTCAAGCCAGCAGGCAGTTGCAGGTGCCACAAACTACCGTAAGTAAGATTTTACGGAAGCGTTTGCGTTTTCACCCGTACCGGCTGCAATTGGTTCAAAAGTTATATCCACAAGACAAGGTAAAGCGACGTGAGTTTTGCGAGACTATCCACACTTTAATGGAGGACGATGAAACCTTTCTGACAATGTGACGCACAATGGGGAGAGGCGAAAGGGATGGCATGAGACTCTTTATGAAAGTTTACGTAGGTGTTAACCCTTTCCCCACCTCGCCGCCGTGACCACAATAAGATGTTAAAAAAAACAATTAGTACAATAATATTTATACAAATATTGAATTTATTATTTCTGCGTTGTTGAAAGAATATGATTAAATGATTGTGAACATTATAAGTATATACTTTTGCTTCTTGTTGTATTTACAGTTCCGTCTTAGTTATTAGAGGCCTCTACTATTTGTTTTGTTTACCCCATGCACACACACTAACTAAGTCCCGGCGCCTTTCGTTGGGGCCCTTATTCACTGCACTCTCACCTGCATATTCCTTCTAAGCTAGTCCAGTCCTCTTCTTTACACACTTTCTTTCTGCGGCTTCATTCTTTCACTGTGTCCAATCCTTTCCTAAGATCCTTGCTTCGATATTACACATGTCAAAAAATCCTTATCCGCACTATTTGCACAATGCACACTCGCACACTCTCTACAGGCTGTTTTACTATGTCCTTCTACTCCGCCATATTATATCTTTGTTGTCTTTTTGTAGCCTCTCTTCTCGAAGAGAGAGAAAAAAACATAAAAAAAACTTCCCCCTTCTCCCTCCTGGGGTGGTTCTTGGACTGACCGGCAGAGGGGGTGTCCAACAAGAGTCCTTTTTGGTCAGTCACACGAGGTGCTGCCCTCTTGCGTATTTTGTCCAACAAGAGTCCTTTTTGGTCAGTCACACGAGGTGCTGCCCTCTTGCGTATTTTGTTACACTACATGTTAAAATTCCACATCTATAGTGGAGCCCAAGTTAAGAGTTCAGTATGGGCCCTTATGGGCTTTTACTTTTGAGATCACCACCCCTAAACAAGTGTGTTTCTGTCAGAAACAAAAGTCGTTATCATTCGAAGAGAAAATAATAAATAAGCAAAAACCAGAGGAAATGTAAGGCTTTGATGGTTTACACCTTCTTTTGCAATTCGAACCATCAAAACAAGACGTTTTCCTTTCTTGTGTTTACCGCGATTTGGGGAGTTAAAACTAACAGCCGTCCGACGGTTGCCACTTGCTCCAAACACGTATTGGGAAGAGGGAAGGGGGCGGGGAATGGCCAGGCAAAAGTTCGTGAATAGGCTCCTGTCGGGGGTCAAGTGGTTTGTTGTTTGCGTGCGCGCTTTCTCATTTTGGGTATTTCTTGAAGGAATTTATTATGGCCGAGTCTGCTGCCACGCACGTGTCAGCAGTAAGAATAAGCGTCAAATTTGCTGCTGCCACGTAATTCGTCTGCTAAAATGATGTTACAAATCTTAAGAACAGATTAAGACGAGATAAATGCAAGTATATGATTAGTGGGAATGAATGTACGGGTAATTTAGAACCTTTATCTTTAGAAAGCATTTAGCGATATTATTTTAATGCTAACAGAACTTAACCTAACTACGAGAGCATTTAGGTTTATTATTAGAAGAATGCTGAGGGACTTAATCTTAAAACATTTTTGTAAAAGTAATCGCTACAACTTAACAGTATGTGTTTAGAACCTTTATCTTTAGAAAGCATTTAGCGATATTATTTTAATGCTAACAGAACTTAACCTAACTACGAAAGCATTTAGGTTTATTATTAGAAGAATGCTGAGGGACCTAATCTTAAAACATTTTTGTAAAAGTAATCGCTACAACTTAACAGTATGTGTTACAGACGTAATAGCATACATAGCATGATGAAATCACGATAAAACAAAGACCGAGTTTACTGCCACGCGCATCTTTTTTGAGGTTCCAGCAGAAAAAGAACGTGGCAGCAGACACTGCCATTTATTATTATAATTATTCTACAACAGCAAAATGGCAAGGGGTGGTATTATCAAGCATAAAAGTGTCCAGAGTCTTACAAGTAAAGAGAGACAAATTTTAATAAACATAAATATACTTCAAGCAGAAACATCCCGGTAAAAGTGTTAGTTGGACTGCAAGCGAAAATGCTGAAACGACTGGAATTTCGTTCAAAACTGTTTACAAAATTAATAGCGAAGCGATTAAAGGTCCTTTTGCAACACCAAACGAGCAGAAAAAACGTCAAGAGGTAACGACTTCGAATATAACTTTAATACGAGGCGATGTGCGGCGAAACTTCGCAGGCACATTGTATATAATACATTGCCGGATTTTTTCGGGAGGAGGTTCACTTGCCCCTCCCAAAATGATGACTAAGTATTATGAAAAGTATTGAGAGCGTTATACTATTAAAAGATTAAAAAAATGAACGAGCCAATTTTCCTAGATATTTAAAAGAATGTCAGTCTCCTTTCTGTAATTATCCTTCATATGAGTAAAAATACAATAAAACTCCTTTTATTTCACACCTCTACTAATAATTGATTGATTGAGTTTTAAGTCCAATTTTATGGGCAGATAGGTTAGTTGGGACTGAACCTACAGTTGTATGTGAGATACGAAGTACTATGTGCCTCCACCAGGTATCGAACCCTGGATCACTTGATTTTAATGCGACTACGGAAATTCTGCTAATGCTATCCCCTTATAATCGAAGGGCCCTGGGTTCGTTTCCTGGCGGAGGTACATTCTAGGATGAATTATACATTGAAGGCTCAGTTCCGATTAGTTCATCTGACCACAAATTACACCTAGAACGAACCCTTGCAATTATATTGATGTGAATGACGTGACGTGTCCAATGGGCGTATATGCTGGTCATAACCCCCCCTTCCTTGGATAAGTATTTCTAAAAGAAGAGGGTCAACAGCAGGAGAAGATGGCATATGAGGACCAGCTACTAAAAAGTATACGTACTACCCCCCTCCCCCTTCGAAAACACTGGGCACAACACTGATATAAGGGCACTCTTTGATGTGTCGAATAAGTTGCAAATCTGCACATTATATTTCCAATATTACGTAATGCTTACAGCATATTCTGTGCACGTCCCAGAAAAAAATAATCTAGACCCGCCTATGACTGTCGAGCTGCTGCTGTGTAAAACGAATAGAGGGACAAAACAATAAAGACACAAGACTTTCTGTGCGGTCTTACGAGTTGTTTGCGAGCACTTACAGGTCGGGGGGAGAGATTTGCTTTGGTGCATGCCGGTAATGAACACGGTTTTGTCTCAAACAAGACAGTGTGCCGATAAATGTGAAACAGGCCTCCCCGATGGCACAGTGGTAACGTCCTGGTTTGATACCCTTTGGAGGCATATAGTGGTTCGGATCCCAGTTTAAACTGTAGGTCCAGTCCCGATTAGCCTTTCTGTGCAAAAGGTGGACTTAAAGGGAAAAACACGGCCTACGTACACGATGAAATGGACAGCAAGACGTATGACAAGTATATTCGGGAACAGTTATTTGCAAATCTCCCTCCATGGACCGTCATTACTCTGTACCACAGCTGCATGAAAGAACAGCTTCCCATCAAATCATGGCGAAAGGATTTGTATTCTTGTATTGAACAGTACCCGTTCCGTTAATCACTAACTTTTGTTGCGGCGTGTACTACAGCAGAAGTTCGATGCACGCCGGAGCTTTCTTCCACTGCGCACCATGCGGCAACACTGTCCCCATAAGCCCCATACTGAACTCTTAAGTTGGGCTCACCAATAGCTGCCCGTAATCTGTTATGGACCGTATATGAGGGTACACTGGTAGTACTGGACCTCAACTAATCCCTAACTATAACCCAAATATCCCAGGAGAATAGGAATAGATTAATATTTAATATAAACCCAAGAAAAATATATAACTAAAATACAAAATTTCTACCCGCACCTTCTCGCCAGAGTCCTCCTTGACTGGATCACTTACACTCCAGAGAAGAGCGCAAACTACACACGAAACACATACAAAAAAAATAATATGTATATAATTATTGAAAAAGAAATACTAAACTGGTGGTTGCCTCACATCCCCCCTACGTAATCATACAGTAGGGCAAGCCCTCTACAGTATGATTTCGTACTCCTTGTAATTTAATAAATGCTAATGTTATTATTATTTTTTTTAGGGGGACATAGCCCCTGCTACCTATAAGACTACGCCATAATAACTAATTAGAAATATAGATGTAAATTGATATTACAACATTATATTACACACATGAACAAGATTATAACACTAATATTCTTTAAAATTGTGAACTTTATTTTGTTTCTCCTTTTTTTTCTTTTTCCTTTTCCAATGCCAGCGGCACAATACGGTCCCTTTTATGACCAGCTCTTCTCACTTCGACCCTCCTTGGCTTTCTCCGGCTGTTTCCTGGGCCGTGACGTAGGGCTTTAAATGGCTGCTGTTATAAACCCCGCCGTCTTTGTCGTTTCTTATGTCCCACAGCTGATAGGAATTAACTCTTACAACATTTCTGACCGAAAAGGGCCCTTCGTACAGCTGGGCGAACTTCTTAAAGATCCCTTTTGCAACCTCCGAGGACACGTTGGTCTTGCGGAGAACTAGATCACCAGGTTTGTAGGATATTGTATGATGTTTGTCATATATTCTCTTTCTTCTCTCTGCTTCTAGTTGTATGTTCCCTTTAACTTTGAGAAGTTTATACTCATATGGAGGGGAAGCGTTCAGCTGAGGCAAGCGAAACAGCTTCATGAGTTCCTTATCAGGTTTCCGGTTGAAAAATATTTCATACGGAGATGCTTTTGTGCTTGAATGTGTAGCCATGTTGATGCATCTGGCAATATCTGGAACGTGCAAAGGCCACTGCTTGGGATTGTGGCTCGTGTAAGCTCTAAAGAGGCGCCCTAACTCCTTCATTACTCTTTCCACCGGGTTTGCTTTCTGGTTTCTTACGCTAACAAACTGAGCTTCTATACCTCTATCGGCTAGCGACCTCTTCCATTTATGCGCCGTGAATTGAGTTCCCTGGTCTGTTATGATTGTTTGTACATTTGGGCACAGCAGTAAAAACTCATTCAACACTTTGTTAAGTATGGCACTGGTGGTAACTTTCCGCATTGCGTAGATTGCAACATATTTACTGAAAACATCACAAAGAACCAAGCAATATTGCAAGCCGTATTTTGCCTTAGGCAGGGCCCCGTAGACGTCGCCAGCAATTAGAACTCCTGGCTCCTCTGCCAACACTGCTTGCATGGGTCCTTTCAGCTCTTTATTAGGATGTTTTGTTCGTTGGCACAAATCACACTCCGAAACAAATTGCCTGATTTGTTTTCTCATTTTCCGCCATGTGAAGTGCTCTGAAATGGCCATGAATGTTTTCCACTCCCCAAAATGACCTCTTTTGTGGTAAAAGTCTATCACTTCTCGCGTAATACTTCCGGGCACACACATTTTTAGCAAGCATCCTTCCTTTCTACACAATATGCCATCCTTGATGGTGTATCGAAACCCCTGCTTCACTACATCTTGACACCCTTTATCGCCATATTCGTTTATAATATGACCTAATACTGGATCATCCGCCTGCAGCTTAGGCAACCTATGCATGGATTGCACTAGCTCTGTCGGGGGGTTGAAATGCACGGCCGCCACGACTATTCCAGGGGCCTTCAGATCACTACAGGGACCCTTTCTTACAGCACTAGGGTACCTTGACAAGTAATCAGCCATATTTTCCGACCCTTTGATATACTGTATTTCGAAATCTAAAGCTTGCAAGAGAAGAATCCAGCGCGTTATCTTTGCATTTGCGAGTTTGCAGCTTAACAAGAATTTCAGAGCTTTGTGATCAGTTCTTATTATGAAATGCGTATCTGTTAAGTACAATGCATTCTTTTGTATGCCATAAACAATGCTCAGTAACTCTTTCTGTGTAATTGTGTAATTGCCCTCACAATCATTTAGAACCCTGCTACAGCAACTTATTATACGAGGTTCACCATTATCGCCTCTTTGGTATAAAATCGCCGAAATAGACCTGTCACATGCATCGCATTCTAGATAGTACTCTCTATCTTGCCACGGCTGGTGCAATATCACATCACGTAAAAATGCCTCCTTTATTCTCACGAATGCCTCTTCCTGACGAGATCCCCAAATAAATCTCTTATTTTTCTTCAGTAGTTCTACCAAAGGTACAGTCAACTCTGCATGATCGTGCTGGAATGCTCTGTAGAAGTTCAGGAAGCCAAGGAGACTTTTTAGCTCCCGCACATTTCTTGGCCTTCGGAAATCTTGCAACGTTTGCATTTTTTCTGGGTCCTTTCTTATGCCCTGGGAAGATACTTTCATTCCCAACAACGATACTTCCTCTTGAGCAAAATTACATTTTCTTAGCTTCAACGTCAGTCCACTATCCCTCAACTTATTGAAAACAATCCGCAAATGACGCAAGTGCTCTTCATAGTCATCATCAGCAACAGTAATATCGTCACAATATGCGTCGCAGTATTCTCTAACATCTTCACCCAGTACAGCTTTCAAGCATCGAACTGCACTCGCCATGCTAGTTTTCAGGCCAAAACACATCCTCTTGTAACAATATGTAACGTTATTATATATGAATCCAAGATACTTCTGATGTTCTTCCTTGACAGGTATTTGAAGGAAAAACGAGGTCAAGTCAATGCAAGTAATGTAGCGTTTACCTTCAAACTTCTGTAAAATCTCCATTGGAGTGGGCGGGGCGTCATGCTGTGCTTTCAGCACTTCATTCGCTCTCCTTGCGTCAAGACAAATTCTAACATCATTCGTTCCGGGTTTCTTCACGCATACTAGAGGGTTCAGGTAGGATGTTGGTCTCTGCTCTATTATTCCCCAAATAAGCATTTCTTGAATTTGCTTGTCAGCTTTCTCTCTATGTTGCATGGGGATAGGATAAAGCTTCTGTCCCCAAGGTCTATCATCAGTAATTTCAAGCTCGTGCTCATAATTCTTGACCAACCCCGGCTTCTCATCGAAAATATCCCTAAATTCTATTAATAGATCTCGAAGCGCCGCTTGTTGATCTCCGGTTAGACCTTCTGTAGTAATCATGTGATCATCAATCTGTCGCCTTGTAGCTTTCGTGATATTATTTTCCATTGAGCACACATACACGTCAGCCTCAGTCACTTGAGGTTTTGCTTCCTTAGAGTGCACGTTTTTTCCCAAACTATCATTTACATAACCCCTTAACGATTTTATCTCCGCCTCGTCACAACAACATATAGGCTCCTTGCATTCATAAGATAGAAAAAAGGTTGGCACCCCGTCGGTTATTTGCATCTCTTCCTGCGACAAGAATTTAATTTCAACACATTGTTGCTCTATTGTCATCGCCACAATGTTTCGATCATAATCAATGACAGCTCGACATTCCTTCAAGAAATCTGATCCTAATAGAATTGGTTTCACTAGATTTCGAATTACAAGACACACGACATCAGTGGTCACTTCCCCAAATGACAGCGGAACGTATGCTTGCGTCATCACCTTTGAGGCTTTGTTGCCGAAGGCTGATATTACCTTGATGCTCCCTACGCTTAACTGAGGGATATCAGGATTCCAATTTACTATTTCTAACCACACTTCTTCTGATAAACAAGTGACCATAGCCCCTGAGTCGGCCAATGCTTGATAATGGTTTCCACCTATTCCAACTGAAATAATGGGCATTCTTAGCACCTCGCCTTTCGCATCTTCATTTTCATTCTGAATGAGCTGGTCAAATATCGAACAAACAACGTCTCCATTCCCATTGTTATTGTGGCTAATATTTACTGCATCTCTGGTATAAACTTGCATTACCTTAGTTTCACATTCATCCTCATAATTTGTATTTTCTTCCCCAGATAAATCAAAAGATCCATTTATCGCAGTCCGGTTTCCTAAGTGTCTTTCCGCATTTCGGATATTTCCCTTTTGTCATGCTTCATTATTGGAGGGACAGTCTTCCTCATTATGCCTTCCCACTGATACACTGTTGGCAGAAAAGAACCGCGAGCTCTGTTGTCCGCGACGCGCCTCTTCCTCCCCCCTAGACCCGTGGTTGCCACCATTACGTCTGCCGTAGCTCCCCCCTCCTCGGCCTTGCTGCGTGAAGGGTCTGGGGCCCTGAGGCGGTTGTCTCTCGAACCTGTTGACATTCCTTTCATTGTCGCGAGAATAACTCTCACTTGGGCTGACGTAATTATTCCGTCTGTCTCTATCAGTTTCTCCGCCACGCACAGAATTTACCTGTCTCATCCTCGCTCTATTGTTTGGTTGAAAAGTTGCAGCATGCGACGTTTTTTGTATTTCCTTAAGAAGGTTAATTAGCTGCTTTGAGGTGTCGACCGGTGACCCAATGAGGCACCTCTGAGCGTACGCAGGCAATTGCTTTATAGCCATTTTAGCTAACATCCTGTCATCGAGCGGCGAAGGTAATATTGCGTTCTTCTGGACAAGGGTCATAACATATTCACATAAAGATTTCCCGTCGCCTGGATTGTATCGAGAAGTAAAGAGCTCAGCACGCAGTCTCAGGAGTCTCTCTTCACTCAGGTACTCTTGAGAAAAACAACTTTCAAATCCCTTGTAATCCGTAATATTGCCTTTGTGGATAGTAAACCAATTAGCAGCCGCGTTTCTCAACGACAGCCCAGCGACCTGGGCTTGTTGCTCATATGGTACCTGAGACAACGCTAAATATGTCCTCATTTCTTGCATGTAATTGTGCGTTTTTAATTCATCCTCTGTTCCGTGATAGGTGGGCAATTTCAAATCTCTATGTAGGTATGCATTATTGCCATTGTTTGAGGGCGTAACTGAGGTTGGCCGTGAACTTTGCCTCTCACATTTATCTATGAAAGTATCTAACCGTCGAGTGACCGCGGAGATAGCCGATTCTGTATCCTTTCTTACAGATACGATGTCTCTTTTAAGGCCCGACACTTCCTCTCTCAACAAAGCAACCTCTTGATGGAATGCATCATACTGTTGCTGCAGTGCGTTGTTGAATTCTGCCATCGCTGCTTGTATTACATTTTCTGCAGTTTTCTCGCAGTCACCTCCTGTGTGGATGCGTATATCCTCCGTTCTATTATTGTGGAGAGTGGTGACCCTTTCCTCTAATTTATTTGCCCTATCGCTTACACAGTCTATTCTGGAGCCAGTGATCTGATTAATCTCAATGAATTCGCTCTCAAGCTGACCCATCCTTTCCTCAACACCCCTATTGGATTGGGACAAATCTTTAAAATTTTTCTTCACTTCCCCTTTTAGTTCTTGGTGACCTTTTTCCAAGCGTTTTACCTCATCTTTTAAATTGTTATGATTTTTCTGGAGCTCTTCTTGATTTTTTTCTAACCTCTTCCGTGTTTCCTGCTTATCTTTTTTCATTTCTTCGAGGGTACCTTGGACATTTTGGAGTAAGGCAAAAATTTCTTCATTAGTTATCTGGCCTCCCCCCAAGCAATTACCACCGACAGATTTATGAACCGCCCCTGTGCAGTTAGCACTCCTCTCTGGACCCAGCGTTCCCTCCACAGTGGCGTCTTTAGGAAGACCCTTTGGAGAAGGAATAAAACTAGACGTGACATTATCACGCGTACGCCTCCCCATAATGCTAGTCATGAATCTATTCCTTTTCTCGCTTTAAATAAAACACTAACAACAACACAATTTTGAAAGAGCCCACAAAAATATAAAATTGCTTAAGTCCTGAAATAAAGATTTAAAATTATCTATAAAATTTACTTTCTATTCTACACTACAGCATGCATCCTCACATACGATCCATGGGAGATACAACGGAACTGGCATTTTGATTTTCATCCTTTCAGATTTAAAACTGTGTTACTGATCTATTGTTTCCTTCTTTTGACTTTTTCTACAGCTTACGTGGATTCGCGCCACGCTATTGGGCGCCATGTGACGCACAACGGGGAGAGGCGAAAGGGATGGCATGAGACTCTTTATGAAAGTTTACGTAGGTGTTAACCCTTTCCCCACCTCGCCGCCGTGACCACAATAAGATGTTAAAAAAAACAATTAGTACAATAATATTTATACAAATATTGAATTTATTATTTCTGCGTTGTTGAAAGAATATGATTAAATGATTGTGAACATTATAAGTATATACTTTTGCTTCTTGTTGTATTTACAGTTCCGTCTTAGTTATTAGAGGCCTCTACTATTTGTTTTGTTTACCCCATGCACACACACTAACTAAGTCCCGGCGCCTTTCGTTGGGGCCCTTATTCACTGCACTCTCACCTGCATATTCCTTCTAAGCTAGTCCAGTCCTCTTCTTTACACACTTTCTTTCTGCGGCTTCATTCTTTCACTGTGTCCAATCCTTTCCTAAGATCCTTGCTTCGATATTACACATGTCAAAAAATCCTTATCCGCACTATTTGCACAATGCACACTCGCACACTCTCTACAGGCTGTTTTACTATGTCCTTCTACTCCGCCATATTATATCTTTGTTGTCTTTTTGTAGCCTCTCTTCTCGAAGAGAGAGAAAAAAAACATAAAAAAACTTCCCCCTTCTCCCTCCTGGGGTGGTTCTTGGACTGACCGGCAGAGGGGGTGTCCAACAAGAGTCCTTTTTGGTCAGTCACACGAGGTGCTGCCCTCTTGCGTATTTTGTTACACTACATGTTAAAATTCCACATCTAGCTGCCCGTAATCTGTTATGGACCGTATATGAGGGTACACTGGTAGTACTGGACCTCAACTAATCCCTAACTATAACCCAAATATCCCAGGAGAATAGGAATAGATTAATATTTAATATAAACCCAAGAAAAATATATAACTAAAATACAAAATTTCTACCCGCACCTTCTCGCCAGAGTCCTCCTTGACTGGATCACTTACACTCCAGAGAAGAGCGCAAACTACACACGAAACACATACAAAAAAAATAATATGTATATAATTATTGAAAAAGAAATACTAAACTGGTGGTTGCCTCACAGACAAAGATCATTTTTAGTGATGAGGCGACCTTCCACTTGAGTGGAAAAGTGAACAGGCATAACGTTAGGATCTGGGAAGCGAGCATCTGCATGCCACTCTTGATGTGGAACGTGACTCACCCAAGGTGAATGTTTTTTGTGCAGTGTCAGAGCGTCGAGTGTACTGTCCGTTCTTCTTTGAGGGGCCAACAATCACAGGTGAAAGCTACTTAACAATGCTACGTGACTGGTTAATTCCTCAACTTGCTGCAGAGAGAGGTGACTACATTCTACAACAAGATGGAGTGCCCCCACACTGGCATCAATCTGTAGAACGAGCTGGACCCAATGATCAAAATCTATGCAAGTGGCCCTCACGATCACCGGACATGACAGTTTGTGACTTTTCCTTCGGGGGTTCGTGAAGGACCAGGTCTATGTACCTCCACTACCCACAACCTTGAATCATCTTCAGGAACGCATCAGTACAGCTGTCAACTTCATCACACCGGATACGCTTGTAACTAATTAGGTGGGTACTCTAATAAGCAAAAAAGGGAAGACGCGTAAAGAGGCCGTGGAATCAAGGTTACACGTACCCAAACCTAACAGTTACAAAAGTCGTTTGTTTGAGGCTAATGACGTGTATTTTGTACTGTCACCTCAGTCTCGTGAGAGAACCAACTAATCGGGGTAATCCGATCTATTTAATAAAGGGATACCGTTCGTACTAAAGTCAAAAGATGTTGCTTTTTACACGACAAAAACTCCTTAAACTAGAACGGAAATTCTGCCAAATAACTACAATCTCGTTTGCCCAATTTTAATTTAAGGTACAGTTTTTTCTAGGATAAATATGTACTGCAATCTATAATTTGCGACACGTGGTCAAATTTATTATATTAACTCACGAAACGTTGAGATGGCTAATATTTTCTTATGAACAACAAATACATCCATATAACATTTCTTTTTGACGAAACCAGCGTCTCTTCAATGGTTTAACTCTCCCAGAAAGTATTACAATAGACTAGATCAAACTGTTAACATTTATACCCAATATAAAACAGCTTCAATACATTTTTCCCATTTAACCAATCCTAATTTGACAAATTATGTTATATACAATTCTGTACAAATCTTACTTTTAAAAGTTAGAAACGTCTAATCATTGACATTGGCATACACATGACATTTAAGAGAAAACCCTATTTTCTGGTGCTCTTACATGTTTTACTAAGGTATGTAGTGTACCTATTTAACCCCAACAGTGTGGACTCGAAATTACGTAAGTGCATTCCTTTTTTCTTGTGCCAAATTAGTACCAATTATAGCCCAATGCGCCTTGCGTAAAACAAAAGCGGAACCGAACGTCACACCACATTACTCTGAGGGCAACCGCGACGTTGTCGTGAAATTGCGAAGAAAACAACTAAAATCCCTTTTTGTTTGCGTTCTTTTTACAATCTCTCTTGATATTTCGACTTGCAATTTAATCCAGCGTAACAAGTACATTCGTCCGACGACACTTCACTATTCACTATCGAATGGCCATAAAAGTACATACCTCAATAATGAATCAATTGGACTGCGTGGTTTCTTGGTGGTTGCGACCTAGAGAGCCAAACGTCGCCTTCCTACTGGTCCTTATCCACATACGTCCAAACTTCCTGTACTGCGACTTGTGTCCTTTTCCTCGAACTTCCCCAATTGCGTCTTCATCGTACGTGTTCCACTTCGTCCGCGAAAGAACAAGGATCAAAATCGCCAACAGTCAAAAGGGCTTCGCGTAGTCATCACCCAGGGACGGCGACAGGGGTGGGCACGGGTGGGCACGGGTGGGCAAGCGCCCACCCAAAAATTCCTGTGTCCACCCGATTGCCCACTCTATCAAATTCAATAAGTACCTACATATATGTACTTGGAGATAGCTATATGAATGATTCGTTAAATAAATATATTCTGGTGTTCATAACATGTATATTTTACTTGTGAATATTATCTATGCTAGAAATGTTAACATATTATCAACCCATAAAAAGCCAGTTTTGTCATTAGAAAGTGAAAGTAATTACTAGAGCTATTGAAACAAAAACTGTGATCAAATGAATACTTCCATCATTAAAAGCAGTTAGTAGGCTTAGGAGGCTCAAAATTATTATGCTGGATATGATCAAGATTAGATCAGAATTTAGGGTGAACTTGAGGGCTGCAGCTCCGGGCCTCCACATACGTATATAAATCCCGGCCTGGGTATGGTTAAAATAATCTCCAAATAAACAAATAAAAACATCATCTTAGCGTTACTTCCTCCGGTAACACAATACATTATTTCAACTTTTTAATTATTATTATTATTATTATCATTGTTAGAATAATTTAATCAAGAAGACTTAATTGGCCATGTGACACGAATGGTAGAGGAAAGAAGAGTTTATAGGATTCTTGTTGGGAAACCTGATGGTAAGAGACCATTAGGAAGGCCAAGACGAAGATGGAAGGATAACGTTGAGATGGACCTTAAAGAAATCGGCAAGGATGGGAAAGATTGGATTGATCTTGCTCTGAATAGGGACAGATGGAAGGCTTGTGTTGCTGCAGCCACAAACCTTCGGGTTTAGTATGCTAGAGAATATAATATAGTTTTAATTAGCTCTGCATTGAAATTCCAGAAGTGTCCTTTTTATTTCATTACAATTTTTGTATATCTGTTGTCTTCCAATATCAATATGGTATGCGAAATATCAACTTTATATTTATTCTACTAATAAGAAGGAATCACAATAATCACTACAATACTGAAGTGAATAAATTTTAATAAACAAAAAGCTACAGAATTATTCAATTACTAATGAGTGGCTTATCCTATTTAGAAATCCTCGTCCCACACATAAATTTTGCCACATTAAATAGAATCTGTAGATACAGTTGAAGTAAAGAAAGAAAGTTATGTCACGAAGTATCCAGAAGACGATTTTGTTAGTTTTCGTTTTAAGCCCACTTTTATGCTCAGATAGGCTAATCGGGACTAAACCTACAGTTTAACGTGTAGTCTGAACCTGTGTGCATCGTGCTTCCACCAGAGGAGGGGGAAGTCGGACACAGGATCTCTTTATTATATTGCGACAGCGTGATGCCATTGGGGAAGAATATACAGAAAGAACTCGCACCAAACGTGGCATTTTATCACCACAGAAGATGCGTCCATTTTAAGAGGGTGATTGCCTGAGACAAATATTTGAGACTTTCGGAAAACAACGTCATTGTTCACGGAATGAGCTGCCTTGATCCACTAATGAAACGCTGTGCAATTGAAACTACCACCTCAACTTTCTAAGAGCTATGGACTAAAAAAATTCCATTTTTTGAAGAGTAAGTTCTGGTTGATTTGTTTTATTTAAAGCCATTTTTCTGTTAATTTTGATAATGACGATGATAAGGTTCAATGGTAATTAGATGAAAGTAACGAAGGGGCGAAAACAAACACATACTGACACTCAAAATACAAATCCTCGTAAATTATTACTTTGACAGTGGTTCCAAGCGTCAGGGACTCGTTGCCCTGAAAGAATAAAGTTTCCAGGGTATGCTGCACAGGGTAGAGGTTGAAATTCTAGTGTGTTCGAAATGGTCACACCATACAACCCAAGTCATCTATGAAAAATAGATGAATTATTTCTGGCACGGTGATCAACTTCGATGAATTCCCTGCGTCCTAAATCATTTTGTTACCTCAAAAAATATGTTCATGTGACCATACGTGTATTGCTTCTCCCGCATTAGTAACATGACAGTTCAGAAAACGAATAGCAACTTAGTTAGTAATCTCTTCAATTCTGAACAGATTTTTCAATCTTACTTGTTTATTACTTATGAGTGATATTTTGTCAAAATAGCCTTTCATTAGCCTAGGATACTTCCATGGACAATGAACAAAGAATTTGTTCTCCGTGTGTGTTTTAAATCATTCCTAATAAGACGTTCATTTAATCCAAACATTCAGTGGCGGTGATTAGGAGGACTGGGAAGTGGGGGATGCAGTTCCCCCGCCACATTTTGCCACTTTTTGCCCCCGCACTCTTTATGCTAAGCCTTTTCTACCAAGAATAAGTATATTGTCCTTGCCCCTCAAATGTTGGCACCCGATCGCCGCTACTACAAACATTAAGATAGATTTCTCAGTTGTACAAACCTTGTAAGTTAAGAAAAGTTACCCCAAGGAGTAAGGAACTCGTTCAGTCAAAAACTCATACGATGAAAATACTATGCTCAGGAACATGCATTTACATTACGAGAAACTTCACGATGGTCTACCATCGCACTTTCTGTCATAGTCGCCGAATACATAAAATCAAGTATGTGCCTTGTATTTGCAACACAAGCTTAAACCTAATTCACATTTATTTCACTGTATTAACATGAATGAAAGAATGTGATTAGAATGTTTGGTTGGGGTATGGCTGCGCATGTGTAAACACTTCCTTGAAATAATTGTGTCCATCAGAGACAAAACGAAAGGAAAAGGAACAAGATGCGACAATAGATTAGAAAAGATAAAGAGGAAAACAAGAAAAGGAAAGAGAAAAGAAGTAAGAGGGAATTCGGGAGTTGTAAGAGAGAGGGAGATACATACGTCTTACATACACATATACACTATACGTATATGGTTTTACATTTATACTGCCCACCCTAATTTATCAATAAGGAGCTTCTGCCCACCCGGTCGAAAATTTCTGGCGCCGCCCCTGTCATCACCGCTACTTGCTACCATCTCTCGAAACACCAACTCTCTCACATATTGTTCACATGCAGTCCCAAAAAGGCAAGTTCTTGTCGAGTTCGAGAGATAAAGAAAGCCACTGCACAACGGAGTAGGAGGAGGTATGGTATGTCTTGCCAAACGTGCCCATGCTTCCATAAAGTCGAGACTGCTCCTTCGCAACTCCTCCTTCGCAACTTGCAGTTTTTGATGCGTAATGGCGTAAACCAAGAAATGCCACTGAGGGCCTCTAGCGGCAATTCGACCAACTAGCCCTAATAAACGGCTGACGCAAGGCGTACCGAAGTGATGAGGAAGAATGTAAGGCTTTTCTACGCGATAATATAACGTAATACTTTTATTACTGATCTGCGTAGAAAAACGTCACACGCTTGAGAGGGTGTGGTTGGAGCTGGATTATCGTCTCGATGTTTCCCGCGTAACAGGTGGCGCGCACATTGAGCATTTGTAATTCCAATGAACACCACGAAAACTTTATGAGTTTTTACAACTACTGTGAACATTTCTGTAGAATACTACTTTTGGTATTAAAGTTATACCCTTTCAAAACCAGGGAGTGTTTTTGTGCTCACGCTGTATATATATATATATATGTCAAATCAGGCAGGAGTTGACCCTCATAGTCACCGATTTTGATGATATTTGGTGCACAGCTTTGCTTTGCTCCAAAACCG
This sequence comes from Lepisma saccharinum, assembly GCF_977018435.1. Lineage (NCBI taxonomy): Eukaryota > Metazoa > Arthropoda > Insecta > Zygentoma > Lepismatidae > Lepisma > Lepisma saccharinum. Next base: position 24,581 of record NW_028143029.1, read on the forward strand.
ACATCTGTGAAAGGATTTTGCTGAAATATGATTATTACGAATTATATGAGGGTTGTTCAAAATGTCATTTTTGAGCAACATGCTCTTTTCAATTAACTATATCTCGGGAACGAATGAAGATACAGAAGCGTTCTTGAGCTCGTTGCAAAGAGGAAAGACTGTTGCATACGAGTGATCAAATGTTGAAACTTAGTAAAATTTGAACACACTCCTCAAATGAACAAATTTCAAGTTTGAACAGCTCAAAACACCCCCAATCGATTCTTCTCATTTTTAGATATTTTTAACTATCATCCTTCCTCTTCATACTGAGAAAGTTTTATCGAGGTGTTTTTTTTATATAAGGGAGAAAAAATCGATTGAAATTTGTCCTGCATCAGCGCTCCCTATGATGAGACTTTTCATTTGTGTCGCGCTAAAGGATATATATACTTACTGTTCAGGCACAGATGATATTCTACTTGATAATTGGCTTAATTTTGTGCTGTTATTGTTAATTTATGCGTTACTGTTTCCATATTTTTAGTCGCATTCGTGGGGACGAGATGTTGTGAAAACTTCTTTGTTAGCCAAAAAAAATGAAAGGAGAACAACAACAAATGTCGGGAGTGTTTTGAGAAAAAATTGATTACCTATAATATTTTATGAGAATAACTGTGAGTTAGAAGTAATGGCGGTGGTTTGGGGGACTTGGGGCAATTACCCCAACTATTTGCCACTTTTTTGTCTCGTACTATGGATGGCCTCTTAATGCAAAGTCTTGTCAAATAAAAAAAATAACTGCCCTTTCCTCCCATCCCCCAAGGTTCGGCACCCAATCGCCACTACTAGTTAGCAGTCTTAAAAATGTTCCAGAATCAAGCGATAGTATTATACAGGGTGTCGCAAAACAACTTCAACAACGCTTGGGGCTGGTAGATATAATAAAAATAACTTTTCCTTACAAACTATACCTCGAAAGAGCGTTGCTGAAGATGTTTTGCGACACCTTGTATATATTGGGTAATGTTTGTTTGATTGATTGATTTGGTGTTTAAGTCCACTTTATGCACAGTAAGGCTAATTGGAACTGGACCTACACTGGCACTGGCCGCGGTGGCTCAGTCGGTAACGCGTCTGACTACCATGCTAAAGGTCCCGGGTTCGATCCCCGTCCGGTTCAAATCCGGGAACTTTTCTAACGTTGGAAGCGGCCCCGGCGTCCACCCAGCATCGAATAACATGGGTACCTGGGGGAAACCCTGGGGGGTAAAGGCGGTTAGGGGCGTGATGCTGATCACATCACCCCCACTTACGACCGGATCAAGAAAGTGTGGGGCATTACCCCCACACCCCCTATACGCCTTCATGGCGTGGTGCTATGCACAGGGGAGCACTTTTTTTACCTACAATTTAAAGTGGAATCCGAACCACTATGTGCCTCCATCGAGTATCGATCCCGGGACCCCTTCATTACAAGGCGACGACGCTACCACTGCGCCATCGGGGAGGACGGGTAATGTTTGTTAGAAGTTTTAATTTAAATTTTAGATGAACTGAAACTTAAAATACTATTTTTATAGTTATAAAGTTACTGGACAAATGACAATTATAGAAAATGTTATTGCTTGAGATCTCATTTCGAGATGTTGGAATGAGCTCTAATTTATGACAATGTAAGAAGATAACCATCAACACAACTTTCAACACGCAGTTATTCTCACAAAATGATTTAAAAAATGAGTTTTTCACAAAAGAATAGTTTATTTTTTCAAAGTAGATTTATTGATTTAGTGTGAAAGTTTACACTATTTGGAGCATTTCTGAGAAGACCAGACATTGATAGGCAGAGACGTAGTAGCTAGGTTGATCAGTTTGGGGGGCCCAAACTTTAGATTTTTATATCAAACTATTATAAATTAACAAACTATTTATACACCATATAGGCCTATGTTGTATACATACAGTATATATGTATGTGTGTGTATATACAGGGTGTTTCTAAAGGTCGTTTACGACGCTTGGGAGGTGATTCCTCACACGAAAACAAGCAAAAAGTGTGAGTTCCATTTTTACGACTGAGGATTCCTTTCCGAGATAGGAGCCTCGCAAAAGGTGACAAAGTGAACGTCACACTTAACTGGGACGAATACTATCACAGATAGAGAGGCGGTTCCAAGGGAATCATAAAGGAATCGTATGTGCTCAGTCCGGAAGTCACTATGAAGAGTTCACTGCACGCATGCGCAGTGGAGTCCTCAAAGGAATTGGGGATTTCCAGCAAGAACAATGCATGGAAAGGGTATGTAACGCAGCAAGAAGGACCGTGACAATGAGAAATGCGTTAAAGACAACACATCCCGACCTCAAACATCAAAACATGAGCACGGAACACAAAATCCGAAAAGTTGAGCAGGGTTGCATACCCCAGTTACACGCGAGGAATGAACGAATCATGTCATGTGCCATACGAGAGACACATTACTCCACCAGGAGGAGGGAAAGAAAAACACAATATCAGATGATTGCGACAACGTGTATTTTTACACGCGACAACTACGTAATACCCCCTCCCTACACGCACAACAAACAACAAATGGTACAATGTCTTACGCACAGACAGTGCGTGTCACTTTACACCAACTGAAGATGTCACTTTCACCACACAAAGGGAGTGTGGAGCAATACCAAGAGTGTTCTCACTGGGATTTGCCGAGGGCGATAATCACAGCCGGTTTTCAAAATGTCTGCCGTTCACTTCTACGCAGAGATGACAGCGACGAATCAAGGATTGTCGAGTACGAGCAAACAAGCTAGGTGTATCTGCTACCGTCGCGGCGGCGAAGTTGATGAGAGCAACGAGGTCCTCAGCTGATGTGACAGGTGTGTCGTATACGAGGGTTTTAATTTCTCCCCAGAAGAAAAAATCGAGAGGGTTGAGATCTGGCGACCTCGGTGGCCAAGGCACAGGCTCATTCCTACCAACGAACCTATTGCGAAACACATCATGCAGGAAATGTACTACATTACGATCGAAATGAGCTGGTGGCCCATCGTGTTGGTACCACATTTCTTGCCGCAGTGCCAAAGGTACGGTCTCCAACAGTTTCGGCAGAACCTCACTAAGAAATGCATGATACGTGCGACAATCAAGTTGGAACGAATGTTTCGTGTGTCCAAAAGTGCCGGGAGTTAGTGTGGTGATTGTTTTGTTTTGGTGTTGTGTGGAGATCTGGAAGCCAGCTCTCCAGGAAGCCGTAAGTATTGAGCTTTTATAAACAATTTGCTTTATGAGAACTATCCTCCGAGTTTTCCCACGCGGTGACTTTTCGGAACAGTCAGCAAACCGTCGACACCACAATGAAAAATAAACTTTGAACTTATAATCGCAGACAATATATTTCAGTAAAATTACACACCTGTTTAGCGAAAAACAATTCCGAATGCCCCAAGAAGGGGATTCAAATCGGAAAACCCCCACACAGAATAAAACAAGAGAAAATGATACTCCATCCTTCCAAATTGGCGGTCCGGTCTCAGATCGGTCTGGCCTCCACTCACAAACAACAGTAGTTAATAAAAGACTGCGCTCCCAGGAAACATTAGAGGACCCAAGAAAGAAGAGAAACCAGCAGATAGGGGGTGGCCCCCAGTCCAGCCCCCCACCCCCCGTAATTACAAGGGCAAAGGGAAGGGAATTGGATACAATGAACCCCATAATGGAAAATATTCCAGATACTGCGGATATACAGCTTGGACTCTTCATTAAACTGTCACTAGAGCTAAACCTGATGATAACCAAAGACAGGAACATCGCATCAGAGAATAAGACATCTATTCTGGAAATAGTTGCTAAAATGGCTCAGGTACACCAAGACACAGTGGCGGAGAACAAGTCTCTAAAAACAGCATGCGACATTCTGCAAAGCACTGCCAAAGCAGACTCCAAACCCTCCTACGCTCAAACGCTGGCCCAACCGGCGGTAACACAATCTGGGAAAACTGCACAAATACAGAAGACAGTGCAGAAACCCAAGCACACTGTCTTCATATCAGATGAGAATCGAACAAAAGATTCAAAAAAGGTGCAGGAGGTATTTACAAAGGCAATTAATCCCCCCAGGGATGGAATTAAAATAAAGCAAATGCGGACGACTAACAAAATGCTTATAGTGGAAACGGAGACCAGAGAAGAGGCAGAGAAGATAATAAATCATCGCGAACTTGCCAAACTCAAGATCAGGGCCGAATTTCCTAAAAAGAGAAATCCGCTTCTCATTGTCTACGATGTCCCTTCAAATAAATCCGAAACGGAGCTTTATGAGGAGATTTTCTTGTTGAATTTAGAGAATCATATATCATGGGAGGACTACATCAAAAAGTTTAATCTCAGATTTAAAACAGGACCACGCAACAGGGCAAATTGTCATTGCGTATTCGAAGCTACCCCTGACTTAAGAAAGATCCTACTAAAAACAGGCCAGGTTTTCATATCCTTCCAGTCATTGTCTATAAAAGACTACATTGCCGTGTCAAACTGCCATAAATGTGGAAATTTAGGACACGTAAGCAAAAACTGCAAGGACAACGAAATCTGCACTCACTGTGCTTGCGAGGGGCATACCAGAAATAAGTGCCCCAGGATCGAAGAACCAAAGAAGTGTATACCCTGCCTCAGAAGGAAAAAAGAATGTGACGGCAAAGACTGCCCCACATATAACATTCATTTACAAAGACTAATTGAAAGAACCGATTATGGACTATAAGACAAACTCCAAACAGTCATCCAGGGCCAAGAACAGGAAAACACCCTGCCGCGTTCGCCGCGATGCAGCAAGGGCGGCAGCATACAGAGAAAGAAAGATAAGAGAATGGAAACTAATCTTAGCTACTAAAGAAGAGAAACCGATTGACGATCTAATTATTAACCTGCTAAAATCGACAATACTTAACTCAGAGCATTGCAATACTCACTGCAATAACAATCCATTATCAAATTTTTACCTAACCAACAATCAATCCACCCCTCCAGCGAGACTACCTTACCAAATAATTAGTCGAAACATTCCCGGACTACCCATGAGCGTTTTCACCGCATTGCCTTGCATTTTCCCCACACTTAACCCCCCATATGGCTCCCCGGAGTCATCCTACTCGGAAATGCCACACAGTTATTCTCCACTTTCCTCATCCACCCCGCCATCACCAGTTTGTGCCTCACCAGTCCATGAACCTAATACAAACAATCTTTTAACTCTGCTTATGACCCCACCCGATTCCCCATCGGAATCACCCGAGAGACCTCACACTATCTACTATTCTCCTAAACTCAAAAGGACTACTCCCTCCCCTCCCTCGCCAACAAACATCCTTGAGCAACTGCACCTGGAGCCCACCCCCTCAGAACTTCCGCGAACAAACCTTGTAAACACAACCTCTGCTTCAGAAAAGAACCTCAACCCCAACGCTCCTGAGTTCCAACCTTCCAGTAAATACACTAATTTTTGCAAACCGACACTCCTAAACCCACCTACACCGGAAGTCACTTTCAATAACATAAACCCAGATACAATATATATAAAGATTTCGAAACGTCTTTACGACTCAGTCGGCTGGAACAGAAAGATAACCTGGCAATCGCACTGAGACTAATAATCAGATATAAACATAAGAACGGCAGAAACATTACTTTTCCATATCCGGAGGCTATAGACAAAATAACTCTAGCGTCGAATAACATACCAATTACGGAAAATGAACTCTTTGAACTCCTTGACAAGGTTTTCTCACGAAGGGAAGTGCCCTTCGAGCTGGAAGACATTTATGCTGACTTCGCAAGGGCGAACGGAAGAGTCGCGTTTATCCACCATAAAGAATGGCCGCAATGTTACCAGATCGTCAGGCATCCATGAACGGCCAAATAAGAGTCTTACAGGCCAACCTCAATGGTGCAAAACTAGGTACCCAGGAAATATTTGAATTCGCAAATATAAATAAAATTGATATTCTGTCCATTCAAGAACCGTATACTATTAATAGTAAAATACCATACGTACCGTCAGGAATAAAAGTATTACATGACAGCGAGAAACCACAAGCTGCTATAATTTTAATGAACAAGAACATCATTCCAACCAAAATCGCTCAATTTTCGAACTCGCACATTAATTGTGTACAACTCTCCCTAGAAAACTTTACGTTCATCCTTATAAATAGTTATTGTCAATTCAGCACTAACCTCGAAATTTTTCTTGACAAGATTGGGGAAGCATGCGATGCCTACAACATCCACAAATTACTGATAACTGCAGATGCGAACTCTTCCTCCCCTTCGTGGCACGGCGACACAACGGATCCTAACGGAGAGTTGATGGAAGATTTTATTGCGAGCCACAACCTCTTTGTCGAAAATGCTCCTGGAAATCCGCCAACGTACAGGGGAAGAGCGGGGGCGTCCAGCAACATAGACATCACTTTATCAAACAACAAACTCTCAGGAAAAGTGCGAGAGTGGAAGGTCTTCGACATGGAAACCACGAGTGACCATAACATAATCACCTTCTGTTTATTAACCGACATCAACGAACCCACAAGCAATGCCGAAAATACGTACGACTGGAGAAAAACTAATCATGGGCTTCTTATGCAAGCAATAAATCTCCCACCGCAGGTGGACTTTACAAAGACCGTGCATGAATGGGCAAAATACGTGACAGAAGAACTAAAAAATGCAATAGATCAATCAACCCCGAAATTATCGTCCAGCGGGAGACAATCTGGTAAGCTCTGGCCCAAAAAACTTAAAAACCTAAAGCAAGTCATGAAGAAAGCGCGTACGCTGTACCAGAGGACGCGAATACACGCTCTGAGGGTAATAAACTTAGATCTCTACAGGAGGGCCAAGAGCAGATACGAAGCCGAGCTGAAGAACTTTAAAACCAATAGCTGGAAACGCTTTGTCGAATCAAAATTAAAAATGACAAATGGGGACTCCCCTATAGGGTTGCAATGGACAAGATAAAGATTGGAACTGGTTTTACAACTCTGCAGAAAGAGGACGGCACCTACACCAAGGACCTGCAAGACACAGCGGAATTGCTACTTAACACTCTACTTCCCGATGATAACGTAAATTAAGATAACGACACCCATAAATACATCAGAAGTAATTATAAAGAAAAAAACAACAACAGACCCCTCCTTCCCTTCAGCGTGGAGGAGGTCATAACTGTAATCACGGCCACAAGAAGCAAAAAATCGCCTGGTCCAGACAAAATTCCTGCCGAAATCATTAAAATGGCAATCCCGGCAATCGCCCCTTTCCTAACGTCTCTGTACAATCAATGTCTCATTGTTAAGGAATTTCCGAAAATTTGGAAGGAATCTGAACTTATTATTATTAAAAAAGACGGGAAAAAAGAGGAAACGCACCCCAAGTCGTACAGACCGATCTGTCTTATCAACATATTGGGAAAAATATTCGAAAAATTACTGACTAAAAGACTTTTGGAATTCACAGCTTTAACAAACAGCTCAGACATTCAATTCGGCTTCACGAAAGGCAGATCTACCGAAGACGCTATAAACAATCTATTAAACACAATTGGCTTGGTTGATGAGAAATATGCAGTGGCGGTGCTGGCGGATATATAGGGGGCCTTCGACAACTTCTGGTGGCCCCACCTCTTCCAAACTTTGAAGAACTTGGACTGTCCTGGGACACTGTACACTATCTTACTTGACTACCTCACCGACAGGAGAGTGTTTTTATCTCTTCCAGAAGGAAAAATCAACAAACTTATATCTAAAGGGTGCCCACAGAGATCGGTCCTCGGTCCACACTTGTGGAATGCTAATTTCGAACCATGTCTCCAAGTCATGAAGGGCCTACAGGTAGTACACAAGTGTATTGCGTATGCAGATGACTTATTGCTGGTGATAACTGGAAATTCCAGACGGGAGATTGAATCACGCACTTCTACTGCTCTTAATAGATTGACGCAATGGTGTAACAAAGCCAATTTGGATCTTTCTGCGAATAAAACCAACTATGTTTTACTAAAAGGAAAATTAAGTTTTAACAGAAACCCTACAATTAAAATAAATAATAATTCCATCAAAAGAGTGAAGGAAGTAAAATATCTCGGAGTCTCTCTACGAGAGGCTGCTTTTCAAGAGGCACATCGAAACCATTACCTGTAAAGCAGAACTAATAATGAACAAGGTGGCCACGGTAGCCTCCAACAAATTCCATCTGCCACCCTCAACCTGGAAAACGTACTTGGTCTCCATTTATGACTCGATAGTATCGTATGGTGCATCTGCGTGGGCATCGACATCCCTGGGGAAATCGACATACGTGCATAGACTCAGATCGTCGCAGAGAAAGGTTCTGCTCAGGCTAACCGGGGCGTTCAGAACAACATCTACCGAAGCCTTGCTCACAGTAACGGGCACCTTGCCGTTGGATTACATTATAAAGCTCCGGGCCCTTTCCTACTTTTTCAGGAAGGGCAACGAAAGAAAGATAACCGAGATGCTAGGAAACTTCTACCCAACATTCCGTGACATAAAGCATAGAGTAAGAGAGGATTGGCAGAGGGAATGGAGCTCTTCCGAGAAGGGTAGGAGACTCTACCAGTTCATGCCGAACACGAACGAGCCTTTGGTGCATAAAAACAAGGGGTTCTCAAGGGGCTTGATCCATTTTCTCACGGGCCACGGCCCATACGGCACCCATATTTTAAAAACGGAGAGACGAGACAACGATCTCTGCAGGTCCTGCACGACGGAAATCGACACCCCAGAGCACAAGGTATTTTTCTGTCAAGCTTCGGACGAAATTATCATCGCAGCGAGGCGGGAACTTCCCCACACGGACGTCTACAATCTGCTAAGGAGTGCACATTTTGATAAACTAAATGCTCTGGCAGACACGGTGTCCGATGCGGAGCTGAAGATATTCATGCGAGATAATCGCCGGCGACCTTTTGCCCCCCTGCCCCGCCCAGCCCGCGCCGAAACACCAAGAAGGAATCCGAGGAGAGGAATCCCTGCGCCCCCTCCCGAGCCCCTCCCCGAAGAGGAGTCGCCGGAGGGTGCGTCGGGGCGTCGCTGCTGCGATGTCGCCGCTGGACGAAGGAGGCGGCCGAGAGAAGAAGAATCCACCCACCCCGCACGCCTGGGGAGCGACACAGGAAGTACATGAGACGGATGGAACGGCGTTAGGAGGAACAGCAGTGTTAAGTAAATGATCTCAGCTCGATCCCCAGGGAGGACCAAAAAATGCTAAAGAAACAAATTTAAAAAATTAATTAAAAAAAAAATAAATCCCAAAACAAGAAACTGACATCCCGGGAGCTTCCCTTCTGGAGATTTTTAATTTACTTAAGAAAGCTTATCTGATCAAATTAGATCAAATAAATGAATCACCGCTGGAAGCCAGTGGACTCCCTGGGAGTTGAGCTCGGGACTGAGATTAGAATTACAATTTAAGATTATAATTTAACAACATCTAATATGTTCATTGCGTTCAATTAACTTACACAAGTTGTAAGCTTAGCATGTTTAAACATATTCTTTTTTCTTATGTAATATATTAATGTTTATATTTCTTGTACTTTAAACATATATAATTTTAACAGGTGAAGGTAATAAAGGGATATTTTTAGTTTCATAAACATTAATCACTCCCGTTACATTGATTAAATAATTAAATAATAATGTAATAAAACAAAAAGTTATGACCCCTGGTAGTGAGACGGGCGTGATAGGATGCCATTTTATAATGTAGAGAAGCAACGACAATAAAGCATCGTTCTTCACACGGACATTGCTCCTTGTCCGTCGTGATCCCTTGTCCCCTCCCTGGAATGCAGGCGCTGCACTCTTGCATGGACGTGTGCCAGATCAGCAGTTGTGCACGCGGCGGTAACGACCCTAAAGAATTCAAATACAAATACAAATATCACACTCCAAAATTTTAATTTTATCTCTTCTTTCTAATTAATGAATAGCAATCAGTGTTGGCGCAGGAAGCGGCCTTTCTTTGGGCTCCCTGCTCTGGTATGCCAGACTGGGGTTCTGGACTTGTGAGCTGGGTTCTGTGGGTTTGATGAGGAAAATAATCTTGTACATCAAACCGCTCTGGAATGCCGGAACGGAATCTTCTGCGACTCCAATATTATGCATGCTTGTCTCACTGCCAGGGAAACGTTATTGAGAATGTTATTGAAGATGTTCTTCATGATGTTGTTAAAATAATATTATTAATATTGTTATGTAATGTAATGTCATGTCATCTGTTCTGGATTCCAGAACAGAAATAATATCACATAAAGTATTGTATACATCAATTATATCATGTATATATTCCCTGTATAACATTACAATTTATTATTATTATACCTATTTTAAAATGCAAATAGTAATAAAAAGAGGAAATAAAGTCGGGGGAACCGTCAAATTCGGAGCAACTGACGTCCTGGTATATTTTTAGGAACCAGGACAATAAGACCATACCCTCGAATGTAGGCGGGAGGAGCCGGGCTTACTTCGGGGGTTCCCCCCTTATTACATGTATTGAATAGCTGTATATTTGTGTATGATTGTTGTTTATAGTTGATAATTGTCTAAATTATATGATAATGCAAATTCAGTATGTAATGTAATAATGTAATAAAGGGAATTATTATTATTGATACGTGCGACCATTCAGGCGAACAGGGAGAATGTATGGTCCAATTAAATGATCATGTACTATCCCGCATCACACATTCACTGAAAACTTGTGCTGGTGATGGGCCACAAAAAGTGCATGTGGGTTGTCAAAGTCCCAGACATGACTGTTTCTACTAATGAAGATATCCATCCTGTACACAATACCTTTGCCCCGAAGTGAGGGTTTGTGTCCAGCTGATGCAACAACCATTGGCAAAACTCCATACGAGGGCGAAAGTCACGAGGTAACAGTTCTTGTACTTTCTGCAGTTTAAAAGGGTGCATTCCTTCCTCTGACAACACTCGCCAAACATTCACATGAGACGTGTTTCGTGTTTCGTGCCCGAGCGAGTGCCAGGATGTTCTGCGACCGCTGTTAACACATCTTCTGCAAACTGACGTGTGCGTACACTTCGGGGTCTTCCAACTTCTTGCCGCGGTGGTAACACTGACCCTGTTTCACGCAGTCGACTGTCCACTACCTAAAAGAAGGTGTGAGACGGTAAACGTCTATGTGGAAAGCGTTCTCCATCAAGACGCCTTGCCTCACGGCTATTACCACGTGCCTCCCCATACATGAGATGCATGTCTGCTAGCTGCTGGGTCGTATACGCAGCAATCTGCGTAATATGGAGCTGGAACTGCAAAGTATAGCTTTTGTTTAACACTGGCACACTGCACAAATTGGCCGTATCACCGTACGAACACCACAGACCAATTGTTGCGATACTTGACTTGCCCACTCCACCACGTCAACTTCTTTCAATACAACATACTAGTACTCTTCAATGCGTATGACAACCTAGAGCGAACTGCTGATCATATCCCAGCACCTACAACACGACTGGGACGACTGAAAGTGACATCTTCAGTTGTTGTACAGTGACACGCACTGTCTGTGCGTAAGACATTGTACCATTTGTTGTTTGTTGTGCGTGTGGGGAGGGGGTATTACGTAGTTGTCGCGTGTAAAAATACACGTTGTCGCAATCATCTGATATTGTGTTTTTCTTTCCCTCCTCCTGGTGGAGTAATGTGTCTCTCGTATGGCACATGACATGATTCGTTCATTCCTCGCGTGTAACTGGGGTATGCAACCCTGCTCAACTTTTCGGATTTTGTGTTCCGTGCTCATGTTTTGATTTTTGAGGTCGGGATGTGTTGTCTTTAACGCATTTCTCATTGTCACGGTCCTTCTTGCTGCGTTACATACCCTTTCCATGCATTGTTCTTGCTGGAAATCCCCAATTCCTTTGAGGACTCCACTGCGCATGCGTGCAGTGAACTCTTCATAGTGACTTCCGGACTGAGCACATACGATTCCTTTATGATTCCCTTGGAACCGCCTCTCTGTCTGTGATAGTATTCGTCCCAGTTAAATGTGACGTTCACTTTGTCACCTTTTGCGAGGCTCCTATCTCGGAAACGAATCCTCAGTCGTAAAAATGGAACTCACACTTTTTGCTTCTTTTCGTGTGAGGAATCACCCCCACCAAGCGTCGTAAACGACCTTTAGAAACACCCTGTATATATAGTCTTGGAAAGAAAAGGTGGCGCATGGTAGTATGGTAGCATCGTCGCCTTGTAATCAAGGGTTCGATACCCGGTGGATGCTCATAGTGGTTCGGATCCCACTTTACACTGTAGAACCAGTCCCGATTAGCCTTACTGTGTATAAAGTGGACTTAAAACACCAACTCAATCAATGAATAAATTGGAAAGGAACAAATTATATTAAAGAGGAAATAAAAAGTAGGCTTAATTCAGGAAATGCATGTTACTTCTCTCTTCATAAACTTTTGTCTTTTCGTTTAATATCTAAGAAACTAAAAGTTAAAATATACAAAACAGTAATTTTGCCTGTAGTATTATATGGGTGTGAAACTTGGTCCCTTACATTGAAAGAGGAACATAAATTGAGAGTATTTGAAAATAAGATCCTTAGGAAAATCTTTGGACCTAAAAGGGATGAGGAGACAGATGAGTGGAGAAGGTTACATAATTTAGAACTACATAATTTGTATTCATGTCCAGATATTATTAGAATAATTAAATCAAGAAGACTTAGATGGGCAGGCCATGTGGCACGAATGGGAGAGGAAAGAGGAGTTTACAGGATTCTTGTTGGGAAACCTGATGGTAAGAGACCTGTAGGAAGGCCAAGGCGAAGATGGAGGGACAACGTTGAGATGGACCTAAGGGAAATCGGTAAGGATGGAAAAGAGTATATAGAACTTGCTCAAGATAGGGAAAGATGGAAGGCCTGTGTTGCTGCAGCCATGAACCTTCGGGTTTAAGAAGGCTAGGGAGTTTGTTAGTTAGTTACATAATTTTCTTCTGTAGCCCCCAACAGTCTGCGGATATACTCTCGCGAAATACACAGCCATTATTCGGGAAACTAAATGCAGAATGAACTCATTAGCTTAATGGCTTATACACCAAAACAGTGTTATTAGTCTTTAGATTTGTAAAATTTTGAGAAGTAGATAAAACCCTTTTCCGTGGTTTTAGATATAAAGTGCTGGAACCAGGTTTACAAGTATTGGCAATAGTGCAAATATGAAATGCGTGCGTAATGAGTTCAAGCTAGGCATCTCATGTATACAGTTCATACCGGAATCGAATCCGGTATCTCTTAGTTCAAGGGCAGGTCCAAGTCTTCTATGGCATCTGATTGTTCTCTTGGGAAATGATGACGATAAAAAATTATATGCACACGTCAAATTTCTTAAAATTAATCTTATTTGTGTGTGGATAACTGTTTTATCCAGTGCCATCATATATTCAAAGTTCCCACACGCTCAAATAATTACGCTCTCGTCTTTGGTTCGGCAGGTTCAACAACCTGCCCGGGTTCGATTCCCGATGGAGGCACATAGTTGTTCGGATCTCATTTTAAACTGTAGGCCCAGTCCCGATTAGCCTTACTGTGCCCAAAGTGGGCTTAAAACAGCAGTTCAATTAATCAGTCAATCGAAAGGTTCAAGGTTCGATCGCTGGTGGTCAAACCGGTAGTCAGAATTCGAGTTCGGAAGGGGCTTATCCCTTATCGGCAGCCGCCATCTAAAGACGAAAATTTCTTCGTATATTGCAACTTACCATATACAAGATGTTTAATCCTGTTAATGAAGTAAATTTAATTACTACTACAAATTATTAAAATCAGATATTTGTAGGATTTCGGGAGAGGACTGCAGCCCCCGAGCCCCTTCCCTGGGTATGTGCCTGCTTATATTAGTTCCAAAATTTATGTGCTGTTCCAACATCGTGAGAACAATTTGGGAAGTACTTGAAAGCGATATGGAAGCAAATTCTGCTCTCGAAACTATGGGACTCGATGTGATGACCACGCGCAACCGAATGAAATAACTCTTCGCAGGTCTTGTCCCTGAATATTAATTTTACTGACTAATTGTAAGTTTTTCTCGGCCTCCTCGATGACGCAGTGGTAGCGTCTCCGCCTTGCAATCAAGGCTTCTTTTCCTTACTTTTACAGTTTTTCTTCCTAAGAATTCCACTGAGTATAACACGCTACGAAACCAGAGGTCTAAGGTTCGGACATTGGACAGGTATGGTTGTATCATGTCTGTCCCATCGCCATTCCTTCGGCTCATCATTCATCCTCATCGTCGCATTTAACCCAAGAGGTAGAAAAGCAGCGTAATATAGAAATATATGAATGATTTATTTGGTTCATTTTACTTTGCTTTTTTGACACTTTTTGGCTAATTGTGAAGATGACAATGAGTGATGTGAAATTGATGAGAGGACCATTTAAAGAACACACACGCCCAGTCCGTGATTCGAATCCAGGACACCTGGCATCGTAATGCACCTTGTTAACCACTGCATAACAAATAGAAACAGAAAATGCTTGATAAGTAATTTGCTTCTCCATAACTCATGATTATATTATAAGTATTATTCGCTATATGACTAGGGATTAATTATCTTTGTATGTCTAGCCAACCTAGCCACCTAACCAGCAGCAGCTTCCGCATTTGCAGGTGGAAGCTGAATGAAGAAAAATCACAGAAAGTCAGAAATATATACAAATTTTGTAACATAATACTTATAGAGCATGCAGACGGCTGTAAAAACAATTGCTACATACCTAGTTTCTTTCCACCCTGGGAGTCGTACTCAGGATCTTGTGTGGTAGTCAGACTATCTTTTAGAATGCCAATATGTTGGATATTTGGTCCATCAGTCGATCCTGATCCATTGTTTCCAGAGGAAGACAATCTGGCAGCTTCTCATTCGACATTTTACTCGCGATGTAGGAAAACGAGATCACAAAAACTTCGTGATGCTATCTTCTTGCGTTTACAGAAGTTTACCACCGCTCGGACAACAAATCCTACTTCAAACTGACTGATATCAACTGTCCACCAAATCAACAGATGAACCGACCGCTTCGATGTTTCTCCGAATTTTCAGAAAGTGGCCTTTCCCTCCTTGCAGGGCAGGCCATTAGCAGGAGGGTTTAGTGCATGTGAGAAGAACCGCTATGTCATTCATTCCGGCGCCGAAAAAGGGACAAGCAATAGAATTTTGTTCTTGGAATTTGAAACGCATGGGGATATCTTTCCTGAACCATAAAATAATTAACGCAGAAAGTTCTAGACACCCGTTTGTGTCGTCCTTTCGGCGCCCATGGAGCCAGTGCAGGGCCAGATGAAGAGAAAGTGCGGGTTTTGGCAGTATCCTGGATCTGGTGTGCAGCGGGGAGGAAAAGTGTATTTCAATAGGTCTCAGACTTCCCTGACCAGGGCGGACCACAAAACCATTAACTGCATCCCCTCCCAATACATCTGTTTGTGTTCAACAAGCAAGAAACAGAGAAATAAGAAAGAAATGCCGCTGGATAGTAATCAAAATGGTGGGTACGAAGTCCTCTATTTTTAGACTTATGGCGATTCTTTGATTAAATAGATCAAAACTTATATCAATTTAACGTTTATAAATTAGGCTACAATTTTTATTCAAAATAATTTTCTGTCGCATAATTTATTCGAAAGTTACAATGGAGAAACTTCTGAAAGTACAGTAAGACTTCTCTTTTTTTAAAACGAAACTACCTTTTCTTCAGTCCATCTAATGAGGATCAAAAGTGTAATAGAAAATAGCTGCTTGAGGGGAAGCACAGGGAAGAAGGGGGGGGACTTTTGAGATTTTGTACTTCTAGTAGTGGTCTAAAAACTGACCAAAATCCATCTTTTACGGAATTATTCCCGACATTAGTCGATTTTACCCCCCTTCATTTTTTTTGGCTAACACAGAAGTTTTCACAACACGCTCACATTTCGTCGCCACAAATGCGGATAAAAAAATGGAAACAGTAACGCATAAATTAGCAATAACAGCACAAAATGAAGCCAATTATCAAGTGGAATATCATCTGTCCCTGAACAGTAAGTATATATATCCTTTAGCGCGACATAAATGAAAAGTCTCATCATAGGGACGCTGCAGCTCAGTTCATTGCTGATGCAGGACAAATTTCAATCTAATTTTTCTCCCTTATATAAAAAAAAAACCCTCGATAAAACTTTTTCAGTATGAAGAGGAAGGATGATAGTTAAAAATATCTAAAAATGAGAGAAATCGATTGGGGGGTGTTTTGAGCTGTTTAAACTTGAAATTTGTTCATATGAAGAGAGTGTTCAAATTTTACTAAGTTTCAACATTTGATCACTCGTAATATGCAACAGTCTTTCCTCTTTGCAACGAGCTCAAGAACGCTTCTGTATCTTCATTCGTTCCCGAGATATACTTAATTGAAAAGAGCATGTTGCTCAAAAATGACATTTTGAACAACTCTCATATAATTCGTAATAATCATATTTCAGCAAAATCCTTTCACAGATGTCGGTTTTGTTGCAAAGCAAAGCTGTGCAGTTACAATTTTTTTTTTTAAAAAAACACCCTTGATTAAAAGGGCATGAAGGAAATTATTTCTGCAATTTTCCCAGGTACCAGTTCCGTGTAACGGAAACACATTAAAATCGGATATTTTGTGTTTCGCATGTTCGTACTTGCCAATTGTGTATTGCGGAACATAGTTCAATGTGCCATTATGCTTTTTACACGAAAACAAACACCATTTTTCACATAGAGAGTGATTTTTTTGATTCCTTTCTTCGCTTCCTTAACACACAAATGGCGGCCACATCTTGACTCAACTTGTGGGTATGCAGTGTTTCCAACCTTCTTCACCGAAAAATACCTACTATCGTGTTCGTCACCGGTGGAAATTGTACATTATGCACAGGTAGCTGACGGATAGCCCCCACGAACCATTCACGGATAGCCCCGCGAACCATTATGCACGGTAGCTGATGGATAGCCCCATGAACCATTCACGGATAGCCTCACGAACCATTTCCGCTAAGGTTAGGTTAGGTTTGGTTCGGTTAAGCAAGCATAGTTAAAAAAGGGGGTTGCAAACACTGACAGAGCGTTGCGTCATACGTTTCACCTAGTGAAAGCAATGGCACTTGTGCGTCGTTGAGATATTTCTCTTGAAAAATACATGATTTTCCGGTCAAATAGATTCCACAATGAAAGAAAATACCCCCACGAACGTTGGAAAGCTTGCAGAAACTCATTTCCGTAAGTAGTTTAGAGAAGAACAAAGGAAAGAAGGAAAGAAAGAACAAAGAAAAAAGAAGGCAAGAGTTAAAGAAAGAAGGAAAGACAGAAGGAAGGAAAGCGAGAGAAAACCAGAACGAAAGAAGGAAAGAATGAAAGAAAGAGAGTAAAAGGAAAGGAAGGAAGAATGAAATAAATAATGTAAGAAAGAGAGGACAGAGAAATAAAATGAAAGAAATAAAGAAGGAAAGAGGAAAAAAGAAATAAGGAAAGAAGAAAGAAGGAAAGGGGGAAAGAAGAAAGAAAGAAAGAAAGAAGGAAGTAAGAAAGAAAGAAGGAGTGAAAGAAGGACAAGAAAGTAGGAATGAAGGAATGAAAGAAAGAAAGAAGGAAGGAAAGAAAGAGGGAAAAAGGTAGACGGAAAGAAGGAAAGAATGAAGGAAGGAAAGAACGAAGGAAAAAACAAGGAAAGTGGGAGAGAAAAGAGACATAAAGAAGCAAAGAGATAAAGCTAGAAAGAATGAAAGGACGAAGGAAAGAAATATAGACGGACAGAAGGAAAGAAAAAATGAAAGAAAAGAGCAAGGCAGATTGAAGAAAATAAAGAAGGGAAAAAGTAAGATAGAAAGAAAGAAGGAAAGAATAAATGAAGTAAGGAATGGAAGTAAGAAGGAAAAAATAAGTAAGAAAGAAAAATTAAAGAAACTTAGAAAAAGGGAGGAAAGAAAGAAAAAATAAAAACGAAAGAAAGAAAGAAGGAAAGAAGAAGAAAGGAAGAAAGAAAGAAGGAAAAAGAAAGAAAGAAGGAAAAGAAGGAAAGAAGAGAACGATAGAACAAAAGAAGGAAACAAAAGAAGGAAGAAAGGAAGAAAGAAGGATAGTAAGAAAGAAAGTAGGAAAGAAGGTACCAAAGAAGGAAACAAGAAAGAAAGAAAGAAAGAAGAAAATAAGAGAAATAAGGATAGAAAAATAAATGGAGGAAAGAAAGAAAGACTGAGAAAAAGAAGGAAAAGAGAAAGAACGAAAGAAGGTAAAAAAGACGGAAAAGAGAAAGAAAGAATGAAAGAAAAAGAAAGAAAGAAGGAAGGAAAGAAAGAAAGAAGGAAAGAAAGAAGGAACAAGAAATAAAAGGATAGAAAGAAGGAAGGAAATAAATAATGAAGGAAAGAAAGAAGGAACAAGAAAGAAAAAGAAAGACACAACAAAAGAAATAAAGAAGGAGAGAAAGAAAGTGTAAAACAAAGAAAGATGGGAAGAATGAAACAAAATAAAGAAGTAAAGAAGGATAGAAGGAAGGACCAAGAGAATGAAAACAAAGAACAAAGAAAAAATAGTGAGAGGGAAAGAATGAGAGAAACACAGAAAAAGGAAAGAAAGAAAGAAGGAAGGAAGGAGAGAAGAAAACAAAGAACAAAGAAATAATAGAAAGAGGGAAAGAAAGAGAGAAGAAAATATATAGAATAAGACAAGGAAAGAAAGAGCAATAGAACCAAAGAAGAAAGAATGAAAGAAGATAATAATAAAAGAGAAAAGAACGAAAGAAAGATAAAAGAACGAAATAACTTAATAAAGAAAGTAATAAAAAGAAGGAAAGGAAGAAAGAACAAAAGAACCAATGAAGGAAAGAAAAAGAAAAAGAGGAAAGAAAGAAAGATTAAAGAAATTTTAAGGCATTTTTCTAACACCTCGAAAAAAAAGCAAATTGGTACAAGAATTCAGTCATAACTTTTTACTGGTTAAAGATATGTCGAACAAACCTTCACCATTGCATTTCTCGTGAAATTCTAGCCCATTTTGATATGTCGCACGACCCCCTTCCCATTTAAAATTCTGAAGTTGAATTCAAGATGGCGGACATCAAGATGGCCGCCGACCGTGTGGGTGGCGTCAATGTGGTTCCCCCTTGGCCTGATAACGATTAGTCATCACCATTTCCATGTTGCGCGCTGCAGTGGCCTTGTACTGGGGGTGTTAAGTGACTTATTGAGCCACCCTGTAGATCTTGCTCAAGATAGGGACAGATGGAAGGCCTGTGTTGCTGCAGCCATGAACCTTCGGGATTATGAAGGCTAGAGAGTTAGTTTTCCTACCTTCCTTCCTTCTTTCTTTCTTTCTTTCTTTTCCTATCTTTCTTTCCTTCTTTCTTTCATTTTTGCTTTCTTTCCTTCTTTCTATTTCCTTCATTATTTCTTCCTTTCCTTTATTCTTGAATTCCTTCTTTCGTTCTTTCATTCCTTCTTTCTTTCCTCCTTTCTTTTTCTTTCTTCCTTTATTTCTTTCATTCCATCGTTCTCTCTTTCTTACTTTCTTTATTTCCTTCTTTCTCTATTTCCTTCTTTATTTCTTTCCTTCTTTCTTTCTTTCTTTTTCTTTCCTTTCTTTTTTCTTTCCTTCCTTCTTTCTTTCTTACTTTCTTTCTTTCCTTCTTTCTTTCTGTCTTTCTTTCCTACTTTCTTTTCTTTTTTTGTTTGTTTGTTTCTTTCCTTCTTTATTTCTTTCCTTCCTTCTTTCTTTCCTTTTCTTTCTGTTTTTTTCTATCTTTTTACTTCTTCCTTTCATTTCTTCTCCCTTTCCTTTTTCTTTTTTTACTTCCTTCTTTCTTTCTTTCATTCTCTCTTTCTTTGCTTCTTTCTTTTCCTGCTCTCTCTTTTTCATTCTCTCCTTCTCTCTTTTACCTTCTTTCTTTCTTTCCTTCTTTCTTTACTTCTTTATATTTTTTCTTTCTCTCATTCTTTCCTTCTTACTTCCTTTCTTTCCTTGTTTCTATCCTTCTTCCTTTATTTCCTTCTTCCTTTTTCTTTGTATCTCTCGTCCTTTTTTTCTTTAATTCTTTCCTTTTTACCCTCTTTCTATCTTTCATTCCTTCTTTCTTTCTCTTTCCTTTTTTCTTTCTTTCTTTTCCTTCTTAACTTCCTTCTTTCTTTATTTCCTTCTCTCTTTCTTTCCTTCCTTTTTCCTTCTATCCTTCATTGTTTCCTTCTTTGTTTCTTTCCTTCTTTCTTTCTTAACTACTTTCTTTCCTTCATCCTTTCCTTCTTTTGTTTTTATTTCTGTTTCTTTCTTTCTATCTTTCTTTCTTTCCATCTCTCTCTTTCTTTCTCTCCTTCCTTCTTTCCTTCTTTCTCTCTTTTTTCTTTAATTATTTCTATTTATCTTTCTCTCCTTCTTTCTCCTTTCCTTCTTTTTTCATTCCTTCCATCTTTCTTCTTTCCTTCTCTGTTTCCTTCTTTCTTTCTTTCTGCTTCTTTTTTCTGTCCTTCTTTCTTTGCTTTTTTCCTTTCCTTGCTTTTTCTTTCTTTCATTCCCTCTTTCTTTCCTTCCTTTTTCCTTCCTACTTCCAATCTTTCTTTCTTTCCTTCTTTCTTCTCTTCATTCTCTTTCTTTGCTTCTTTCTTTTCTTTCTTTCATTTTTCTCCTTTGTTTACGCAAGAAATAAGAAAGAGAGTAGGAGAGAAAGAGAGTAGGAAAGAAAGAAGACAAAAAGAAAACTGAATAAAAGAAATAAAAACCAAAGAAAGAAAGAAAGAAGCAAAGAAAGAAAGAAGGAAACAAAGAAAGAAAGAAGGAAAGAAAGAACGAAAGAAGAACGGAAAGGAAGAAACAAAATAAATGAATGTAGCAAGAAAGGAGGAAAGAAAGAAAAATAAAGAAAGATAAAGGAAACAAAGAAAGATAAAAGGAAAGAAGAAAGAAGATAAAGAAGGAAAGAAAGAAGAAGGAAAGAAAGAAGTAAATAATAAGCAATGAAAGTAGGAAAGAAATAAAGAAAGAAGGAAAGAAAGACAGAAGGAAAGAAAAACAGAAGGAAAGAAAGACGGAACGAAGTATAGAAAGGAAGAAAGAAGGAAATAATGATAGAAGGAAAGAAAGAAGGAAAAATATAAGGAAGAAAGAAAGAAAGAAGCAAGGAAAAAAGAAAGAACGATAAATAGAAAGAAAAAAATAAAGTATGAAGGATAGAAATTAGGAATGAATGAAAGAAATTTCCTTCTTTCTTTCGTTCCTTCCTTTTTTTCGATCTATATTTTTCCTTCTTTCTTTCTTTTTTCCTCTTTCTTTCCTTCTTTCGATCCGTCTCACTTATCTGATCCTTTCTTTCTTTCGTTCCACCTTTCTTTATCCTTCTTTCTTTCTTTCCTTCCTTCTTTCTATCTTTTTCCTTTTTTCCTTCTTTTTTCTTTACATCTTTTTGCTATTTCTTTTTCCTTTTCGTCTCATCTTTCTTTCCTTCTTTACTTTTACTTCTTTATTTCTTTTCTTCTCTCTTTCCTTTCCTCTTTCTTTACTACTTTCTTTCTTTCCTTCTTTCTTCCTTTCCTTTCTTCACTCTTTCTTACTTTGTTTCTTCCCTTCTTCTATTCTTTGTTTCTCTCTTTCTCTTTCCTTCTCTCTTCTATTCTTTTATTATTTCCTTCCTTCTATCCTTTATTGTTTCCTTCATTGTTTCTTTCCTTCCTTCTTTCTTAACTACTTTCTTTCCTTCTCTCTTCTATTCTTTTATTCTTTCCTTCCTTTTTTCCTTCTATCCTTTATTGTTTCCTTCATTATTTCTTTCCTTCCTTCTTTCTTAACTACTTTCTTTCCTTCTCTCTTCTATTCTTTTATTCTTTCCTTCCTTTTTTCCTTCTATCCTTTATTGTTTCCTTCATTGTTTCTTTCCTTCCTTCTTTCTTAACTACTTTCTTTCCTTCATCCTTTCTTTCTTTTGTTTTTATTTCTGTTTCTTTCTTTGTTTCTCACTTTTTCATTCCTTCTTTCTTTCTTTCCTTCTTTCTTTCCTTCCTTTTTTCTTATCTTCTTTTTCTTTCCTTCTTTCATTTCTTCTTCTTTCTTTCTTTCTTTCGTTCTTTCTTCCTTTATTTCCTTTTTTCTCTATTTCCTTCTTTCCTTCTTTCCTTATTTCTTTATTTCCCTCTTTATATCTTTCATTCCTTTTTCTTCCTTTCCTTTTCTGTCGTTTTTTATTTCTTTCTTTCCTTCTTTCTTTTCTTTTTTCTTTATTGCCTTCTTTTTTCTATATAACTTTAGTTTTTTATCTCCTTCCTTCTTTCTTTCTTTCTCTCTTTCTTTCCTTCTTTCCTCATTTACTTCTTTCTATCCTTCATTCCTTCCATTTATCCTTCCTTTCTTTCCCTCTTTCTTTTTCTTTTTTCTTTCCTTCTTTCTTTCCTTCTTTCTTTCCTTTTTTCTTTCTTCATTTATTTCTTTCCTTCTTTCTTTTTCGTTCTTTCCTTATTTCCTTCTTTCTTTCTCACTTTCTTTCCTTCTTATTTTTTTCTATTTAGCTTTCTTTCTTTCCTTCCTTCATTCTTTCCTTCCTTCTTTCTTTCCTTCCTTCTTTCTTCTTTCTTTATTTTTTCTTTTTTCTTTCATTCTTCATTTCCTTGTCTCCTTCCTTCTTTCATGAATTCATTCTTTCCTTCTTTCTTTCTCTCTTTCGTTCTTTACTTCTTTTTTACTTTTTTCCTTCTTTCCTTTTTCTTTCTTTCCTTCTTTCTTTTTCTTCTTTCTTTCCATCTTTTTTCTTCCTTTCCTTCTATCTCTCCTTCTTTCCTGCTTTCCTTCTTTCTTTCTTCTTTCTTTCTTTCTTTCTTTCTTCTATCTTTCCTTCTTTCTTTCTACATTTCTTCATTCTTTCTCTCCTTTTTCCTTCCTTCCTTCTTTCTTTTTCTTTCCTTCTTTCTTTCTTCTTTCTTCTCCTTCCTCCTCCTTTCCTTCTTTCTGTCATGCCTTCTTTCCTTCTTTCTTTTCTTCATTCTTCGTTTCTTTCTTTCTTCTTTCCTTCTTTCTTCCTTTCCTTCTTCTCTCTTCTGTTTTGCCTTCTTGCTCTCCTTCTTTCATCCTTCTTTTTCTCGTTTCTTCTTTCTTTCCTTCTTTCTTTCTTTCCTTCCTTTTTCCTTCTTTCCATCCTTTCCTTCTTTTTCTTTCTTTCCTTCTCTCTTTCTTTTTCTTTCTTTCATTCTTTCTTTCATTCTTTCTTTCCTTCTTTGTATCTCCTCTTTCTTTATTTCCTTCTTTCTCTCTTCTCTCTTTAGTTCGTTCCTTATTTCTTTAGTTCCTTCCTCATTTCTTTCCTTCTTTCCATCTTTCTTTTTCCTTCTTTCTATGCTTCTTTCCTTCCTTCCTTCTTTCTTTCTTTCTTTCTATCCTTCTTCCTCAATTTCTTTTTCTTTTTTCCTTCTTTCAATTTTTCTTCCTCTTCGTCTTTTTTCTTTGTGTCTTTCCTTCCTTTCTTCTATTTTTCTTCTTTCTTTCCTTCTTTCTTTCTATCTTTCTCTCTTTTTCCTTGTTTCAACTTTCCTTCTCTCTCCCCTTTTTTAACTTCTTTCAATCTTTCTTCCCTTCCCTCTTTGTTTCCATCTTTCTTTCTTTCTTTCTATCTTTCGTTCTTTCTTTCTTTCTATCTTTATTTCCTTCTTTTCTTTCATTCTTTCTTTCTTTCCTTATTTCTCCCTTTCTTTCTCTCTTTCCTTTTTTATTTCTTTATTTCTTTCTATCTTTCCTTCTTTCTTTCTTTCTATCTTTCGTTCCTTCTTATTTTCTTCTTTTTTCTTTCCCTCTTTTGCATTCTTTCCTTCTTTCTTTGTTTCTTTCTTTCTATTTCTTTCCTTCTTTGTTTATTTCCATCTTAATTTCTTTCCATCTTTCTTTCTTTCTTTCCTTCTTACTTTTTCTTCTTTCTTCCCTTCTTTCATTTCTTCTTTCTTTCTTTCTTTATTTATTTCCTGTTTTCTCTATTTCTTTCTTTCCTTCTTTCCTTGTTTCCCTCTTTCTATCTTTCATTCCTAATTTCCTCCTTTGCTTCTCTGTCCTTTTCTATTTCTTTCTTTCCTCCATGCTTTTCTTCTTTGTTTATTGCCTTCCTTTTTCTTTCTAACTTTAGTTTTTTATCTCTGTCCTTTTTTATTTCTTTCCTTCTTTCTATCTTTCCTTCTTTCTATATTTCCTTCTTTCTTTCTATCTTTCGTTCCTTCTTAGTTTTCTTCTTTTTTCTTTCTTTCCTTCTTTCTTTGTTTCTTTCTTTTTATTTCTTTCCTTCTTTAATTATTTCGATCTTTATTTCTTTCTTTCTTTCCTTCTTACTTTTTCTTCTTTCTTACCTTCTTTCTTTCCTTCTTTCATTTCTTCCTTCTTTCTTTCTTTCGTTCTTTCTTTATTTATTTCCTTTTTTCTCTGTTTCTTTCTTTCCTTCTTTCCTTGTTTCCCTCTTTCTACCTTTCATTCCTTATTTCCTCCTTTCCTTCTCTGTCCTTTTCTAATTCTTTCTTGCCTCCTTTCGTTTCTTCTTTTTTTATTGCCTTCTTCTTTTCTTTCTAACTTTAGTTTTTATCTCTTTCTTTCTTTCTTTCCTTCTTTCCTTATTTCCTTCTTTCTATCCTTCATTCCTTATATTTATCCTTCCTTTCCTTCCATCTCTCTTTTTCTTTTTTCTTTCCTTCTCTCTTTCCTTTTTCTTTCTTCCTTTATTTCTTTCCTTCTTTCTTTTTCGTTCTTAATTTATTTCCTTCTTTTTTTCTTTTTCTTTCCTTCTTTCTTTTTCTTTCCATCTTCTTTCTTTCCTTCTTTCTTCCTTTCCTTCTTTTTTATTTCCTTCTTTCTATCTTTTTCTTTCTTTTTCCTTCTATCTTTTCTTCTCTCTTTCTTCCTTTTCTTTCTTTCTT
This sequence comes from Lepisma saccharinum, assembly GCF_977018435.1. Classification (NCBI taxonomy): domain Eukaryota; kingdom Metazoa; phylum Arthropoda; class Insecta; order Zygentoma; family Lepismatidae; genus Lepisma; species Lepisma saccharinum. The sequence continues at coordinate 49,534 of NW_028143029.1, forward strand.
TTTTATTCTTTCTTTATTTCACTCTTTTTTCTCTCTTTCTTTCCTTCTTTCCTTTTTCTTTCCATCATTCTTTCTTTCCTTTTTCCCTTCTTTTTTATTTCCTTCTTTTATCTTTTTTCTTTGTTTCTTTCTCTTTCCATCTTTCTTTGTTTCCTTCTTTTTCATTCCTTCATTCTCTCCTCTCTTTTACTTTTTTGTTTATTTCCTTCTTTCTATCTTTCTATATTTCGTTCATTCCTTCTATCCTCCTTTCTTTCTTTCTTTCATTCTTTCTCTGCTTTCATTATTTCCCTCTTTCTTTCTTTCAGCCCTTCTTTCTTTCTTTCCTTTTCTACTTGTTTCCTTCATTTTTTGTTTTCTTCTTCTTTCGCTCTTTCTTTCTTTGTTTAATTCTTTCCTTTTTTCAACCTTTCTTCAATTCTTTCTTTCCTTGTCTTTTATCTTTCCTCCTTTCCTTCTTTCTTTTCCTTCTTTCCTTCTCTCTTTCCTTCCTTCTTTCTTTCTTCTTTCTTTTTTCTATCTTTCCCTCATTCTTTCTTTCTTCCTTCTTTATTTTCCTTTCTTCTCTCTTTTCTTCCTTCTTTCTATATTTGTTTCTTCTTTCTCTCCTTTTTCCTTCTTTCTTTCTAATTTTTTTCGTTCTTTCTCTTGTTTCGTTATATCTATCTTTGTTCTTTCTTTCCTTCTTTCATTCTTTCTTTCTTTCTTTCATCTCTTTTTCCTTCCTTCGTCTTCATTCTTTCCATCTTTCTTTCTTCTTTCTTTCTTTCTTTCCTTCCTTCCATCTCTCTTTCTTAATCTATTTCTACTTCTTTCCTTCCTTCTTTCATTCTTCTTTCTTTCCTTCTTTCTTTGTTCTACTTTTCCATCTTTTTTCTTTCTTCGCTTCCTTCTTTCTTTAATTCTATCTTCCATTCCTGCTTTCTTTCATTCTTTGTTTTTCTTTCCTTTTCTCTTTCCTTCTTTCTCTCTTTCCTTCTCTCTTCCCTTTTTTGTTCCTTTACTTCTTTCTTTCTATCCTTCGCTTTATATTTCCTTCTTTCTTTATATTTTTCGTTCTTTCTTTAAAATCTTTCTTTCTTTCCTTCTTTGTATCTCTTTCTCTTTCTTTCTTTCCTTCTTTCCTTCTTTCTGTCTTCTTTCTTTAGTTCCTTCCTTATTTCTTTCCTTCTTTCCATCTTTCTTTCTCCTTCTTTCCTTGTTTCTTTCCTTGTTTCTTTCTTTCTTTCTATCTTTCGTTCCTAATTAGTTTTCTTCTTTTTCATTCTTTCTTTTTTCTTTCTTTCCTTCTTTCTTTTTTCTTTCTTTTTATTTATTTCCTTCTTGTTTATTTCCATCTTAATTTCTTTCCGTCTTTCTTTCTTTCTTTATTTCCTTCTTACTTTTCTTCTTTCTCACCTTCTTTCTTCCCTTCTTTAATTTCTTCTTTCTTTCTTTTTCGTTCTTTCTTTCTTTAATTCTTTGTCCTTCTTTCTTCCTTTTTGTCTCTTTTTTACTTCTTTCTTTCCTTCTTTCTTTAATTCTTTCTCTCCTTCTTTCTTTCTTCTTTGTTTTTCTTCCTTCTTTCCTTATCTTTCATTCCTTCTTTCACTCCTTCTTTCTTTCCTTCTTTCTTTCTTCTTACTTTCCTTCTATCTTTCTTCTACCTTTCCATCTTTTCTCTTTCTTCGTTTCCGTCTTTCTTTCCTTCTTTCTTTCTTTAATTCTTTATTTCCTACTTTCTTTTTTCTTTCTCTCTTTCTTCCTTGCTTCCTTCTTTTTCTTTCCTTTTCTTAAATTCCTTCTTTCACTCCTTCTTTCTTTCTTTCTTTCTTTCCATCTTTGTTTATTTCCTTATCTCTTTCTCTTTGTTTCTTTCCTTCTTTCTTTCTTATCTACTTTTTCCTTCATCCTTTCTTTGTTTTGTTTTTATTTCTAACTTTAGTTTTTTATCTCTTTCCTTTTTTCTTTCTCTCTTTCTTTCTTTCTTTCTATCCTTCATTCTTTCTTTAATACTTTATTTCCTTTCTTTTTCTTTCTTTCATCTTTCCTTCCTTCCTTCTTTTTTATTCTTTCCTTCTTTCTTTCTTTCCTTCCTTCTCTCTTTCTTTCTTCTATCTCTACTCCTTTCTTTTCTTCTTTCTTTCTTCTTTATTTCTTCTTTCTTTCCTTCTTTGTTTATTTCCATCTTTGTTTCTCACCATCTTTCTTTCTTTCTTTCCTTCTTACTATTTCTACTTTCTTACCTTCTTTCTTTAATTCTTTCATTTCTTCCTTCTTTCTTTCTTTCGTTCTTTCTTTCCTTTTTCTCTATTTCTTTCTTTCCTTCATTCCTTGTTTCCCTTTTTCTATCTTTCATTCCTAATTTCCCCCTTTCCTTCTCTGTCCCTCTCTATTTCTTTCTTTTCTCCTTGCTTTTCTCCTTTCTTTATTGCCTTCTTTTTTTCTTTCTAACTTTAGTTTTTTATCTCTTTCCTTCTTTCTTTCTTTCTCTCTTTCTTTCTTTCTATCCTTTCTTTAATACTTTCTTTCCTTTCTTTTTCTTTCTTTAATCTTTCTTTCCTTCCTTCTTCTTGATTCTTTCCTTCTTTCTTTCATTCTTTCTTCTTTCTTTCTTTCCTTCCTTCTCTCTTTCTTTCTTCTATCTCTACTTCTTTCTTTTGATCCTTCTTTCTTTCTTCTTTCTTTTCTTCTTTCTTTCTTCTATCTTTCCATCTTTCTTTCTTTCTTCGTTTCCTTCTTTCTTTCATTTTTTCTTTCCTTCTTTTTTCTTTAATTCTTCCTTTCCTCCTTTCTTTCTTCTTTCCCTCTTTCTTCATTCTTTCCTTCTTTTTTCTTTCCTTTTCTATCATTCCTTCTTTCACTCCTTCTTTCTTTCTTTCTTTCTTTCTTTCCATCTTTCTTTCTTTCCTTTTCTCTTTTTTCTTTGTTTGTTTCTTTCTATCTTAACTACTTTCTTTCCTTCATCCTTTCTTCCTTTGGTTTTTATTTCTGTGATTCTTTCTATTTATATCTAGAGAAAAGAAAGATGGAAAAGAGAGAAGCAAAGAAAGAATTAAACAAAGAAAGAAATAATAAAAGAGAGAAAGAAAAAAGAAGGAAAGAAAGAAAGAAGAAAATAAGGAAAGAAGGAAATGAAGAGAAAGAAAAAGAAAGAAAAAGAAAGAAAAGAAGAAATTAAAGAAAGGAAAGAAAGAAGGAAACAAAGAAGGATAAAAGAAAGATGGAAAGAAAGTAAGAAAGAAAGAAGGAATGAAAGAAAGATGGAAGGAAAGGAGAAAAGAAAGAAAGAAGGAAAGAAAGAAAGAAGTAAGGAAAGAAAGATAAAAAAGAGAATTAAGGAAAATCAAAGAAGGAAATAAAGAAAGCAAGAAAGAAAGAAAGAAGGAAAGAAAAAGGTAAGAATGAAGGAAAGAAAAATAGATTTAAAGAGAGGAGGAAAGAAAGAAAGATGGAATGAAAGAAAGAAGCAGAGAAAGAAGAAAAGGAAGAAAAGTTATTTCTTTACTTCTATCTTCCATTCCTTCTGTATTTTATTCCTTATTTTTTCTTTCCTTTTTTCAACTTTCCTTCTCTCTTTCCTATTTAACTTCTTTCAATCTTTCTTTCTTTCCCTCTTTGTTTCCTTCTTTCTTTCTTTCTATCTTTCGTTCTTTCTTTCCTTCTATCTTTCTTTCATTTTTTCTTTCATTATTTGCTTCTTTCTTTATTTACGTATTTCTTTCTTTCCTTCTTTCTTTCATTCTTTCTTTCCTTCTTTCTCTCTTTCTTTCTCTATTTCCTTTTTCTTTACTTCTTTCTATCCTTCCTTCTTTCTATATTTCCTTCTTTCTTTCTTTCCTTCTTTCATTTCTTCTTTCTTTTTTTCGTTCTTTTTTCTTTAATTCTTTCTCCTTCTTTCTTTCTTTTTGTCTCTTTCTTACTTCTTTCTTTCCTTCTTTCTTTCTTTAATTCTTTCTCTCCTTCTTTCTTTCTTCTTTGTCTCTTTCTTCTTTCTTTCCTTCTTTTTCTCTCCTTCTTTCTTTCACTCCTTCTTTCTTTCTTTCTTTCTTTATTTCTTTCCATCTTTGTTATTTCTTTCATTCTCTCTTTTGATTTGTTTCTTTCCTTCATTCTTTCTTAACTACTTTCTTTTCTTCATCCTTTCTTTGCTTTGTTTTTATTTCTGTGATTCTTTCTATTTCTATCTAGAGAAAAGAAAGATTGTAAAGAGAGAAGCAAAAAAGAAGGAAACAAATAAATAAATAAAAAAAAGAGAAAGAAAAAAGAAGAAAAGAGAAAGAAGAAAAGAAGGAAAGAAAGAAAGAAGGGAAGAAAGAGAAAGAAAAAGAAAGAAGAAGAAAGAAAAGAAGCAAGAAAAGAAGGAAAGAAAGAAGGAAAGAAAGAAGGAAAGAAAAAAGAAGGAAAAAGAAAAAAGAAGGCAACAAAGAAGGATAAAGAAAGAAGAAAACAAAGTAAGAAAGAAAGAAGGAAAGAAAGAAAGATGGAAAGCTAGGAGTAAGGAAAGAAAGAAGGAAATAAAGAAAGAAGTAAGGAAAGAAAGATAAAAAAGAGAATGAAGGAGAAACAAAGAAGGAAAGAAAGAAAGCAAGAAAGCAAGAAAGAAGGAAAGAAAAAGGAAAGAAAGAAGGAAGAAAGATAGAAGGAAGGAAAGTTAGAGGTAAAGAAAGGAGGAAAGAAAGAAGCAAAAAAGGAAAGAAGGATTGAAAGAAAGAAAAAGAGAAAGAAGAAAAGTTCTTTCTTTACTTCTATCTTCCATTCCTTCTTTCTTTCTCTTTCTTTCTTTCCTTCTTTCTATCTTCTCTCTTTAGTTCCTTCCTTATTTCTTTAGTTCCTTCCTTTTTTCTTTCCTTCTTTCCATTTTTCTTTCTCCTTCTTTCCTTGTTTCTTCCCTTCTTTCTTTCTTTCTATCTTTCGTTCCTGATTAGTATTCTTCTTTTTCTTTCCCTCTTTTTATTTCTTTCCTTCTTTCTTTGTTTCTTTCTTTTTATTTATTTCCTTCTTTGTTTATTTCCATCTTAATTTATTTCCGTCTTTCTTTCTTTCCTTCTTACTTTTTCTTCTTTCTTACCTACTTTCTTTCCTTCTTTCATTTCTTCTTTTTTTTCCTTTTTTCGTTCTTTCTTTCTTTAATTCTTTCTCCTTCTTTCTTTCTTTTTTCTCTTTCTTAATTCTTTCTTTCCTTCTTTCTTTCTCTCCTTCTTTCTTTCTTCTTTGTCTCCTTCTTTCCTTTTTCTTTCTTTCCTTATCTTTCATTCCTTCTTTCACTCCTTCTTTCTTTCTTTCTTTATTTTTTCCATCTTTGTTATTTCTTTCCTTCTTTCTTTTGATTTGTTTGTTTCCTTCTTTCTTTCTTAACTACTTTCTTTCCTTCATCCTTTCTTTGTTTTGTTTTGATTTCTGTGATTCTTTCTATTTCTATCTAGAGAAAAGAAAGATGGAAAAGAGAGAAGCAAGAAAGAAGGAAACAAAGAAATAATAATAATAAAAGAGAGAAAGAAAAAAGAAGGAAAGAAAGAAAGAAGAAAAGAAGGAAAGAAAGAAAGAAGGAATGAAAGAAAAAGAAAAAGAAAGGAGAAGAAAGAAAAGAAGCGAGAAAAAGAAGGAATGAAAGAAGGAAAGAAGAAAAGAAGGAAAAAGAAAGAAAGAAGGAAAGAAAGAAGGATAAAGAAAGAAGAAAACAAAGTAAGAAAGAAAGAAGGAAAGAAAGAAAGATGGAAGGCTAGGAGTAAGGAAAGAAAGAAGGAAATAAAGAAAGAAGTAAGGATGAAAAGATAAGAAAGAGAATGAAGGAGAAACAAAGAAGGAAAGAAAGAAAGCAAGAAAGCAAGAAAGAAGGAAAGAAAAAAGGAAAGAAAGAAGGAAGAAAGATAGAAGGAAGGAAAGTTAGAGGTAAAGAAAGGAGGAAAGAAAGAAGCAAAAAAGGAAAGAAGGATTGAAAGAAAGAAAAAGAGAAAGAAGAAAAGTTCTTTCTTTACTTCTATCATCCATTCCTTCTTTCTTTCTCTTTCTTTCTTTCCTTCTTTCTCTCTTCTCTCTTTAGTTCCTTCCTTATTTCTTTAGTTCCTTCCTTTTTTCTTTCCTTCTTTCCATTTTTCTTTCTCCTTCTTTCCTTGTTTCTTCCCTTCTTTCTTTCTTTCTATCTTTCATTCCTGATTAGTATTCTTCTTTTTCTTTCCCTCTTTTTATTTCTTTCCTTCTTTCTTTGTTTCTTTCTTTTTATTTATTTCCTTCTTTGTTTATTTCCATCTTAATTTATTTCCGTCTTTCTTTCTTTCCTTCTTACTTTTTCTTCTTTCTTACCTACTTTCTTTCCTTCTTTCATTTCTTCTTTTTTTCCTTTTTTCGTTCTTTCTTTCTTTAATTCTTTCTCCTTCTTTCTTTCTTTTTTCTCTTTCTTAATTCTTTCTTTCCTTCTTTCTTTCTCTCCTTCTTTCTTTCTTCTTTGTCTCCTTCTTTCCTTTTTCTTTCTTTCCTTATCTTTCATTCCTTCTTTCACTCCTTCTTTCTTTCTTTCTTTATTTTTTCCATCTTTGTTATTTCTTTCCTTCTTTCTTTTGATTTGTTTGTTTCCTTCTTTCTTTCTTAACTACTTTCTTTCCTTCATCCTTTCTTTGTTTTGTTTTGATTTCTGTGATTCTTTCTATTTCTATCTAGAGAAAAGAAAGATGGAAAAGAGAGAAGCAAGAAAGAAGGAAACAAAGAAATAATAATAATAAAAGAGAGAAAGAAAAAAGAAGGAAAGAAAGAAAGAAGAAAAGAAGGAAAGAAAGAAAGAAGGAATGAAAGAAAAAGAAAAAGAAAGGAGAAGAAAGAAAAGAAGCGAGAAAAAGAAGGAATGAAAGAAGGAAAGAAGAAAAGAAGGAAAAGAAAGAAAGAAGGAAAGAAAGATGGGAGTAAAGGAGAAAGGAAAGAAAGAAGGAAAGAAAGAAGTAAGGATAGAAAGATAAGAAAGAGAATGAAGGAAAAACAAGGAAGGAAAGAAAGAATGCAAGAAAGATCGAAAGGAAAAATGAAAGAATGAAGGAAAGAGAGATAGAAGGAAAGAAAGATAGAGGTAAAGAAAGGAGGAAAGAAAGAAGCAAAGAAAGAAAGAAGGAGAGAAAGAAGAAAAGGCTGAAAAGTACTTTCTTTACTTCTATCTTCTATTCCTTCTTTCTTTCATTCTTTATTTTTTCTTTCCTTTTTCTCTTTCCTACTTTCTCTCTTTCCTTCTCTCTTCCCTTTTTCTTCCTTTACTTCCTTCTTTCTATCCTTCGTTTTATATTTCCTTCTTTCTTTATATTTGTCGTTCTTTTTTCTTTAAATCTTTCTTTCTTTCCTTCTTTGTATCTCTTTCTTTCTTTCCTTCTTTCTCTCTTCTCTCTTTAGTTCCTTCCTTATTTCTTTAGTTCCTTCCTTATTTCTTTCCTTCTTTCCATCTTTCTTTCCTTCTTTCGTTGTTTCTTTCCTTTTATTTCTTTCCTTCTTTGTTTATTTCCTTCTTTCTATCTTTTCTTCTTTGTATATTTCCTTCTTTCCTTCTTTGTTTATTTCCATCTTTATTTTTTCCATCTTTCTTTCTATCTTTCCTTCTTACTTTTTCTTCTTTCTTACCTTCTTTCTTTAATTATTTCATTTCTTCCTTCTTTCTTTCTTTCGTTCTTTCTTTCTTTATTTCCTTTTTTCTCTATTTCTTTCTTTCCTTCTTTCCTTGTTTCCCTCTTTCTAGCTTTCATTCCTAATTTCCTCCTTTCCTTCTCTGTCCTTCTCTATTGCTTCTTTCCTCCTTGCTTTTCTTCTTTCTTTATTGCCTTCTTTTTTCTTTCAAACTTTAGTTTTTTATCTCTTTCCTTCTTTCTTTCTTTATTTCTTTCTCTCTCTCTTTCTTTCTTTTTATCCTTCTTCCTTTCTTTAATACTTTCTTTTCTTTCTTTCTTTCATCTTTCCCTCCTTCCTTTTTCTTTATTCTTTCCTTTTTTATTTCTTCTTCCTTTTTTCTTTTCTTCTTTCTCTCTTTCTTTCTTCTATCTCTACTTCTTTCTTTCCTTCTTTCTTTCTTTTTTCTATCTTTCTTTCCTAATTAGTTTTAATCTTTTTTCTTTCTTTCCTTCTTTCTTTGTTTCTTTCTTTTTATTTCTTTCCTTCTTTGTTTATTTCCATCTTTGTTTCTCTCCATCTTTCTTTCTTTCTTTCCTTCTTACTTTTTCTACTTTCTTACCTTCTTTCTTTAATTCTTTCATTTCATCCTTCTTTCTTTCTTTCGTTCTTTCTTTATTTCCTTTTTCTCTATTTCTTTCATTCCTTCTTTCTTTGTTTCTTTCTTTTTATTTCTTTCCTTCTTTGTTTATTTCCATCTTTGTTTCTCTCCATCTTTCTTTCTTTCTTTCCTTCTTACTTTTCTACTTTCTTACCTTCTTTCTTTAATTCTTTCATTTCTTCCTTCTTTCTTTCTTTCGTTCTTTCTTTCTTTATTTCCTTTTTTCTCTATTTCTTTCTTTCCTTCTTTCCTTGTTTCCCTCTTCCTATCTTTCATTCCTAATATAAAATGGTTAAGAAGTAATTTGCATCTCAATCATGAAAATATTCCGACAAACCACATTTGCCAGTATACAAGCTACTTCTGTTCACAGGGCAAGTTCCAGCTTGCACGGAGACAAAGGGAATACATACAGGTGGGGCAAATCACTGGCAGTGACAGGGCACTGGCTGACGAGAAATGATGTATATTTGGAAGTCTATAGAAACGCAAATAACAGTACAGAGGTTCTTGAGTGATTAAAGTTGAGTATTTTTTTTCTGGTGCACTAAAATATCTCATTCGGGGTCATAAGCCCCTTTGCAAAAAATAAAGTACAGCAATAGTGAATTTCCAAGGGAGGGCCAAACAAGGTATTTTTTTTTCAGGAAGGGTTGAACGAGGCATATTTTCCCCCATAATAGTGAAGCCCCCTCAAAAAACAGTTTCAGTCTGAAATTATCATGTTCCTTCAATGCACTTGTGTAGTAGTTGTGGTGTGTTTGTGTTTATATTGTGTTATAGTTGTGATGTGTTTGTGTATGTCTTGTGTAGTAGTTGTGCTATCTAATGTGTTTGTGTTTGTCTTCTGTAGTAGTTCCTCCATTCATATTGGGGGTTAGGCGTAGAGCTGACAACTCTGCACTGTAAAAATCCATGTCAAGAATCAGCAATATAAGGCCATGGATGTTCCCAAGGTAAAATATTCCGGAGGTAAAATAGTCCCCCGTTCGGATCTCCGGGTGGGGACTACTTTGGGAGGTCCCTGGACTAAGGATAAGATCTACGTTAGGAATAAGGATATTAAATTAGGCACCTGGAATGTTCTGAGCCTTTACCGGCCTGGGGCATTTCAGTGTACAGTTAATGAGATAGTTAAGTATAAATTAGGTGTAGTAGCTGTCCAGGAAGTTAGATGGCCAGGAGAAGGGAATTGTAAAACTAGAAATTATACTTTTTTCTATGGTGGTACTGAAAATCATAATTTTGGAACAGGCTTTTTCATAAATAATAGAATTATCCCGGCTCTTAAAACAGTAGAATTTATTAATGATAGGATATCATATGCAGTTTTACAGGGTAGGTGGTGTAAAATTATTTTAATAAACATACATGCACCAACGGAAGATAAAGATGATAATACTAAAGATGATTTTTATACAGAGTTAGAACAGGTCTTTAATAAATTTTCTCAGTATGATATGAAAATTCTGTTAGGTGACTGTAATGCACACATTGGCAAAGAAGAGACATTTAAACCCACGATTGGTAAAGAAAGTCTTCATGAATTAAGTAATGATAATGGTATAAGATTGATTACTTTTGCAACCTCAAAGAATTTAATTGTGAAAAGTACCACTTTGAAACATAAAGATATCCATAAATATACCTGGTCTTCTCCAGATGGTAAAACTCATAATCAGATAGATCATATTCTCAATGATAAGAGAAGGCATACTAGTATAATTGACGTTCGTACACATAGAGGTGCTGACTGTGCCAGTGACCATTATTTAGTAATTGCTAAATTAAGAGAAAGACTCTCAGTGATAAATCATAAGCAATAAAATCTAAAAGTTATAAAATTTGATACAGGAAAGTTTGCTGATGAAAGAATTAAGAAAGATTACCAAATTAAACTGTCAAATAGATTTGATATTTTGCAGGATTTAAATGATGATGAAAATATAAATGAAACAGACGTAAATAAGAATTGGGAGCACATTCGTAATGCAATAGAATCAGCAGCTAAAGAAAGTATAGGATACCATAAACCGAGAAAAAGTAAGCCATGGTTTGATAATGAATGTCATAATCTAATAGAAATAAGAAATCAGGCTAGACTTAGGTGGTTAAATAACTCTGATGATACAAATCTAAACAATTATAATAGAATTAAGCTAGAAGTTAACCGCACGTTTAGAAGTAAAAAAAGAGATTACTTGAAAAGCAAAATTAACGAAATTGAAACAAACAGCAAAAATATAAATATCAGAGATTTATATAAAGGTGTAAATGAGTTTAGAAAGGGGTGGCAACCTAAAGTAAACTTGATAAAAGATAAAGACGGTGATTTTCTAGCTGACCCAAGCGATATTCTAAATAGATGGAAGAACTACTTTAATGACCTTTTAAATGCCCATGTACGAGATAAATCAGAAGTGAATGAAGTACACACAGCAGAACCTTTAGTTCCAGAACCTAACTTGACTGAAGTTAAAGATGCTATTAAAAGGCTAAAGAATAACAAAGCACCGGGCATTGCTTTAATACCAGCTGAGTTAATTAAATATGGTGGAAATTCATTAATATGTCAAATTCATAAATAAATTTGTTTAATATGGAATAAAGAAGAAATCCCTCAACAGTGGAAAGAATCCATAATTGTTCCTGTGTTTAAAAAAGGTGATAAAATGAACTGCAATAATTACCGTGGAATTTTCTACTCTCAACAACATATAAAATATTATCTAACATTCTTTTAACAAGACTAACCCCATATGCTAATGAAATTATAGGTGATTATCAATGTGGATTTAAACGTAACAGATCAACTACAGATCAAATTTTTCACATCAGACAGACACTTGAAAAAAAGTGGGAATATAATCAAAATGTCCATCAGCTATTCATTGATTTCAAAAAAGCATATGATTCGGTCAAAAGAGATAAATTATATAATATATTAGTAGAGTTTGGAATACCTAAGAAGCTTGTTAGTATGATAAAAATATGCACCAGTGAAACAGAAAGTAAAATTCGTGTGGGTATTAATATGTCTGACAAATTTACAATTCATGATGGGTTAAAACAAGGAGATGCATTATCTCCATTGCTCTTTAATTTTGCCGTAGAATATGCTGTTAGGAAGGTAAAATAAACTAAAGAAGGACTAAAATTAAATGGTATGACTCAATTGTTAGCATATGCAGATGATGTAGACTTACTGGGGGATGATGTGAATACAATTAAGAATAATGCTAAAATATTTTTCAAAACTGCTAAAGAGATAGGTTTGGAAGTGAACAAAGAGAAAACTAAATATATGCTTACAGGCCGAAACCAAGTGTAAGGTAATAATCAAAATCTAATTATTGATAACAACTCGTTTGAACCAGTTTCCAAATTCAAATACTTAGGAGTAATATTAACAAATGAAAATTATATTAAAGAGGAAATAAAAAGTAGGCTTAATTCAGGAAATGCATGTTACTTCTCTCTTCATAAACTTTTGTCTTCTCGTTTTATATCTAAGAAACTAAAAGTTAAAATATACAAAACAGTAATTTTGCCTGTAGTATTATATGGATGTGAAACTTGGTCCCTTACATTGAAAGAGGAACATAAATTGAGAGTATTTGAAAATAAGACCCTTAGGAAAATCTTTGGACCTAAAAGGGATGAGGAGACAGGTGATTGGAGAAGGTTACATAATTTAGAACTACATAATTTGTATTCATGTCCAGATATTATTAGAATAATTAAATCAAGAAGACTTAGGGGGGCAGGCCATGTGGCACGAACGGGAGAGGAAAGAGGAGTTTACAGGATTCTTGTTGGGAAACCTGATGGTAAGAGACCTGTAGGAAGGCCAAGACGAAGATGGAGGGACAACGTTGAGATGGACCTAAGGGAAATTGGTAGGGATGGAAAAGAGTATATAGATCTTGCTCAAGATAGGGAAAGATGGAAGGCCTATGTTGCTGCTGTCATGAACCTTCGGGTTTAAGAAGGCTAGAGAGTTAGTTAGTTAGTTACTACTGGAAAAAACATGGTGGAATCTGAAATCAAAAAATTGTAAGAATGTTATTTCTTTATCCCAGGTTGTGCTTTACCGAAGCAAAGTGACGTGTATTATTTGTGTATTACGCCTAGAGTGCTTAAAAAACGTCATAAAAGAAGGAAAGAAAGACAGATTTAAAGACAAAAAGAACAAAAATATAAAGTAAGAAGGAAATATTAAACGAAGGATAGAAACAAAGAAGTAAAGGAAGAAAAAGGAAAAAGAGAAGGAAAGAGAGAAATAAGGAAAGAGAAAAAGGAACGAAAAAATAAGGAATGAAAGATAGAAGTAAAGAAATAACTTTGCTTTCTTTTCTTCTTTCTCTTCTTCTTTCTTTCATTCCATCTTACTTTGCTTCTTTCTTTCTTTCCTCCTTTCTTTAAATCTATCTTTCTTTCCTTCTATCTTACCTTTTTCTTTCCTTCTTTCTTACTTTCTTGCTTTTCTCTCTTTCCTTCTTTGTTTTTTCCCTCATTCTCTTTTTTATCTTTCTTTCCTTACTTCTTTCTTTCTTTCCTTCTTTCTTTCTTTTCTCCTTTCCTTCCATCTTTCTTTTTCTTTCTTTCTTTCTTACTTTCTTAGCGTCTTTCTTTTATCCTTCTTTGTTTCCTTCTTTCTTTCTTTTTTCCTTTTTTCTTTCCTTCTTTCTTTCCTTTCTTTCTTTTCTTCTTTTTCTTTCTTTTTCTTTCTATTTCTTTCACTTTTTCCTTCTTTCTTTCTTTCCTTATTTTCTTCTTTCTTCCTTTCCTTCTTTTTTCTTTCTCTCTTTTATTATTTCTTTCTTTGTTTCCTTCTTTCTTTGCTTCACTCTTATCCATTTTTCTTTTCTCTAGATAGACATAGCAGGAATCACAGAAATAAAACAAAAGAAAGAAAGGCTGAAGTAAAGAAAGTAGTTAAGAAAGAAAGAAACAAACAAACAAACATAGAAAAGAGAGAAAAGGAAGGAAATAAAGATGGATAAATAAAGAAAGAAAGAAAGAAAGAAGGAGTGAAAGAAGGAATGAAAGAAAGGAAAGAAAAAAGAGAGGAGGAAAGTAAAAGAAGGAAAGAAGGAAGAAAGAGAGAAAAAAGAAAGAAAGGAGGAAAGGAAGAATTAAAGAAAGAAAGAAGGAAACGAAGAAAGAAAAAAGATGGAAAGATAGAAGAAAGAAAGAAGAAAAGAAAGAAGAAAGAAAGAAGGAAAGCAAGAATAAAGAAAGAAGAAAAGAAAGAAGTAGAGATAGAAGAAAGAAAGAGAGAAGGAAGGAAAGAAAGAAAGAAAGAAGAAAGAAAGAAAGAAAGAAGGAAAGAATGAAGAAGAAGGAAGGAAAGAAAGATGAAAGAAAGAAAAAGAAAGGAAAGGAAGTATTAAAGAAAGAAAGATAGAAAGAAAGAAAGAAAGAGAGAAAGAAAGAAGAAAAGAGATAAAAAAACTAAAGTTAGAAAGAAAAAAGAAGGCTATAAAGAAAGGAGAAAAGCAAGGAGGAAAGAAAGAAACAGAGGGACACAGAAGGAAAGGAGGAAATTAGGAATGAAAGATAGGAAGAGGGAAACAAGGAAAGAAGGAAAGAAAGAAATAGAGAAAAAAGGAAATAAAGAAAGAAAGAACGAAAGAAAGAAAGAAGGAAGAAATGAAAGAATTAAAGAAAGAAGGTAAGAAAGTAGAAAAGTAAGAAGGAAAGAAAGAAAGAAAGATGGAGAGAAACAAAGATGGAAATAAACAAAGAAGGAAAGAAATAAAAAGAAAGAAACAAAGAAAGAAGGAAAGAAAGAAAAAAGATTAAAACTAATTAGGAAAGAAAGATAGAAAAAAGAAAGAAAGAAGGAAAGAAAGAAGTAGAGATAGAAGAAAGAAAGAGAGAAAGAAGAAAAGAAAAAAGGAAGAAGAAATAAAAAAGGAAAGAATAAAGAAAAAGGAAGGAGGGAAAGATGAAAGAAAGAAAGAAAAGAAAGTATTAAAGAAAGGAAGAAGGATAAAAAGAAAGAAAGAGAGAGAGAGAAAGAAATAAAGAAAGAAAGAAGGAAAGAGATAAAAAACTAAAGTTTGAAAGAAAAAAGAAGGCAATAAAGAAAGAAGAAAAGCAAGGAGGAAAGAAGCAATAGAGAAGGACAGAGAAGGAAAGGAGGAAATTAGGAATGAAAGCTAGAAAGAGGGAAACAAGGAAAGAAGGAAAGAAAGAAATAGAGAAAAAAGGAAATAAAGAAAGAAAGAACGAAAGAAAGAAAGAAGGAAGAAATGAAATAATTAAAGAAAGAAGGTAAGAAAGAAGAAAAAGTAAGAAGGAAAGATAGAAAGAAAGATGGAAAAAATAAAGATGGAAATAAACAAAGAAGGAAAGAAGGAAATATACAAAGAAGAAAAGATAGAAAGAAGGAAATAAACAAAGAAGGAAAGAAATAAAAGGAAAGAAACAACGAAAGAAGGAAAGAAAGATGGAAAGAAGGAAAGAAATAAGGAAGGAACTAAAGAAATAAGGAAGGAACTAAAGCGAGAAGAGAGAAAGAAGGAAAGAAAGAAAGAGATACAAAGAAGGAAAGAAAGAAAGATTTAAAGAAAAAAGAACGACAAATATAAAGAAAGAAGGAAATATAAAACGAAGGATAGAAAGAAGGAAGTAAAGGAAGAAAAAGGGAAGAGAGAAGGAAAGAGAGAAAGTAGGAAAGAGAAAAAGGAAAGAAAAAATAAAGAATGAAAGAAAGAAGGAATAGAAGATAGAAGTAAAGAAAGTACTTTTCAGCCTTTTCTTCTTTCTCTCCTTCTTTCTTTCTTTGCTTCTTTCTTTCCTCCTTTCTTTACCTCTATCTTTCTTTCCTTCTATCTCTCTTTCCTTCATTCTTTCATTTTTCCTTTCGATCTTTCTTGCATTCTTTCTTTCCTTCCTTGTTTTTCCTTCATTCTCTTTCTTATCTTTCTATCCTTACTTCTTTCTTTCCTTCTTTCTTTCCTTTCTCCTTTACTCCCATCTTTCTTTCCTTCTTTCTTTCTTTTCCTTCTTTTCTTCTTTCCTTCTTTCATTCCTTCTTTTTCTCGCTTCTTTTCTTTCTTCTCCTTTCTTTTTCTTTTTCTTTCATTCCTTCTTTCTTTCTTTCCTTCTTTTCTTCTTTCTTTCTTTCCTTCTTTTTTCTTTCTCTCTTTTATTATTATTATTTCTTTGTTTCCTTCTTTCTTGCTTCTCTCTTTTCCATCTTTCTTTTCTCTAGATAGAAATAGAAAGAATCACAGAAATCAAAACAAAACAAAGAAAGGATGAAGGAAAGAAAGTAGTTAAGAAAGAAAGAAGGAAACAAACAAATCAAAAGAAAGAAGGAAAGAAATAACAAAGATGGAAAAAATAAAGAAAGAAAGAAAGAAGGAGTGAAAGAAGGAATGAAAGATAAGGAAAGAAAGAAAAAGGAAAGAAGGAGACAAAGAAGAAAGAAAGAAGGAGAGAAAGAAAGAAGGAAAGAAAGAATTAAGAAAGAGAAAAAAGAAAGAAAGAAGGAGAAAGAATTAAAGAAAGAAAGAACGAAAAAAGGAAAAAAAAGAAGAAATGAAAGAAGGAAAGAAAGTAGGTAAGAAAGAAGAAAAAGTAAGAAGGAAAGAAAGAAAGACGGAAATAAATTAAGATGGAAATAAACAAAGAAGGAAATAAATAAAAAGAAAGAAACAAAGAAAGAAGGAAAGAAATAAAAAGAGGGAAAGAAAAAGAAGAATACTAATCAGGAACGAAAGATAGAAAGAAAGAAAGAAGGGAAGAAACAAGGAAAGAAGGAGAAAGAAAAATGGAAAGAAGGAAAGAAAAAAGGAAGGAACTAAAGAAATAAGGAAGGAACTAAAGAGAGAAGATAGAAAGAAGGAAAGAAAGAAAGAGAAAGAAAGAAGGAATGGAAGATAGAAGTAAAGAAAGAACTTTTCTTCTTTCTCTTTTTCTTTCTTTCAATCCTTCTTTCCTTTTTTGCTTCTTTCTTTCCTCCTTTCTTTACCTCTAACTTTCCTTCCTTCTATCTTTCTTCCTTCTTTCTTTCCTTTTTCTTTCCTTCTTTCTTGCTTTCTTGCTTTCTTTCTTTCCTTCTTTGTTTCTCCTTCATTCTCTTTTTTATCTTTCTTTCCTTACTTCTTTCTTTATTTCCTTCTTTCTTTCCTTACTCCTAGCTTTCCATCTTTCTTTCTTTCCTTCTTTCTTTCTTACTTTGTTTTCTTCTTTCTTTATCCTTCTTTGTTGCCTTCTTTTTTCTTTTTCCTTCTTTTTTCTTTCCTTCTTTCTTTCCTTCTTTCTTTCCTTCTTTTCTTGCTTCTTTTCTTTCTTCTTCTTTCTTTTTCTTTCTCTTTCTTCCCTTCTTTCTTTCTTTCCTTCTTTTCTTCTTTCTCTTTTCTTCTTTTTTCTTTCTCTTTTTTTTATTTATTTATTTGTTTCCTTCTTTTTTGCTTCTCTCTTTACAATCTTTCTTTTCTCTAGATAGAAATAGAAAGAATCACAGAAATAAAAACAAAGCAAAGAAAGGATGAAGAAAAGAAAGTAGTTAAGAAAGAATGAAGGAAAGAAACAAATCAAAAGAGAGAATGAAAGAAATAACAAAGATGGAAAGAAATAAAGAAAGAAAGAAAGAAAGAAGGAGTGAAAGAAAGAAGGAGAGAAAAAGAAGGAAAGAAAGAAGAAAGAGACAAAGAAGAAAGAAAGAAGGAGAGAAAGAATTAAAGAAAGAAAGAAGGAAAGAAAGAAGTAAGAAAGAGACAAAAAGAAAGAAAGAAGGAGAAAGAAAAAGAAAAAAGAACGAAAAAAAGAAAGAAGAAATGAAAGAAGGAAAGAAAGAAAGAAGGAAATATAGAAAGAAGGAAGGATAGAAAGAAGTAAAGAAAAAGGAAATAGAGAAAGAAAGAGAGAAAGAAGGAAAGAAAGAATGAAAGAAAGAAGGAAAGAAAGAAATACGTAAATAAAGAAAGAAGCAAATAATGAAAGAAAAAATGAAAGAAAGATAGAAGGAAAGAAAGAACGAAAGATAGAAAGAAAGAAAGAAGGAAACAAAGAGGGAAAGAAAGAAAGATTGAAAGAAGTTAAATAGGAAAGAGAGAAGGAAAGTTGAAAAAAGGAAAGAAAAAATAAGGAATAAAATACAGAAGGAATGGAAGATAGAAGTAAAGAAATAACTTTTCTTCCTTTTCTTCTTTCTCTGCTTCTTTCTTTCATTCCATCTTTCTTTCTTTCCTCCTCTCTTTAAATCTATTTTTCTTTCCTTCATTCTTACCTTTTTCTTTCCTTCTTTCTTTCTTTCTTGCTTTCTTTATTTCCTTCTTTGATTTTCCTTAATTCTCTTTTTTATCTTTCTTTCCTTACTTCTTTCTTTCTTTCCTTCTTTCTTTCTTTTCTCCTTTCCTTCCATCTTTCTTTCATTCCTTCTTTCTTTCTTACTTTCTTTCCATCTTTCTTTTATCCTTCTTTGTTTCCTTCTTTCTTTCCTTTCTTTAATTTCTTCTTTTCTTTCTTTTTCTTTCTTTTTCTTTCTCTTCATTTCCTTCTTTCCTTATTTTCTTCTTTCTTTCTTTCCTTCTTTTTTCTTTCTCTCTTTTATTATTTCTTTCTTTGTTTAATTCTTTCTTTGCTTCTCTCTTTTCCATCTTTCTTTTCTCTAGATATAAATAGAAAGAATCACAGAAATAAAAACCAAAGGAAGAAAGGATGAAGGAAAGAAAGTAGTTAAGATAGAAAGAAACAAACAAAGAAAAAAGAGAAAAGGAAAGAAAGAAAGATGGAAAGAAAGAAAGAAAGAAAGAAAGAAGGAGTGAAAGAAGGAATGATAGAAAAGGAAAGAAAAAAGAAGGAAAGAATGAAGAAAGAGGGAAAGAAGAAAGAAAGGAGGAAAGGAAGAATTAAAGAAAAAAGAAGGAAAGAAAAAATGAAAGAAAGAAGGAAACGAAGAAAGAAAGAAAGATGGAAAGATAGAAGAAAGAAAGAAGAAAAGAAAGAAGAAAGAAAGAAGGATCAAAAGAAAGAAGTAGAGATAGAAGAAAGAAAGAGAGAAGGAAGGAAAGAAAGAAAGAAGAAAGAATGAAAGAAAGAAGGAAAGAATCAAGAAGAAGGAAGGAAAGAAAGATTAAAGAAAGAAAAAGAAAGGAAAGAAAGTATTAAAGAAAGGATAGAAAGAAAGAAAGAGAGAAAGAAAGAAAGAAGGAAAGAGATAAAAAACTAAAGTTAGAAAGAAAAAAAGAAGGCAATAAAGAAAGGAGAAAAGCAAGGAGAAAAGAAAGAAATAGAGAGGGACAGAGAAGGAAAGGGGGAAATTAGGAATGAAAGATAGAAAAAGGGAAACAAGGAATGAAGGAAAGAAAGAAATAGAGAAAAAGGAAAGAAAGAACGAAAGAAAGAAAGAAGGAAGAAATGAAAGAATTAAAGAAAGAAGGTAAGAAAGTAGAAATAGTAAGAAGGAAAGAAAGAAAGAAAGATGGTGAGAAACAAAGATGGAAATAAACAAAGAAGGAAAGAAAGAAGAAATAAAGAAGAAAGAAAGAAGAAAAGAAAGGAGTAGAGATAGAAGAAAGAAAGAGAGAAGGAAGGAAAGAAAGAAAGAAGGAAAGAATAAAAAAGAAGGAAGGAAGGAAAGATGAAAGAAAGAAAAAGAAAGGAAATAAAGTATTAAAGAAAGAATGAAGGATAGAAAGAAAGAAAGAAAGAGAGAAAGAAAAAAGGAAAGAGATAAAAAACTAAAGTTAGAAATAAAAACAAAACAAAGAAAGGATGAAGGAAAAAGTAGATAAGAAAGAAAGAAGGAAAGAAACAAAGAGAAAGAGATAAGGAAATAAACAAAGATGGAAAGAAAGAAAGAAAGAAAGAAGGAGTGAAAGAAGGAATTTAAGAAAAGGAAAGAAAAAGAAGGAAGCAAGGAAGAAAGAGAGAAAGAAAAAAGAAAGTAGGAAATAAAGAATTAAAGAAAGAAAGAAGGAAAGAAAGACGGAAACGAAGAAAGAGAAAAGATGGAAAGGTAGAAGAAAGATAGAAGGAAAGTAAGAAGAAAGAAAGAAGGAAAGAAAGAAGGAGTGAAAGAAGGAATGAAAGATAAGGAAAGAAGGAAGAAAAACAAAGAAGAAAGAAAGAAGGAGAGAAAGAATTAAAGAAAGAAGGAAAGAAAGAAGTAAAAAAGAGACAAAAAGGAAGAAAGAAGGAGAAAGAATTAAAGAAAGAAAGAACGAAAAAGAAAGAAAGAAGAAATTAAAGAAGGGAAGAAAGAAGGTGAGAAAGAAGAAAAGTAAGAAGGAAATAAAGAAAGAAAGAAAGACGGAAAGAAATTAAGATGGAAATAAACAAGAAGGAAATAAATAAAAAGAAAGAAAAAAGAAAGAAGGAAAGAAAGAAAAAAGAAAGAATGAAAAAGAAGAAAACTAATTAGGAACGAAAGATAGAAAGAAAGAAAGAAACAAGGAAAGAAACAAGGAAAGAAGGAGAAAGAAAGATGGAAAGAAGGAAAGAAATAAGGAAGGAACTAAAGAAAGAAGACAGAAAGAAGGAAAGAAAGAAAGAGAAAGAGATACAAAGAAGGAAAGAAAGAAAGATTTTAAAAAAAGAACGAAAAATATAAAGAAAGAAGGAAATATAAAGCGAAGGATAGAAAGAAAGAAGTAAAGGAACAAAAAAGGGAAGAGAGAAGGAAAGAGAGAAAGAAGGAAAGAGAAAAGGAAAGAAAAACAAAGAATGAAAGAAAGCAGGAATGGAAGATAGAATTAAAGAAAGAAGGAAGGAAAGAAAGAAGGAAGCGAAGAAAGAAAAAAGATGGAAAAGTAGAACAAAGAAAGAAGGAAAGAAAGAAGAATGAAAGAAGGAAAGAAAGAGAGAAAAAAGAGTGAAATAAAGAGAGAATAAAAAAGAAAGAAAGAAAAGGAAGAAATAGAGAAGAGAAGATAGAAGGAAAAAGAAAGAAAAAGATAGAAAGAAGGAAATAAAAAAGAAGGAAAGGAAGAAAGAAGGAAAGAAAGAAGACAAAAAGAAAACTGAATAAAAGAAATAAAAACCAAAGAAAGAAAGAAAGAAGCAAAGAAAGAAAGAAGGAAACAAAGAAAGAAAGAAGGAAAGAAAGAACGAAAGAAGAACGGAAAGGAAGAAACAAAATAAATGAAAGTAGCAAGAAAGGAGGAAAGAAAGAAAAATAAAGAAAGATAAAGGAAACAAAGAAAGATAAAAGGAAAGAAGAAAGAAGATAAAGAAGGAAAGAAAGAAGAAGGAAAGAAAGAAGTAAATAATAAGCAATGAAAGTAGGAAAGAAATAAAGAAAGAAGGAAAGAAAGACAGAAAGAAAGAAAAACAGAAGGAAAGAAAGACGGAACGAAGTATAGAAAGCAAGAAAGAAGGAAATAATGATAGAAGGAAAGAAAGAAGGAAAAATATAAGGAAGAAAGAAAGAAAGAAGCAAGGAAAAAAGAAAGAATGATAAATAGAAAGAAAGAAATAAAGTATGAAGGATAGAAATTAGGAATGAATGAAAGAAATTTCCTTCTTTCTTTCGTTCCTTCCTTTTTTTCGATCTATATTTTTCCTTCTTTCTTTCTTTTTTCCTCTTTCTTTCCTTCTTTCGATCCGTCTCACTTCTCTGCTCCTTTCTTTCTTTCGTTCCACCTTTCTTTATCCTTCTTTCTTTCTTTCCTTCCTTCTTTCTATCTTTTTCCTTTTTTCCTGGTTAGGTTAGGTTAGGTTAGGTTAGGTTAGGTTCTCTCGTGGTAACCAAAATCCAACCTCCGGATGTAGCACATATACGTGGAACTATTTGTGGAACCAGTTGAGAAAGACATTTTTAGAGTGGAATAAAGAAAGTGTTTCTCAATATTTGTTTTAAATTAAATGTTCATATATTATTTCAAATAACATGCAACAGAGTGAAAGTACATATTTCTTTATTAACAATAAGTGAATTATTTAAACTGCACTCCACAATACACAAAATATAAAACACTGTTCTTTACATTAAATTTGGGAGATACACATTCAAGTTCGTAAAACTTCTGAATATTTGTTTTAAATTAAATGTTCATTTATTATTTCAAATTACATGCAACAGAGTGAAAGTACATTTTTTATTATCAATGAGTGATTTATTTAAACTAACTGCACTCCACAATACACAAAATAGAAAACACTGTTCTTTACATTAAATTTGCAAGATACACATTCAAGTTCGTAAAGTTTCTTCAGTATGCGATTCGTTCGTTTTCAATGTCCAAGAGAAAAAACAATACAAAGTTTCTGCCTCATTAACGTATACTGAAGATTGCAAAATTATTATAATTATCTGATTTTAAAAATACCAACAGCAAATATTTCAGTCAAAATGCATAAGGCCTACAGCTACCAACGAGCTTTCAAAAAGTTTTATATCAAAGTTTTTTATCTTTTCTTGTTCCCCGAAGCACGTAACCATCTTCCAATCTCACGATACTCGGCGAGAGAGCGTTCTGCCTCGTCTGATGAAATGGCCTTCCTCCGAAGCTCAAGAAATTTAACAAAACGAGAAATGGAACCTAGATAAGATAGACACGTCCCAGGTCTTCTATCCCGTATTTGATCTCGAAAGAAGAGACCGACTTTGGCAATTGCCGGTTCCTTGGCGATTTCGTCGTGACTTTCCAGACCGGCGGTGTCGATGACCGACTTCGCCTGTGACATGTGCTGTGCTGCAATCCTAGAATCTGTGCTCCCATCCGTCGATCTCAACCACTCCCGGAATTCGGCAAACGAGTCCATTTCGGGGTTGGGGCGACATGCTTGTTCTTTCTCGTAGTTGTGGTTGGCAACCTGCTCCAAGCAGTTCGACGACTCGGCCGTGAACTTTCCGAAAGGCATCGCGTTCTTCTTGTAACCGTGAACAAACTTGCAGTGCTTATCCAACCTTTTCACCTTCGAGGGACAACCAGGAAGAGGACAGTCCTTGCGACGCCCTGCCCTGATACATTCCCTCAATCCTCCCGGCGTGTAGCGATAGCCCGCAGATCTCTCGTGGCTCCAGGAATGCTTCCTGCGGAGATGTCTCGGGATGTTGACTAAACTGGCTTCACATTCGGGACAGACCTTTTTCATCCTCTTCCGCTCGCTGCCGGTAACCTGAAAAGATAAGAAGTTCCAAGTAATTATAATCAAGCTTTCCGATCGCACAATTTTAAAGATGAATCGGAAAAAAATGTTTAGAACATGCATCATATTGCTATCCTGGCAATGCAGTGGACGTGGGTTCGAATCCCGGCCAACATGACACCGTCGTGATTACCTCAACTGCATAAAATGGACTCTGAGTTTACGTGGAATAGAACACCATTCA
Source organism: Lepisma saccharinum (assembly GCF_977018435.1). Lineage (NCBI taxonomy): Eukaryota > Metazoa > Arthropoda > Insecta > Zygentoma > Lepismatidae > Lepisma > Lepisma saccharinum. The sequence goes on from NW_028143029.1 coordinate 72,048, forward strand.
AAGGAGTAAGCAACAATGGGAGCAAGTACCTGGTGCAAAACAATCATGCCCAAATGCACGTTGTAATGTGTACTAAATACGTAAGAATGATGTTTTTAATACGTGATAAATGAAATATAAGTAAGCAAGCATACAAACAAATGTAACAAAAAGTTACTATATCAAGATAAATTATTACAATTATAATATAGATTGATTAGAAAGAAAACTTCACACTTGAATACACGCACAGGGAATGAAAGTAAAAAAATTACCATGGCCTTTTCCTTGATCCTTCTGTACGCTCGCAAGAGTCCCATCGTAAAGGCGACATCCTTTGGAACTAGCGAGTTTGACTCCGTTTCCTGCAACTCTGGGAGAGTGGTTAGAGTTTGAACGCTTTCGGTCTCCCCCGGCTTCAGGCCTTCCAACTCGATGCGGCCAACTTCCTCTGCCTGGTGAGGCAGGACTCGCAAGAATCCACCTTCTCCCTCAAATTTGTCGATGGGTGCAACAGCATCGCTGCTCACCGAGGTGCATTGGTCTTTAGGTTCCTCCATGAAGCTCAAAGAACTGTGCGGAAAGTAGCACAAACCCCAAATGCAACAGAGAGAAGATGACACGCTTCTTTTTATAAGCGAAGTTAAGGGATGCCAAAAGTCAAACAGGGAGTCGCAAAGATCAGGGTGTACTCTGGAGACCGTGACTTGTGCTACTTGAACGATCGATCTAGCCTTATTTCAAATTATACTATAGATGAGAGATAATTATACATTTGTTCAAACATATTTCAAATTACACTGCGCCACAACCCAAACTGAAACATACACGTGTCAATTTCACAAAGGCTGAATGTCCTCATTTCTTATTGCATCCGAGTGTGGTGCTCTGGTTGGTTTCCTCAGCATGTTTTGAAGGGTTACCGATGTTAAAGCACTCTGGTAGGGACGCGTGTAAAACTTGTAAGTGTTCTCAGCCGTGGTGAGCGAATGGCTCATCAAACCTGCCAGATCGCTCCTTTCGTTCGGCGCTTGGGAGTGTACAAGAGAAACAGCAGTCTTTCTCATAACCCTGGAGGTAATCTTGGTGTTGCACCCAGCCTGGGCCCATATACTCTGTATGCAGTGTGAAAATTGGGAAACCGACATCCTCTTCCCTCCGTCGGTAACGAAGACAAAGTCGTGATCGGGGAAACAGCCGGGTCTAATGTTTTCAACGTAGGTCTTCAAATGGCCGTACACTTTTTGGGTGACGCAAATGTTAGCTGGTCCACAGTGTGCCGCCGTCTTGTGATCATGAACTCTAATGACGTGCACATCACGTTTCCCTTCCTCCACCTGTACCTGCAAGCAGGAAGTCTCCTGTAATTCCTTCAGTGTCATGTTTACTATTGCTGACGGCCTTTGCGCGGTGGAGAGTAGAATCTGCAACAACAAGTAGTTGCGGACAGTGGTGCGATCAGCTCTTGATGGCGTGAAGCTTTCGTCCGAAGTTACCTTCCGCAGAATCTCCTCGAAGCGCCGGGATACCGGCCCATTTTCAAACTTTGACACATTTTCGGGGGTTACGGCATTTTTCTGTTCTATTTCCATTACCTGGGATCGCCTCTTCTTCTCCAGAACTCGGAACGACTTTGCCCACTTCTGGTAGTGACCCAGACAGCATCCAGCTTGCTCGGAAGAAACCAATTTCCGCTGCAGCGCAAATTTCACAAGGTTCGACAGAGAACCGAGGTAGGAGAGGCAAGTTCCCGGTCTTCGGTCGGCCAGGCTGTCTTCGAAAAAAGCTCTAGTCTTGGAGATCCCTCGAGCCGAAGCTAACTCGTTCAGATGTTCCAAGCAAGCAAAGTCAATCGCCGACTTTGCCTGAAATGCATGTTGATCCACTATCCGACGTTCCCTTACGAGCCCGCCATCCAGCGTCCCAAGCCACGACCGAAAATCTGCATACAATCGTTCCGATATCACAGATCTTGCATCCACTACATCCTCTTCATATTCTCCACCAGCACCATCTTCATCCTCTCGGCACGAGCTTGCGTCGACTCTCCTTCTCCGCTCCTCTGCAAGCAGACCTCTGTAGTCCTTGGAACTCCTGTCGTATCCGTGAACCACCACCGCATGCTGGTCCAACCTCCTCACCTTAGCAGGGCAGCCGGAAATCGGGCAAACTTTCAAACGTCTCTTTTGAATGCTTTTCCTCAAAGAGCTTGGCAAGTAACGGAATGCAGAAGACTTCTCGCGGCTCCATCCGTGTTTGTTTCGGAGATGCCTCGGGACGTCCATCATGGAAATTCCGCAAGCCGGGCACACCTTCCTGTTGCGTGCACGCTTGCTTTCCTGGAGACAAAAGAAAGCAAAACTTTACTTTACATCTTAATTACCATTTTCATTCACAATGAAACCTAAAGAGCACATACAGGTAAGAGGATTACAAGTGTACCCAGATAAAGCTGTCAATCATATCACCCCAGGTGTTGCGGAATGACGAAAGGCAGATGCGAAAGTGCTTTAAAACAATGCAGAAAGTTGATATTTTGAATGAGAACAAATATTCGGATAAAATGCTGTAAACGTGTCTAAACCAATGCAGAATGTTGAATCACTACCTTCACTTAAAACGAAGATTAAACTCACCATCCAGAGGAGGTGCCAGATCAAATTCCACCGTGACCGCTCACCGTCTTGCTCCAGCTATAGAAGAGAGACCTCTTCAAGAGGTTGCAGAGACGTCAACTGAGGATAAGCACGCTCGAACGTAGGCTTTGTGTTTCCATGTTCACTGTGCTCCCAGAGCACGCTACATGATTTGTGCTTCGATGGAGTCGCAAGGACGCTACAGCATTTCTGCCTCAATGGAAACTGTGCTTATATAGGATCCCACTTTAAACTGTAGGTCCAGTCCTGATTGGCCTTTCTGTGCATAAAGTGGACTTAACAATTAAATATTCATTTTTGCGATTAAACCAAATGGTTCGAGTCCCACTTTAAACTGTAGGTCCAGTCCTGATTAGCCTTTCTGTGCATAAAGTGGACTTGAGACAACAATTAAATATTCATTTTTGCGATTAAACTAAATGGTTCGAGTCCCAGTTTAAACTGTAGGTCCAGTCCTGATTAGCCTTTCTGTGCATAAAGTGGACTTGAGACAACAATTAAATATTCATTTTTCCGATTAAGCTAAATGGTTCGGGTCCCACTTTAAACTGTAGGTCCAGTCCTGATTAGCCTTTCTGTGCATGAAGTCCAGTCCTGATTAGTCTTTCTGTGCATAAAGTGGACTAAAAACAACAATTCGATCATCATCAACCACGGTTATATCATCACTGTTATATGTATTTCATTTCTTTAACCTTTAACAAAACCAAAATGTTTATTACAAAAACAAGAAGCAAAAACTGGTTTAAATAAAATTCCTTACGTACAGTTTTTAAAACGTAAATATACTTTTATTTTTTAAATAAAAACAATCAAACACAATTAAAATAAATATGGGAAATACCAAATTTTATAAAAATATCAATAGAAGAAAAAATGCATAACATATTTTGAATTAGAGAAATTATTCAAAAAAATATTGATCAAGATAATAACAAAAACAAAGAAACCAAGAAATTAAACACATTTATAAAATAATCCGTCGTCTCCTATGATGCCCGAACCCAGCCTCTGGAAAGGGCCATCATATCCTTATATTCTCTCGTCCCCTTCACCATCCCGTGCTGTTGTACAAGATGCTGCCCCATCTTCACAACAGTCCCCTGGCAGCCCTCCATCCTACACCTGAGGCGGCGGCCAGCATTCCTTATTCTCCTCTTCCCCTCGGAGGAGGCAAAGTACATCTCCATCATCTTCCTCGAGTAAGAGTGCCTCCTCCGCAGGTGTCGCGTAACTGTAGTAGAGTCCTCCCCGCACTCTGGGCAGATCTTCTGAAAAACACAAGGAGGGAAGACAAAGGCATGAGTTTAACACTGACACGCATAGATTTATCGATTTACAATTAAATACAGGCAGAGAGGGAACATTTGAATTTCAAGGAATTACTCACCTTGCGCCTTATGTTGTTCCTCTTCTCTTTCAGTGCGGGTAGAGGTGGGGGAGCCGGAGCCTCAAGTTGTTGTTGTTGTTCGGGCATCACCTCCTCTATATGTTGTTGCGGTGGGAACTGCTCTGTTTCTTGTCGCTGCAAAGACAAGAATGAAAACAAAATAGCTGTAGAAACGGCAACATCATTTTAAAAGATTGCACACACGAAAATACACGTGAAACATCGTCTCTGTTACCGTACTCAACTTACTATTAACTCCTCTACGATCTTCAAGGATCTTTCCAGTTGCTCCACAGACATGTTCTCGGGTTCTGGGATTCGTAACTCCCTCTTGTCAAGTTCAAGTTGCACCAATTCGCCGGAAATGGAGTCCAGGAATTTAATATCTTCGTCGGTAAGGCCTCCTTCGACTGGCGTTGCATAATTCGGCAGCATAGGATCGTTACTGTTGGAGAAGAAAGGTATTCGTTTAATGAAAAGACATCGTTATGCGCGTGGCACAAAATAACACAACAAATAGCGCATTTTAAAATCCACACACTCACCTGAAATCCATCTTGAGATTTTGGATTCGCTTCCTTTCAGCTCCAAGACAAGCAATACAATGAAGGGAATAAGAAACGGTTGCCCAAGGAAGATTTCCAGTTCGAATTTAAATTACGAGGTAATTTTTTGGTCAGTCAATCGGATTTACGCGACCGACCGGCCGAAGAAGAAGGGAGGGGTGGGGGAGAAATGTAGCTGGACTCCCAAAGCAGGTGCAAGACCGGTTTCTCCCACCATCGAGTGTCGAAAGTCTACTTCCCAGCCATCTGTGCAGCAAACACCCTATAAACGGTTTCTTTAACCCAAAAATGAAGCGAGAGACCATGGGTGACCATGTTTGATTCTCCATTTGAAATTCAGTGTAAATACTGAATTTGAACGGTTTTCAAGTTTGAATTGAAAAGTCACTTTTGGCGGGAATGTTTCAAAATTCGATAGGATGGAAGATGCAACATTATACTACAATAATTAAAGCAAGGGAAGTTAAGCGCAAAGGCTAGAGTAATTTTTTGGAAGCAAAAATCCCAAGTGTGCTCGTTCGGATGCTGTCAGAAATAAACGTGTTTCCTTCGCAAAAAATTACAGTGATAAAGTTTGCTTTCAGCTTAAAAAGGCTAACTATGCACCTTGGGAAAATTACTGATCGATGTAGTGTAAAACTTGCAACAAATAATAATAATAAAAAACTAAACTTTCTTGGCGAAAGCGAGAGCACAGCAAGAAGAAATGACGTTCAACTTGTACAAGCACCGCAATGTGGCAATGACACGCACACACTCTGTTTTCTTCCAAGCTTTACTTTCTATGCGGGATTTGCTCCACAGATTACCGTTAAAAGTAAAAATTCTGGGTGAATGAAGCTTCTCCACAAACTTGTAAAAGCACCGAAATGTAACAAAGGCACGCACACAAACAAACAATTCTCCTCCTCCGTTTTCTTCCCAGCTTGAAATTCTATTCGGCTTTTGCTCCAGAGATTATCGTTAATGGCAAAAATTCTGGGAGAATGAAGCTTCCCAAGAAACTTGTACAAGCAACGCAATGTGGCAGTGACACAATATCATCCTCCTCTGTTTTCTTCCCGGGCACCCGACGGAGCCTGTCACTTACTTCGTCGTATTTCACCGGCGGGCACCCGAAGGAGCCCTCACTTATGCTACACCTCGTCACGTCTCCCGACAGCGGCAGGCTAGAGTCAAGCTCAACAGGGCATTCTTTCCCCGCCGCTGACATTCTCCAAGCGTTTCTGCACTCCCAGGTTGCCGTTAAAGGCAAAAATTCTGGGAGAATGAAGCTTCCCAAGAAACTTGTACAGGCAACGCAATGTGGCTCTGTTTTCTTCCCAGCTTGACTTTCTATTCGGCTTTTGCTCCATAGATTACCGTCAAAGGTAAAATTTCTGGGTGAATGAAGCTTCTCGACAAACTTCTAAAAGCACGGTAATGTGGCAAAGGCACACACACACAAACAATTCTCCCCCTCTGTTTTCTTCCCAGCTTGACTTTCTATTCGGCTTTCGCTCCAGAGATTGCCGTTAATGGCAAAAATTCTGGGAGAATGAAGCTTCCCAAGAAACTTGTACAAGCAACGCAATGTGGCTCTGTTTTCTTCCCAGCTTGACTTTCTATTCGGCTTTTGCTCCAGAGATTGCCGTGAAAGGCAAAAATTCTGGGAGAATATATCTTCCCAAGAAACTTGTACAAGCAAGGCAATGTGGCAGGGACACAATATCATCCTCCTACGTTTTCTTCCCAGCTTGACTTTCTATTCGGCTTTTGCTCCAGAGATTACCGTCAAAGGCAAAAGATCTGGGAGAATGAAGCTTCCCAAGAAACTTGTACAAGCAAGGCAATGTGGCATTGACACAATATCATCCTCCTCCGTTTTCTTCCCAGCTTGACTTTCTATTCGGCTTTTGCTCCAGAGATTGCCGTCAAAGGCAAACATTCTGGGAGAATGAATCTTCCCAAGAAACTTGTACAAGCAAGGCAATGTGGCATTGACACAATATCATCCTCCTCCGTTTTCTTCCCAGCTTGACTTTCTATTCGGCTTTTGCTCCAGAGATTACCGTTAAAGGCAAAAATTCTGGGACAATAAAGCTTCCCAAGAAACTTGTACAGGCAACGCAATGTGGCAGTGACACAATATCATCCTCCTCTGTTTTCTTCCCAGCTTTACTTTCTATTCGGCTTTTGCTCCAGAGATTGCCGTTAATGGCAAAAATTCTGGGAGAATGAAGCTTCCCAAGAAACTTGTACAAGCAACGCAATGTGGGAGTGACACAATATCATCCTCCTCTGTTTTCTTCCCAGCTTTACTTTCTATTCGGGTTTTGCTCCACACATTACCGTTAAAAGTAAAGGTGCTGGGTGAATAAACCTTCTCCACAAACTTCTCGCCGCACAGCATTCGTATGGGTTTGCGACTCTGCGAAGCACCATCAACACAGGAGGTGTGAGCGTTAACCAAACATTGCATTCATTCATGCACTTTCATTAAATGCGACTAGTCTTTAGCTCCATCAACCGATATACGGTTGAATGCTGGCCGGCACAAGTGCCTAACTGCACATTTGCAAGTTCCAGTGCTCTACAGCGAGCTAAACTGGGATACATGTCTTTTGGTCGGCTGGGTCGTAGGGCCCCCAAGTCACGGGGATACCCTAAAATCCCGAAGTCCAGCGATCCGCCACATGCCGGAAGCCCCGGCGACCGATACATGCGTGCCGGCCGCCGGTTTGGAAGTTCTCCCCCAGCCGGCCGAAACCGGCCGGGGTCTGAACCTCCGGCGGAGAGCTCCGCGTGGAAGCCCTCCTACTCCATTACATTCATTCATTCATGCACTTTCATTAAATGCGACTAGAGTCTTAAGCTCAATCAACCGATATACGGTTGAATGCTGGCCGGCACAAGTGCCGGTCAATTTCAATCATTATTAACGTGCTTTTGGTCCGGTGCTCTACAGTTAAGCTCAACCTAACTGCACAAGACACCTCTATCTGCCGGCACATTTACAAGTGCCGGTCAATTTCCAGTGCTCTACAGCGAGAGCCGACCGTCGGGATTGGTGGTATTTCACCGGCGGGCATCCGAAGGAGCCCTCACTTACATTGTGGTATTTCACCGGCGGGCACCCGAAGGAGCCCTCACTTATGCTACACCTCGTCACGTCTCCCGACAGCGGCAGGCTAGAGTCAAGCTCAACAAGGTCTTCTTTCCCCGCCGCTGACATTGTCCAAGTCTTTCCGCACTCCCAGGTTAACCTGGGGTGTCAGTATTTTGGTCGGCTGGGTTGTAGGATCCCGTGCCGTACACGGACCCAAAAACCCCAAGTCCAGCTATCCGCCACATGCTGGAAGCCCCGGCGACCGATACATGCGTGCCGGCCGCCGGTTTGGAAGTTCTCCCCCAGCCGGCCGAAACCGGCCGGGGTCTGTACTCCCGGCGAATGCCCCGAGGGGGCATCCTTAAAGAGACAGACAGAAACCGCCGAGTGCCGTGAAACCGACATCACGAACTCCGCGCGGATCTGTTCAATCAGGTTATATTGCTACACTTGGCCTGGCTGTGACTCTCCACTTCGGTGGAAACATTGCGCGCACCTGCGCTGCCGATGGATGTGACTGCCGGGCAAGCCCTGTCAACTTTCTTTTAGAGAGAAAATTGCACACCTATACAAACATTGGATCGGATGTCACCAAGTAAACTGGTAACTGCGGGAGAATAATTTTCCCCCGCGTCGGTGCTGAGCATTACTCGGATGTGACTCTCCACGTCACTGGCGTCAGCTCGATGTGAAGGCGGTGAGCTACGGAAGATTGCCGACGAGTTCCAGGGCGTCATACTTGAACAGCCAACTCAAGCTCCTATTATATAGGTCCCGTCCTCGAAGGCTCGATTCAAGGAGGCACACACGTGCAGACTAGAGTCTCAAGCTCCGCAAGTGTATGTCTTAACGACGACACTCTCTTCAGCCCAGCACTCGGCTACCCTGCACCGATTGCTATTCATTGCAGAATCATCCGCATTCTCCTACCTCCACCAAGCACCATCAACGCCAATTTCCAGTGCTCTACAGCAAGAGCCGACCGTCGGGATTGGTGGTATTTCACCGGCGGGCACCCGAAGGAGCCCTCACTTATGCTACACCTCGTCACGTCTCCCGACAGCGGCAGGCTAGAGTCAAGCTCAACAAGGTCTTCTTTCCCCGCCGCTGACATTGTCCAAGTCTTTCCGCACTCCCAGGTTAACCTGGGGTGTCAGTATTTTGGTCGGCTGGGTTGTAGGATCCCGTGCCGTACACGGACCCAAAAACCCCAAGTCCAGCTATCCGCCACATGCTGGAAGCCCCGGTGCGCAGCACCAGTTAAGGTGCCGGCTGCCGGTTTGGGTGTCCTCCCCCAGCCGGCCGAAACCGGCCGGGGTCTGTACTCCCGGCGAATGCCCCGAGGGGGCATCCTTAAAGAGACAGACAGAAACCGCCGGGTGCCGTGAAACCGACATCACGAACTCCGCGCGGATCTGTTCTTAGCAAGTACCCATCTTGCTTGCAGTGGCTCACCTTGGTCGGCCAACTGCATTCGTTTAAGATGCTTGGCAGGCATCGATCTTTCTTGCGAGAGTGCGGATTTTCTCGCTTTCAGCAAGTGGTCAAACCTTGCTTGCAGTGGCTCACCTTGGTCGGCCAACTGCATTCGTTTAAGATGCTTGGCAGGCATCGGTCTTTCTTGCGAGAGTGCGGATTCTCTCAATTTCAGCAAGTGCTCAAATCTGGTTCCAACGACGATAGGGATGACAGAACCAAACCTCTCCGCGAGTGGCCTTTCGCAAAGAAGGCGAGGATTTTTCGGCCACCTACAGCATCCATCGTACCACCTACCAAGGGCCCCTCGGCGGCACGGAATAGTGAGGAACGCTTACTTCCACCGTCACCCTACCAAAGTTGGACCCTCATTTGGCACATACTTGAATTTGGCCAACTCAAGCTCCTATTATATAGGTCCCGTCCTCGAAGGCCGACTAGAATCTAAAGCATTTGGGCGGCTGGGTTATAGGTACAACGCAATCTGTTCCCCACAAACCCCAAGTCCGGCTATACGCCACATGCTTGGGGATCGCCCTTATTAGTAAGGGTGACCCCCGTGGGAAGGCCCAGAAGGCCTTCCTAAGTGTCCACCGCCGTGTAGAGTCACATCCGAGGAATGGACAGCACCAAGCCGACCAACCGAAGCGCCTCCGAATGCTCGCCGATCTCCAACCAAACGTTGGGACCGCCGAGCCGGAGAAGGGAGAGCTCTCTTCGCTCCCCCGCGCCGGTGATGTGCTCCTGGCAGGAACCGGGCAGTATGTCGCCTCCTCAAGTTTCTATTATATAGATACCGTCATAGAAAGGCTCAACATCAGGTTCCAAGGTGGCAGACTCACGCATTGCATTCATTCATGAATGCACATTTCCAAGTGCCTGTCACTTACATTGTGGTATTTCACCGGCGGGCACCCGAAGGAGCCCTCACTTATGCTACACCTCGTCACGTCTCCCGACAGCGGCAGGCTAGAGTCAAGCTCAACAGGGCCTTCTTTCCCCGCCGCTGACGTTCTCCAAGCGGTTCCGCACTCCCAGGTTAACCTGGGTTGTCAGTCCTTTGGTCGGCTGGGTGATAAACCCCAAGTCCAGCTATCCGCCACATGCTGGAAGCCCCGGTGCGCAGCACCAGTTAAGGTGCCGGCTGCCGGTTTTGGGTGTCCTCCCCCGGTCGAAACTGGGGTCTGGACTCCCGGCGGAGGTCCCCGGAGGGACCTCCTGAAAGTAGGAGCCTGCTTTTCAGGTGCCGTGCAGCCGACAGCACGAACCTGCAAGCGAGGGCTGCCTTTCAACGGGTCGCCACCGTACGGAGGCTTCACCGCTCACGACGCCCCGCCAGATACTCAAGTCGTCTACGAGTGGTTCAGGGTCCCAACTTCCGAGTGCTTGATTACCCCTTGAATCCCCATCTAGGTTCCCAAAGACCTCGGTCAGTGGGGCAAGTGGGCGGAGTCTCGATGGCACTGCTCGCGGGGAGCCTCACCCCCCGGTTTTTGGGGGGTGGTCGCTGGCTCCCCGCCTTACCGGTCCCCGGCGAAGGGGTCCAGCGTTGGTGGTTCTGCCTTTCAGAGTGCAGGGACCCACGGTCACGCAGCTCCGGGCACGGCTTCGGCCTTAGAGGCGTTCAGGCTTCAGCCGTCGGACGTAGCTTCGCACCAAGGTTCGATCGAACCGGCGCGGTACCATTGGTCCGAACCTGGGGTTCCTCTCGTACCGACCGGGATTACCTTGGCCGCGTTCGCAACGCCAGGAGGATAAAACTAACCTGTCTCGCGACGGTCTAAACCCAGCTCACGTTCCTTGTTGGTTGGTGAACAATCATACGCTCGGGGAGCGCTGCGTCCCCACGGTAAGAAGAGCCGACATCGAAGGATCAAAAAGCCGCGTCGCTATGAACGCTTGGCGGCCACGAGCCAGTTATCCCTGTGGTAACTTTTCTGTCACCTCCCGCCGAAGATCCTTCGGACGGGGAGGATCGATAGGCCCCGGTTTCCCGGGTCCCACCCGTACTGAGGGTGCGGATCAGGGCGGCTTTTGCCCTTTCGCTCCACCCGAGGTTTCTGGCCTCGGTGAGCCGCCCTTAGGACACCTGCGTTATCCTTTGACAGATGTTCCGCCCCAGACGAACTCCCCGCCTGCCGTTGTCCCCGGATCGGGTCGGCCCCTTGGCCGGTCCGCACGCGAGGCACGGCCGGCCGGTGGGGCCTTGGTTCGTGAACGGCGTGCGACGAGGCCGGAGCCCCGACGCCCGCGTCCCGCCCAACCGGGTGAGTCGGGAAACCGTGAGAGTAGTGGTATTTCACCGGCGGGCACCCGAAGGAGCCCTCCCACTTATGCTACACCTCGTCACGTCTCCCGACAGCGGCAGACTAGAGTCAAGCTCAACAGGGTCTTCTTTCCCCGCTGACATTCTCCAAGCCCGTTCCCTTGGCTGTGGTTTCGCTAGACAGTAGGTAGGGACAGACAATATGGGGGGAACCCCCGAAAGTATCCAAACCTCCACCCGCATACTTTCGAGGGCATGCGCTATGTCCCAGTGCCTCTGATATAAACTGGGACGGCAGTTTTTCGTATTACGGTTCCCCCTATATTGTTGTGCCATACCTTTATTGTTAAGTTGTTGTTACATACATAATAAACATACAAACATATATATATATATGATTACATACAATAATTAACTAACATAAAGCATATATTGATACAAAATTAGTCTAATACCTCAAGATACAATACACAGCAGAAAAATTTATTTGTTACCTGCTTAATATTTTACTGAAAATTTGTTTGTATAGTTTTTAGTAGATTTTACCCGCTGAATATCGGATTCCGGACTTCCGGAATCTATAATATTATTTTGCCGGGTCCTAGGACCAGCCGCCAGGGACGGAACCGCAAAGGTTGAGGACCTTCATTGTAGTTTGTAGCTGTTTGGGAATTGCTCACCTCAGAGGCTGGTGTTTCCCTCCCCGGCGACTACTCCCTTTCCCGGAGGAAATGTTTACCACTTTGATCAGTCGGTTATGTTACTACGAATCTGCATTTAGTAGTACAATTAAAATAAAAAAATTTTAATCAAAATAAAGAAAACAAGAGTAATAAAGAGTTAATTCAAAATAGGGTTTAACAATAAGCTTTAATTAACTATAAATTTAAAAAAAAAAAAAAAAAAAATTTAAACGGCCGATAATGACATCACTTCAGCCCTGTTATTTGTTACTTAAAGTTTGAAAACTATTATATTGTAAAATTTTCATTTTATGTTTATTGAAATTAGTTTATTATAAAATTACTTTAAGATTAAGTACCGGATACCGGTACTAAATATACTGGGATACCAGTATATTCAAGAAACCTGTCTCTGGATTTAGTTGGTAGATCTTGAAGCCACAACTCTTTTCATATATTCTTTGTGGGACTCCTCCGGTTGCCGCACTGGTCGTATCCGTCTTCTCTCAGCTGCTTCCTTGCGTCCGTTGGAAACAAAGTAGTATTTCCTTCTTGTGGCACCAATCGGCGCTTCCTCATCCTGGTTATTAGCTGTTTCTTCACTGGAAGTTCGTGTGCTAATATTTCCATGTCTGTTTTGTCTTGGAGGTTGGTGTCTGTCCTTACCCCTGTTGGGAATCGGACTAGTGTTGTTAGATGCAGAGGCGCCGGCAGAAGAAGGCAATATTTGTTTCTTAGCTCTTCATTCGAGATTTTGTTCGTTAGACGACCTAGATTTTCTATTTGTTTAGGTCCAATTAGGATGGTGACATTAAAAGTTGGAAGTTCCTTACGCAGTAGTTTTATTTGATCGTCCGCCGCTGGACAAAAAAAGGTTTTGTGTTCCGGTGAATCCTCTAGTGAACCACACGCAACACAAACCGGAGTAGCCCTGCTCCCAATCCGGCAAAGATGTGTCCCGAAAGGACCATGCCCTGTCAAAAATTGCATGAGACCCCTGATTGGTTGATCACATGTGGGTAGCGGAATGTTTATAGATGGGATGAAGCTGAAGGTTCTTCTCCCGTTAGTACTTTCTTCCCATTCTTTTTGCCACACAATATTAAGTTTATTGTTTATTTCTTGGAGAGTTGGATAGAAGGCTCCAGTGATTTTCACTAGTTTGTGTTCATCGCCTTTCTTGAAGAAGTATTTGGCTGCTTTCCATTTGGCTTCTATGTCAATTGGACGATGTCCTGTGACCACTAGAACCGCCTCGGTCGACGTAGTTCCAAACGCACCGGATGTTCTCATAAGAATTCTTCTCTGCGATGCTCTAAGTGTTTTAACGTTTTTCTTATATACTAGACTCTCCACCCAGACCGAGGAAGCATAAGTGATAATTTGATTGTAAATTGTTTTGACATACGTTGTCATGATGTTCGGATGTATATTGAAGTCCTGTGAAGAAAGCCTAATAAGTTTCATCATTGCTGTTTCTGCTTTCGTTGTTATGTAGTTGATGTGTTCACTAAATTTCATTCCCTCCTCGAATCTGACTCCTAGGTAATCTACAACACTGGCACTTTGAACGTTTTTGCCTGATATTTTGATTGTTGGGTTTCTATTATTACTAATTTTGCCTTTGGCAAAAAGGTATTTAGTTTTTGTTGCTGAGAGTTCCAATTTTGCGCTCCGACACCATTTTAATAATTCTTCGAGGGCATTGTTGGCTTTGAATTCAATTTGTGCTCTTGAGTTGCCTGTGCAAATGAGAGTCACGTCATCCGCGTATGCTATTACTTTATCTACATTATTATTGTTCTCCAATAATTTCAAACACGGCTCCAAGTTGATATTCCAGAGGTGGGGACCCAGAACGGATCCCTGAGGACATCCCTTTGATAGTATCTTTGATATTTTTATGCCGTTTAGGTTATAGTGGACCCTTCTGTTGTAGCAGTAGCTTTCCAGTATTTGAATTAGTGTTACGGGACAATTAAGTTGTTTTAATGTGGCAAAGAGGTGAGGCCACCATAGATTATCAAAAGCCCCTTTAATGTCTATGAAGATGATTATAGCAATTTTCCTATTTGAGACTGACACAGCATTCTTTAGAGAGTTAATAGCGTCTTCCGTGGAGCATCCCTTTGTAAAACCATATTGAGCACCACTATTCTGCACCATTCTTAAAAATTCTTGTAGTCTTTTGTTTATTAGTTTTTCTAGTAGTTTTCCTATGTTGTTTAATAGGCAGATTGGCCGATATGATTTTGGGTCAGTATCATCAGTTTTACCTTCTTTTTTTAACACAACGAGATTGCCTTCCTTCCACGGGTTTGGAAAGTGTTTATTTGCCAAACATAGATTGAACAATTCAGTTATAAAGTTTAATGTTTTTGGAATGGATATTTTAATGATTCCCGCAGGAATGCCGTCTGGCCCTGGAGCTTTGTAGCTTTTCATAGTTTGTAGTTCCTGTAGGACTTCCTCAGTGGTGAAAGGGAGAATCGGATTGTTATTTGGATAATGTCCTATACTCCGTCTTGTAATTTCATTTTCCCGATTATCCGTATTTTCATCGTCATCTGGCAGGAGGCTGTTCAACAGGGTCCAGGCTGTTTCCTCTGTATTCGTGGATATTGAGCCATCAGGTCTTTTGATTGTGGTGATCCCTCGATCCCCGTTAATTTTATTAGTTAAAATTTTGTACGGTAGTCCCCATTTATCCTTGTTTAGATTTTTACTTACAAAGTTTTGCCAGTTGTTTACCTTAAATTTTTTAAGCTCTTCTGCATAATTTCTTTTGTGTTTTCGATATTCTTCCAGTAGAATTTCTCTTACTCCCGGTAAATTAATCTGCTGATATCTTTTCCTGGATTTTCGCATCGTTTCTCTTAACTTAGCTAATTTTTTATTCCAGGGTTTATTTTGGCTATTTCTGAACTTTATCGGGGTTGACGCTTTAACTGCAGTGTCTATTTGTTTGGTTAACTCCATTGCCCATTCATCTAGAGTGTGTACATTGTTAAGGTGCTCAGGCAGAGTGATGCAGTTTAACAGAGCGGTATGGTCGGTTTTTCTCCAGTTATAGGAAGGATTAAGCTCAGAATTAATTGTGTTTGTATTTTTTAAAACTAAATCAAAAAGAATGACATTATGGTCACTTCTAGTAACCATGTCTAGTATTCTCCAGTTGGTTATGCACTTGCTCATTTTGGAGTTGGTTAGAGTCAGATCTATATTACTAGAGGCACCAGATCTTCCTCTATATGTTGGAGGATTTCCCTGTTGATTTTGAATTTCTAGATTTGCTTCGGCAAGAAGATCCATCATCTTTTCACCGTTGTGGTCTATTTCCCTACCGAACCAGAGGGGAGAGGAGGAGTTACTATCTAAGGTTAACAAGATTTTCTTGTTGGCATAAGCAGCACAGATCCTTCTAATCTTGTTTATGTATTGCTCTATATTGTGGCTATACTGACAATAGCAGTTAACCACAATAAAGCTTACGGTATCTATGCTAATCTCCACACAGTTTACATGCGTATCCGAGAATTGCGCTATTTTTAGGATTTTTATTGCAGGATTTAATGATATAATTGCAACTTTTGCGTTTTGGTGTTTGTTATAAACAAGTGTGGCTCCTATGGGCGCGTGAATTATGTTTCCGTTTGAAGTATAAGGTTCCTGAAAAAATAATAAGTCATGATGATTTCTTTTAGCATAGATAAAGATTTCCTCGGTTGCAAGTTCGGCTCCATTTAGGTTTATCTGTAGGCAGCTCACGTTGTTGATATTCAGTGTCTTATCACTGAACTCCACTGTGGCCAGGGTTTGCTTGTGTCCTCAATAACCCTCCCCAATCCTCTGGCGAAGTCTCTGTAGATCTCGTCCAAATCTAATTCCAGGTCTCTTCGTTGAAATGCCTGGTTCATTAAGTCAAGTAAATAATCCGGCTCTACCGGGATGTTACTGCATCTAAGAAGCATTTTGTCAACCGCTTCCGGGTAAGGGAAGTTTATGGATCTTCCATTCGGGTGTTTGTTTCTGACCAATAGACGCATCGCCGTAACTAAGTTGTCTCGTTCTTCTAGTCTGCTTAGGCGCAGGTTTAGCTCAAAGTTTGGATATATATCATCTCGGTTGATTTTAGATATTTGGGTATTTGGAGTATCAGGCTTGGCAGGTAGCATGACAGTTGGTTTAGTAAAATTGGGATATTTGTTCTTTTTGGAGTGGAAAGGAGGGGCTTCAGGGTCAAGTGCACTCTTGAAAGCTGGAGCTTCCGGGTTTAAGGGGCTTTCAGGGGGAGTGGGAATATCAAAATTGGGTCTGTGACTCGGTTTTGGGGTGGAATTTTCCAAAAGGAGGGGAGGTTTTGATGTTAGAGTAAAAGTCAAATTAGGCGATTCCTGCGAGGTGGTGGGAGTCAAAATAGGGAAGTCGAAGGTGTAACTGTAAGATGAGTTTAAATTTGAGGGGGACTGTACCTGGGAGCGATTATCAACATTGCTTAGGGGGGACAGTTGGGGGGAAGTCGTTTTGGATGAGTGAAGAGACTCTGGATTAGATATATTTATTAAGGGGGAAGAGGTGGAAAAGTTTCTGGAAGGAAAAAGGCACATGGCTTTAGACCAGGTATAGGGTTACATAAAATTTGTTGTGGCAAGGTAGAGTATTCTATCTCATATTTGCAGGGGTGGTTTAACGTAAAATTGTCTGAAAGTTGTTCTGGCGAGGGTTTACATAAGTGTTTTTCGTTTAGATTACTTAGGTGGTGGGTGATTTCAGTATCAAAAGTGTTATTTAGAGTGTTCTGGAGATCATTTTTTATTTTTCTTTCCTAAGCCGCCGCACGAGCTGCGTTTCTTCTGCGACGGCTAGGTGTGTTTTTGTTTTTCCTTTTATTTTGTTTGCTACTATTCATAATTAGTTCTTTCTATTAACCTTTGTTGGAAAAACTTTAGGGTGGGACACTCCTTAGGATTTTCGTTGCAGTTTCTCTTCCTTTTTTTGCATGGGATACATATTTTTTCTGACCTTTCAGCAGAACACCCCTGCCTTTCATGCTCCTCCGATCCACACTTGTCACAGCATCTAACACCCTTGCAGTGCTTTGAGACGTGACCATAATCCTGGCACGTGCCACAGAAGGGGACAACCAGGAAATCCTTAATTGGTAGAGAAAGGTAGGCCATATGGACCTTGTTCATATTTAATAGCTTCTTTCTTAAGGTGGGGTTTACCTCATACACCCTGTGACACGTTGTTTTATTCTTTGGACCAGTTTTAAATCTGAATTGAAATTGTACTTTGAACTCCTCAGGGGACATATATTCATTGAAGCCATTAAGAACATATAATTCGTCCGTAATATCTTCTTCCTGTTTCCTTGTAGGTATATCGTAAACAATCATTAAGGGATTTCTTTTCTTGGGGCGTTCAGCATTTAGCTTTTTGTTTTTGAGGTTGGGGTTGTTGATAATTTTTTGAACGTCCTCTTCAGATGGTGTTTCCACAATCAAGGTTTTGGGAGTGTATCTCATTCCCTGGATCCTGACTTTCTCCCGAACTGGGTTCACCAAAGTGGTGAAATTATCCCATATTTCACGACCGGACTGATTGTCCTGTGCCGTTATGAAAACGGTATGTTTAGCATTTTGCGTTATTTTCTGGATTTGCTGCACCTTATTTGTTAGTGGTTGTGGGAGAGCGGCCATATGCGCATATGAAGGAGCCGCATCCGGCATCTGCGTTGGTTGTGGCTTGGCCTCCAGAATTTTGCATGCAGTCCTTAAAGATCTGGAATCTGCTACATTTTCCATATAGATCTGATTTTGTTTTGCAAGAAGTTCTAAAAATATTGCCCTTTTCTCGGTTGACATACTTTTTTCCTTTGAAACCATCGTGGTCAGTTCCAAGTGTATTTTCTGAAATATACCCAATTGTATAGCAGACGAATCCGGCAGAATTTCATCTATTTGGCTTCCCGAAACTCCGGGGGTGGGTTGTGGGTAGTTTTCCCTGACAGTTGAAGTTGATTCGCCATTACCAGAGTGGTGTCTTTTCTTGGAATGAGGAGAGTTTAAATCAGGGGGTGAATGTACCAAACCACCCCTTTTGAAGGGGTCGAGGGGTTGTTCGAGGGGTGGGTCCGGTCTGGGTCCCCCTTTATTCTTGGGAGTGGCCCCTACAGGAGCCATCTTTATTGGGTCACTCTTTAGCACTTGTAATTGTCAAATACCCGCACTGAGAGAGTTCCCGCGCTTGACAAAACGCACGTGGCCCAGCTGTCACCACATAACAACAACAACAAAGCGCACGTGCTGCTCCGTCCCGGTGAAGGAACTGCTACGCAATCTGTGACGTCACTAAGAACCCGGATGTCACACGTCTCCTTCAGGTCCCACGCGGCAGATGACACGCTATCGAAGCCGAGTGCAACGAGCCACGCACCACTTCACAAGAAATTCAACAGAAAAACCACCCCTAAAAGCTAAGGGTTGGGGGTGGGTTCTTCAAGCTGGAGAGGGATGGGGCTAAGACACTGTCTATGTCCAGGTTCTTATTGGGGCTTAGTTTTTGTTTAACAGTCAGGTTAACACAAATATTATTTTTCGTATATAAAAAAGCTATTTCCCCATAAGGATAACATGGGGGTAGTTTTTCCACAGGAACTTTCTTATTATGGGGCGGAGCGAGTAGTGTGTTTGGTGGGGGCATAAACCCAAGAAAGGAAGAGCTCCTCTCAAGCAGGTTTGGCTATACTTAAAACTAGCTCAACATGAGCATATGAGCTTTTTGATCAAGTGTGGAACTCTGTCTAGTCCAAGATTTTTGTAAAAATGCCTCTTCAGAAAGGAAGAGCCTCCTCAGATTGATTTGCTTATACTTATAACTATGGCAAGTTCTCTTATTATCTTATTGTTTATAGTGTGTTTTCTGTCAAAATCCCAGGAGACCCAGTAGAGTGTGGTGCATGGTTTTTATTGCCTTGTAATCAAAAAGCTCGGGTTTGAATCCTGGTAAAATGTGAAGCCTTCTCTGATAGCAAAATGTTAATATTGTTGTCTTGTAAACAAGGGGTTCTGGGTTCGAGTCCTGATAGATTGAAATATGTGTGGCATTCCATACGTGAGATTTTGAGAATAATTACTGCTAGTTGATATACAACTCCCAGATCTGAAAACCTGGTAAAAAGTATTTTACAACAATATATTGTACAAAAACTGAATTTCTCAATTTTCTTATTTTCTCATGTGTTATAACCACTCGCTCAATACAATAGAAGAAGAACGGGTAAGCATAATTAATTGCTTGCATGTCTTGCCGGCACGCAAGAGATATAATCTATACAGCTAGAAGAGAGCATTAATGATTTTTCTGTGCGATTCACTGAAGAGGCCATTAATTTTTCTGTGCAACATGTAAAAGTGTAACAAAGATTATTGAGATAAAGATACAAATTTTCTGACACAGTGCCAATGAACTGTTCTTCATGCTGAAAGCAATTCTATTCTGTTAATATGAGCCTAGGCAAGACTTGGAGAATATTATGACAGATCAAAATCCAATTTTGTCTGTATTAGGGTCTCAGAACCCAGTAAAATGTGGATATATTCCATATGGAGAAGTGTTAATATTGCTGCATTGTAATCAGGAGCTCTGGGTTTGAGTTCTGATAAAATATGTAAGATTGAAATACATGCAACAAAATAATATGCCACACATGAGATATTCACTGCTAGCTGATATACAGTTGAGGTTTGTGTGTTGTACAACAGCACAATAGAACAAATATCTTCTAGAATTGCTCTGTGACTCTCTCATTTCTTACATCATAAACAGATGATTTTTCTCCTATGAGAATAACACTACATATGGTGTCATCAGGTAATGCTTCATGGAATTCACAGACAATTTTAATGTTTGTCCTGTCATTCACCACAACTTGTTTCCTTGTTGAAGTGTTTATTACAAACATGGGTCTCTGTGCTTTGAATTCATCTGGTGTGTAATACATGTCAGTATTGCCAGTAGTGACCCTTTTGAATGCCGAAAATGCCTCATATAATTTGAGGAAATCATTCTTGGACATGTCTAAATTATAATTTTCTCTAGGAAAGACCTCATTTCTGCCATTTTTAAGATATATGTTCTTCATGTTGCAGTTATCAAATTTACTTGAATTTTTTTCCTGATTATTGTGTCTTCCAGTCTGAAACAGTACCACTACAAAATCAGGCATGTCATATTGAATACTGGAGAATGAATTTGTAGCATCAAACTCATAATATGTACCAGATGCGGGCTTCTGTACGCATTGATATGTATAAAATTGCAGAGAAATCTGTGGATTTTTTTACTATATCAGCTTTGTGTTTAAGAGCATAACTGGCCTCATATTCAACAACAGGGATTCTTAACTCCATAGTCTGAATAAGGCATTTGCCTGCATCAGGTAGGGTATTAGGCAGAGCTTCTCCTGTAGAATTTATTGCACTGTACCTCATCAAAGCATTGTTATCATTTGCAGCTCTTCTAAATGTGATTCTTAACCCACCCTTCCACATAATTTCTTTGTAATCTGAGAAGAATCCTGGCAACAGGCGCATGGGGAACAGCACTGTGTGGTTTTTAGATAATATTTTCTCACCAGCCTCAAATCCACCTATTTTGTAGTAAGAAGCCTCGGTTTTGGATAATTTTAATGTGGCCATAGCTGTGGAGGTAATGCCGGGATAATCCACTCTGTTTATAACAACGCCGTGCTTTCTGATCTCAATTTCAGAAAACAGATGCGGCACAAAATTGTCCACAAGTCTTATATTTGAATTTGCCGGATAATCTGTACCATCGAGCTTTACAACATCAAATTTGATGTATAGATCTGCTCTGTGGGGGTGTATAAATCCATCCCCCACGTCCAGATCAATTTCAATCTCTGTGTTGGGTTGATTTAAATTTGCAAATGTCCTCCTGTTTGGGGGGAATGATTGCAGCTCATAACTCTCAATATTTTCCATTGTATGTATTTTTATTTAAATATTAATCTCTATGATAGCAGTTGTTGTGGCTCCAGCAAAATCAACTAATTCTTCTTTTTCATTAGTGACCATCAATTCAATGTAATCTATTCTATTATGACACACAGGAAAATATAATGTTGGGGATGGATTGTAGATGATGGGCTCCATGAATTCAGAATTAGGTTTGAATGTTGCAATGATTCCGGTTTGTTTGTGAGTGCCTATGCCATTTGATTTGGTGATCATACCCTCGGCCACATTACAGTGAATATTCAGAGTTTCTATAGCTAAGAATTTGGGTATATTCATAGCAGTGTGTTTAATGGCTGGTTCAAGTTTTGTGTTGTTCTCAAAGCCTAACAGCTCTCCTATAGTACCCAGATTCACTGTTTCTGTAGCAGATACAATCTCTACTCTGTGAGTGACAGAATTTTGACTTAACACTACACCTCTGGGTAATTGAGCATTTAGAGTAGATAGATTATACTGCCCTGGAGTAATAACAATTTTTTGATCCCCAACTGCAATTGTGTTGTTGTGGTGTGTAATATCAGGGATCAAGTACATGCCGTAAAATGCTCTGAGAGCTATTGTTTTGGGATACACTATGTCGTCATGTAATCTAAGTTTCAATATTGAATTTTGGCTGGTGAGATGGAATACCCCCATGATGTTTCAGATACCACAAGGCTTTTTGAAAATTTTCAATTGATGGTTTATTTATTTGAGACATATATCTAAGAACTGATAAACACAGATGTCCGCAATTAACATCTTTGAAGTTTTGAACACGGGCATTATTGTAATAAAGATTAGCTGAATTTAGATATTTTATTAAATTTTCAGGTGGAACACCTCCAAATGAATCAAACACAAATGCCTCATTTTTTAAATATTTAAGATAGCAAATCCAGTGAGTGCCCTGATTTTTGTACTCATCCAAATTAACAATGCCACACTCTTTGTTGAGTGGTTGTTCTGGCAAAGAATCAGACATGTACACACCTCTAAAATGTTTGATGCCCAGTGGCTTGATTAAAGCTTCAATATCTTGGTTTGTAAGCGGCTCTTGTTTTTTTTAAACTTATTCATGGCTCTTTTAACACCTTTGCCTTGTTTCTCCATTGCCAGGTTATGGCGCCTCTGCTCATCTAATTCTGCCCTATTTTTCTTGGCATCTATTACTGTTTTTGCTATGGCGGCTGATCCCCCGGCCAAGCTCCCCACAGCCCCGAGAGCAGCTAAGATGGCCGGGATGGTAAATATGAAACCCCCCACATGTGATTTTTTTCTTGATTGCTGTAATTTTTTTAATTGGGGGGTACTAAGCAACAATTTCATACCATGGCCCTTGGCAATACAAGAGCTTTTTTTCTTGCGCTGCTTTTTGGTCAAAAGGCTGTCAATAGTTTTAAGAGATTTGAGACCTGCATAAGGTATTTGATACATAACACCCTTGGCCTTCATTGTAGGTTTATTATATACATATTCACAACCCCCACCCCAGTTTTTGTTTGGTGCTCATAGCTATGGTGGTTCCCAATGCTGATATTCTCTCACTCAAAGAAGCATCTTTGCTTACAAATCTGCCAAATGCAGCCTCTTCTAATTTCTTGTCTGCAACATGTCTCTTGTCAAGATCAGAATGTGTGTTGTATGCTATGTCATGGTCTCTGCAAGCAGCATCTAAAGGATTAACACCAGGATCCCCTCTGTTTAATCTATGGTCCAATTTTGTACCGGGACCACAATACTGATAGCCTGGAATATGTAGTTCAAATGGCAGTTTGTTTATAATGTCATTAACAAGGCCCCGACCCTCAGAAATATTCCAAAATTTAGGTGGTAGAGTATTAATAATTTTTATGAGATATCCAATCCCCTTAGTGTCATTCACTATAAAATTAGACAATTTGGTGCTTATCATGTCCATAATTCCAACCTTTTCATTGTAAAAATTGTGGTTCCCAGCATTTTCCTCCCCAGCTATCACCAATAACCTATCTATAAGTTTCCTGACATCATCAACCCACACAAATTCTTTGGGCAGGGTGTTGTATTGTTTGATTCCACTGCCAGTCTTGATTTGTGACCATATGGGCTTGATTAAATTATTGTATTTTGCCCCACTGCTAGACTTGACTCTTTTTTGTGTGGGATCATTGTTCTGGTATAGAGCATCTGATTTTATTAATATTTCTTTGTAATGTTCATAATCTTGATCTGTATAGCTGCCAGGCCTTTTCCGAGTAATCAGTTCCCACAATCCAGGTGTGCCGGGGTACTTAACAAAAGCACCTTTTTCTCCGAGACGAGATTCTGAATATACAATTATATCATCTCCCATAAATGTTACCCTGAAATTGCCAATTCTATGTATAATGCTGCCATCAAGCTCTGTGTCAGCATATAAGCCAAAAACCTCATCTTTATTGTCTTTAGGTGTTGTTAAATATTTTTGAGCTAGAAGACCCAATTCAATAGGATCCTGAGTAGCTTCAATTCTTCTAGGAGCAATAGGACTAGGTGTATGAATACTGGAAAGTGGGGTGAATGGATAATCTAATATGTTCCTTGCAGCTACAGGTACAAGCTCTGTGATCAAGTTTTGATTTTGCTCTGTAACAGTTTTGATATTCTTACCTAAATTATTAATAGCATCAATTACAGGCTGTTCTGTTTGTTTGTGTTTTTCATAAATTCCACTGTTCTCTGATTTCCATCCCTTAAATCTTTTTACAAGATAATCTCTTAACTTAAGATCATCAATTATTGGCCTTTTCATGGTTGTTTATATACGTCTCTACGTCTAGAAAATCGTTGATTTTATTTCTGTATTTGCCACTATTGGGTGTTCTTGTCATATCAATAGTGGCAAACCCATAACTGTCCTGGTTCCAGCACCTGCTGCAAAATTTAGAAAAATCATTGTAGCTCAGGTCCCCACCTACATATTCATCATGTATGTGCCTGAGGTTTGTATGATCTTGATGAAACACACATATAAAATTGCTGTTGTCTCGGATCAGCTGCTTGGGAATTTTAGAAAAAGTCTGTGCCAGGTAGAAGCAATCAATGTTTTTGTGCCGGCCCTGTGTGAAGAAATTTCTAACCTTGTTTTGATTATCCAGTATAATGTCATCAAACACAACAACAGAATTATCGAGACATTCATCAAGTGGCTTAACATCTGGTTCAAAAATGGCTATATCCAATCCATCATATAGCTTCATCAGCTGCTGATATTTTAATTGTTCCAAGCTCTTAGAGAAGATATACAAGTGCCTGTTTTTCCAGTTTAGCCAGTTGGGTGCCAATAAAAAATTATCAACCATTAGTGTAGTTTTACCACAAGCAGATGGCCCAACAATAAGACACCTAATATTATCAGGGAGCAATTTGCCATTTCTCTTATTCTGCTGTTCAGGCTCTGGCAGCCTTTTTATAACATCCCAGGCGTTCATATTATTATTTTGTCTGCATCGATCCAGCTGTGTTCTGGAAGTCCTAGCCATTTGACAAGTAACTTGTTGCCTTTTCTGCGGATGATTTTTTCTATGAGATATGTGTCAGGCTGTTTAGTTTTGTTGAGTTCTTCTTCATAAAACCTGCCTTTGAGAATTTCTCCTCGGTGATCTTTTATTATATATGTGTATCGGCTCCCAGGTTTAATTTGAGCCACTGTAAATAATTCTCTACTCCAGTTCCTTGTAAAACCTCTTTTGAATAAGTGCTTATATTTGCTGATTCTTACTTGATCCCCCACCCTGTATTTGGCCTTTCTTGTTGTTGGCTGGTATCTAGGATAATAAACAGTGCTGATCAATTTTTGCTCATCAGATGAAGTTACTTCAGAGGGTTTCATGTTGATTGTGGAATGGACCGAGTTGTTATATTTATGTAGAAGTTCTGGAAGAATATTAATCCATTTATAATTACCTTGCAGTGTAAATTGTTTATACATAAGATTTTTTAAGGTTCTGTTGAATCTCTCTACAATTGAGGCCTTGAGGTCACTGTAACTCGAGTAATGTTTTATTGCCTGGCTTTTAATAAATTGTTGAAACACTGAATTATAAAATTCTTTGCCATTATCTGTTTGCAAATAGCGCGGGGATCTTCCACTCTGATTTATGATTGTTCTAAAAGCTTCTGTAACACATTTTCCAGTCTTGGATTTAAGTGCCACAGCCCAGGCAAATTTTGAAAATGTGTCTATTACAGTAAGTAAATACTTGTAGCCCTTGTTGATTTTGTCTAAGTTTTTCAACTGCCCACTTGACAACTCAATCAAGTCGCTTTGCCATAAATCATCTATGCCCTTTGTGACTACTGGGAGTCTCTTAAAATTATGTCTGGCCTGTCTGTGTAATTCATCAACAATAATTTTTCTAGACATAATATGTAAACAAGAATATTGCAACTATAGGGTGTTCAGCAGCTGATACTGCAGGATTTTCTAAATATAATTTGTCCCCAATATGTATTTTAAATTCCAGAGAGCCATCATCTTCAGTATAGGCTGTTTCCAATGTATTGGGGTCGGTAAAATCCTCCAATTCTACACTGGTGACTTTTGGTTTGTTGTCAGCATTTGTTATTGATAAGATAGGGTAGTGGTGTGCCTGTGGCTGAAACCAATATTTGATTTTGATTGGTCTCAGTGTGCCCCCAACAAAAAACTGGTAATAAAATTGTGCAGGGGACAGCTTATATATTTTGCCACCTGGTGTAAATGGAGAATCATATTCTTGGTTGGGGATGCTGTTTAATTCAAGAATTACTGAATGTTTTGGATTCTCGATTATGCCTGTTATTTCTTTTTCTGCTGTGAGCAATCTGCTTGTTACAGATTCAAGATGCTCATTGATGGTCCTAACAATCTCATCGTGCCCTGGCTTGATTTTTATTTCCACGCCAAGTTTTTTGTATTGTTGCACAATCTCTTGTAGCTGGGTGGCAAAAACAGACAAAGCATTTGCTTGATTGGATTCCATGGTCCCTAGCTGTTGCTTGATATTAGCTACAATTTGCTGTAAATTTTCAACAACTGCCAATTTTGAATTTTGAGCAGTAAGATCATGGACCTGTCTTCTGATATCCTCAAACAGGGCATGCAATTCATTAATATGTTGATTTGTTGGTAGAGTGGCCACTGTCTGAGTGAGATGTTTGATCTCTGCCTGGATATTCTTGATATCTTCTGATTTCAATATGCGATTCACTGCCCTCTTAATATTTTTAAGTTCCTGTGATGTGGGCAGATTTGATACTGTATTTTGCAAAAATTCAAGTGCCAATTTTACATTGTTTAATTCAGAAGCATCAGCCACATTTTGCATAGCATTTTGGAGCAGGGCTATATCTGCCTGAGAGGGTGTTGAATGTTGTAAAATTTCAAGTTTTGTTTGGATATCATCTATCAAATGATGAAAATGAGATAATTCAGATTCAGTGTTGAGGTTTTCAAGCTTTGTGATTTGTTGCTGGACACTAACAAGTGTATCTACAATCCCAGGCAATCGGGATTCTAGTACATTTGCCAAATCACTTTGCACTGCTGCTATTGTACCTTCAAGATGGGTTATGGAACTTTGAATTTTTCCAAAATCTTCATATGTTTCAAGTTGCAGCTTAATATTTGCTACACTCCGAGTTATTGCATTCAAAGCATCAGAAGATGGCAAATTGTTCATAAAATTTTCAAGTGTCTCAATTTTTTCTTTAACCTCGGCTATGGCATTGTTCAGAGGGTCCAGATTAGGTATTTGGAGTGACTGAATCTGTTCTTTTAGAGTGGAAATCACTAGATCAAAATCTTCTTGTGATTTTATGCTTTTGACAATTGTTTGGAGTTGTGTCTGGACATTATTAATCTGCTCCTCTAATTGCTGTTTCAATTGCTCAGAGTTGTTAGCCTGGGTCTTAAATTTGGCTTGAAGAGCTGCTACAGCTTCTTCCAAACTTTGAAAATTATCTAATGTGGCCAAATCAGTATATTTCTGAAGCAACAATTTGAGTTCAGAATCAATTTTAAGAAGAGGGTCCATGCATTGTGATTGCAAATTTGTAATTTCTAGTTGAAGACTGGCATTCAGTGTGGTTTGTAAAGCTTGTAAATCGCTTCTTAATTTCTTGACTCTGACATCAAGCATCAGAATCTCATCACTGTGATCTTCATGTCTTGTATGGCCAAATATATCATTAGGCATTTTTGTTTTAGCGGTTATTTATTATTGAATATCTAATTCTTAATTCTATAAAAAAAGGTATAAGCTTGTCATAGGATCCCGGGACCTCAATATATAAGCAGTCACCAGCAGAAACAGTATAAACAGTGCCAGAAACCATGTTTGAGTGCTTAATTCTGTAAATATTTCTCCCTACTGAAATTTTAACATCACCCTCAGGGGTTGTAATAAATTGCAATTGCCCACCTACAGGTAATTGGTAATGATTTAAATTATTGTTAAATATGTACAATATTTTGCCTGTTTCATCATCAATATCTGTAAGTATGCTGTTCAGATGAATAATTAACAAGCCACTCAGTTTAGACAGCATATCAGGAGAGGGTTGTGGTGTTGGCAGATCCATAATACCTTGTTTTTTGAACCCAAATAAGTTCATAGGCATGTTTATTTATTTCAAATCATGCTCTGTAATTGGGCATTGATTCCCACTTTTCAAATCACAATGACCCCACGGTAGAGTATGTATGCCACATGATAAAATGCATCTCTTATCATCATGTGGGTCCAGAGCCACTTTTCTTACAACATTTGAAGTCAATAAGTGATCCACACTCTGAATTCTGGATTCTGATGTTCTGATTAAATTTTGGGATTTGATGCAATTTTTATAATCTTCAAATTCAAGCTCTTTTTCAACAGTTACTCTGCCAATGCCCTTGGCTTTTTTGGCAACAGCACCACTACATGTCTCAAAACTGTACATCTTGGCACTTAACCCAGCAAATTCCACAATAACATCACCAAGTGTCTCATCTTTTAACATGCCGGGTACTTTTTTGTTGTGGGGTTGAATCTTTGTATGTTCACTGGTATCAAAATATTTAAATAATTCAGGTTGTGCCATATCTTGATAAACATCTTCTGTTTTAATATCAAGAATAAAACTATCCGTGTCCATGTACATCAATTTTACATTATCACCATAAAAAGGTTTCAACACATCATAATACAATATTAACATGTGTAATTTGGCCAAATCCAATATCACAGCCCCTACATAAATAGGTTTATCAAACTTAATCTTTGTTTTTTTCATGTTGAAAAGTGCCATGTGCTCATCATAAATTCTTCTGTAATTGAAATTAGGCTTTGCAACCAATTTTTTGCTCAGGCTGGGGTCAGTAATTATTTTAACATCGGTATGTTTTCTGACATTTTCTATTGTTTTGCCATACACAGAATTGACCATCAATTTAAATAAGGCCTTATCAAATTGGCTCTTTGCAGATGTTCGAAGCTCTGTGTTTGTATCAATGTATGGCTTCAACCATCTTGAGTGCCTGAACCTCAAAACTTTGCCAAGTTTGGTCACTTGAACACCATGATGCATCAGGAACTGGAGGTTTTTGTAATATATGACATAACCTTGTTTCGGCTCCAGAGTCATCATGAGCTTCTTCTGTTTAGAGCCAGGTGAGCACTGAACCTCGGGAATTGGGGGCAGATCAGAAAATTTGTTGTGCAAATCATCAGGAATTGTCAGATCAACCTCTAAGAAGAGGCCATAGTCACTGTCATCAAAATCCTTAAGATCTTCAATATTGAAATCTTCGACCCATTCAAGCTCTGCATGTGGCAATTTTTGCATCATGGCATGACCATAGAGGCTGTTTGCATCTACATACACTATATAATTTGATGGCCGTGCTGGATCATAATCAGGCATATATTTGTTATTTGCTCTGGCATATCTCTGGGAACATTGCACCATCCCTCCTCTTATACCTTTCTCCATAAACAGATACGTATCTTGATCTTGGATCAGATCTAATTGCTTTTTGGTGTTGAAAAACGTTGCAGCCCATGCTAGGCCCGAAACACTGAAAAAATACACTGGGTCCAACCCATAATTTTGCATAGAAGATTTTCTGAATGCCTGCATTACATCAGCTAAGAGGGTCACATCAAGTTTTAAATATGCCTTGTGATAATCACCAAATGTCTGGCATTTTAAATTGTTCCACATCAATTGGGCATGGTGATAATCATCATCAGTGATTCCAGATCCTCTGATTTTGCTGTAAAACTCTTCTTGTGGTGGCAGAGAACATTCATCAAATTTAGAAAAATCTGTAACATAATCATATGGATATACACCCTTCCGCCTAATTAATTTCAGGTCCTGATTTGGAAACAATGCACGTGTGATTTTGAATTGGTCATCAGATAATTGAGTGGCCAGTGTGGCCAGGCTAGCAGATAAAATTCTGTAAGAATCAAGAAATCTTATGTGAATAGGAACATCTTTAACTTTAATTATTTTGCTAATAGCAATATATTTCTCATCATTTTCAGCTAAAATATTTAAATTCTGCTTGTCAAATCCCTCATATCTAATCAGATGATGGAAATCATAATTGGATGCTCCATGGCAAAATATGGGGACAAATCTTGGTCTCTTGATCTTAATATTACAGCTATTACACAGGGCCCTTAAGAATTTTCCATCTGTATGAGAATGGTGATGTACCTTGATATTTGTATCTGAAAATTCAGATTCACATACCGGGCATTTTTCTGCTTTGTTGAAATCTTCAATCTGTTTCTCTGTTAAAGGCAACATAGGCTCTGATTTTAATAAGATCTTAGATGCTATGTCACGGCACTCATTTTCTATTCTATGTGCAAATATTTTGATGGCATCTGGCCCCATGTATAAGTGTGGCTCACTAGCTACACCATCCCGTATAACTATATAACAAAAACTGGAAGGTTCATGTAGCTGGTATGGTGTAATTGAAGAATCTTCAGGATCTGGGCTACAAAATGCAAGAGGTTTGAGATTTGATTCAAAATCACAGACAATATATGCTGGGTGTTCCAACGAGGCTTCAAACTTATTGAATTTTGCTTTTTCACTTGGATTAGGCATCACCATATGAACAGGTTTATGGTTGCCACAATATTTCAGATGCTCAATTAACTTATTTTTTGCAATTTCTGCACTCTCTTCACGAACCCCATTCACCATTTTTCTACCATCAAATACAGTTAAGCATCTTCTGCACAACTTAAATATTTTTTTATATTTGTCTAGTTGTGTTCTCACCAAAGCTTCAAAATTATGTATCAGAGTGTAATGGTGTGTGTCATCCCCTTCAATTAAGAGCAGATCAATTGGAACAGCAGATTCATCATCAAGTGTACTGATTCTGAGAGGTTCTATCAAGCAATTGTCACGACCAGTGGAACAAATAAAAACGTTAATAGATAATTGTTTATCATTGATATGCCTGGCTCTTTTTTCAAATTTATCAATATTCTGAACAGACATTGGATATTCTAAACCCTCCATTGCATCATCAAATTGATGTTCATGTTGTTTGTAATAACTTATTCTCTCAGGATGCCTTGAAACTGGATACAAAGCAGCTAATATACACCACAAAAAGCATTTCTGGTCGGTATTTTCAATATTGACCACGGCTCTTTTGTTTTTAATATTATCAGGTAATGGCAGATATGTAGATCCTTGTAATGAGCTGAATTCAGAAATATTAACATATAATTTGTGTGATGAACCGCATAGGGTCCATCCAGACTCTTTTGCAGCAAATTCAGAGTGTTTAATGTTCAATTGATCCATCAAACTGCTTATTATTGTGTCTGAATTTGTATTTGAATATACAGGTACAGTTTCTGTTATGTGGGGCTGTGTAAATTTTGTGCCATTTGGTTTCTTATATTGAGTATACAATTTGAGGGACAGCTTATAAGAGCCATTTTGTGCATTTAGAATTGCCTGCACATCAGGATTTACACTGTTCAAAAAATTCTCAATGCCACATCTTGGCTCTGATACAAACCGATAATCTCTTAATTGGCTATTAAAACTGCTATGGATAGGTGGTGCATTGCGTGGCTGCTTTGCTGCTCTGGCATTAAGAGGTGCTTCGTACTTCCTTTTCAGAGCAGATGTGGATGGTTGTGTTGATGACTGTGCAGAGCAAGTATCTTTATGTTTATATGCGAAATATTGCATGTTGTATTTTATATGGCATTTGGGGCATGTTTTTGTGGGAGTTCTGCATTTGTCTGGGTTACAAATCTTTTGGTGTCTGGCCCAATTAGAGCTAAATATATTTTTATTGCATTGGTTACAATATTTTTGTTTTGGCATTTTACTTGTTGTTTATTCTGGGCTTCAATTCAAAACTTTATACTTAACAGTTAGGTTCGGCTGTGTGATTTGTATATTTAGTGTATATACTTAATATTAATATTATTAATATTATTATTAATTTTTATCCTCGGTTTTATTATATAATTTTTTGGGTTTTAAATCAAAACTCTATGCCTATCTTATGACAGGTTGTAAGGCCAATGGCCCACAAGTGGAAATATTGATCTAAACTGACCTTCCGCAAATGCCTGCGCGGACATGCATGTCTAGCTCAATGGCCTTGTTATGTATTGATTTTTGTATAACAGGCTGGGATAGATATAAGCTTGACCCTAAATATGAGTGGATTACAATAAACAAGCTGGATATCAGGCAAAATATTGTTCAATATACCAGAAATATGAATTAAAACAAACAAGCCTGTAAGTATGAGAAACACTGTAACAACACGTCTGTTCTTCTCAAGCACTGTAACAACACGTCTGTTCTTCTCAAGCTCTCTCACAATACTGGCTGATATGCAATGCAAAATCTCTTTATATACCCCAAGCACAGATTAAAACTTCTGAAACAATAAACCAATCAGAATATAATACATCATCATATTATATCATAATTAAGCAATTAAAAAACAATACATGGCTAATAATTTGTTGCATTGGATAATAATTTGTTGCACAGCATGATGCAATAGCTCTTGCATCATAATTTGTTGCTGGTGTTGCACAGCATGATGCAAGAGCTCTTGCATTACATGTGTGTGTGTGTGTGTGTGTGTGTGTGTGTGTGGGTGTGTGTGTGTGTGTGTGTGTGTGTGGGTGGGTGGGTTTTTGGCTTAATTTCAGGTATAGCCAAAAAAATATCAATTTTTGACAAGTTTATGAACAAAAATCTGGTTGATGCAACTTTTATAAGTATAAGCAAATCAATCTGAGGAGGCTCTTCCTTTCTGAAGAGGCATTTTTACAAAAATCTTGGACTAGACAGAGTTCCACACTTGATCAAAAAGCTCATATGCTCATGTTGAGCTAGTTTTAAGTATAGCCAAACCTGCTTGAGAGGAGCTCTTCCTTTCTTGGGTTTATGCCCCCACCAAACACACTACTGGAGCGTGATGGCGTAAATTTGAGTGTGTTCCTTGATCCTTCCTGCGTCGATTAAAATCGTTTCAGGTGATAAGGGTTCATAAACACTATTACTTCGGTACTTGTTTTCACCTTAATTTGTTCGCATTCATTTACGCCATAAGGATAGCATGGGGGTGGTTTTTCTGCTATTGTCTAAAAAGTACTTACCACCTCGAGTCGGTCGGGGGTTAAAAATGTAGCTTGGAGCTTCCCGCAGCGAATCCAGTCGGTCTCCAAGGTATAACGGATTGGGGGGGCTCCAGGGGGGGTAAACTTCCCCGGGACGTGCACTTTTTCCGTGATTCTTGAGAAATCTCACGCTTCACTTCACATCCGAAATTTGAAATTGTGATATCTCAGGAACCACTTTATCAAAATTCGTCACCTTTTCACAGAGTGTGGTTGACACGTTCACAAACCCGTATTTGCACAGTGGCGGACCACTCCCGATCGAAATTCGCACTTTTTGGACGCGTTTCGGACTACCGTAACGCGTGCGTGCCGAGTTTAGACCGTCTCCACGTATCGAGTCGCCCCAGACAGGGACAGAGGGAATCTCGTTAATCCATTCATGCGCGTCACTAATTGGATGACGAGGCATTTGGCTATTCTGACTGAGCCCATTAGCCCCGTCTCTTCCCTATGTTAGCATAGGTACTTTAATACTCAAGATTTTTACTGATCTTCCAACTCCTACTCCACCTTTCTCTCACCTCTGCCGGTCATACAATAGTACGACCAATAAATAAATAAATAAATAATAATAAATTAAAATAAGTTAAGTTGTATATAGATATAACTCTTTATATATGAATTTCTTGTATAATATAGATAGTTGTGTGACTCTCTTCGTCCTTTACCCTCCTTCTTTATGTATTTCTGTATTTCTGTCTAGTGCGCGCGGATCTGCGAGTTCCCCCTATGGTATCCGGGCGCTTGGCTCCCCCGAGCGCATGATTGTGTCTATCTCCCTCGTTACCGACACCACCTCTCCTCTCGTCTCTCCTTTGGGGGGGGAACCTTCTTCCGTTTGCGGGGATCTCGGATTTTCAGGTCTCCCCTCGCTTTAGCCTGGGTGACGAGGATCAACAAGTTTCACCTCTTCCCTCGTCGTTGCCAGGCACGTGGTTCCCCCCGTGAACCCTTTGGTAGTTGTCTATTTGTAGTCCAAGTGCTGATTGACAATCTTGATAGACGTTCGGATTGCCGTTAAGCTCAGCGTCATGAGGAGCTCGTTGCTGCTGATGCCCAGCTGTCTTAGCGCAGCACGTGTGATTGGAGGTAGAGCTCCTCTTGACCCCAGGACTATGGGAGTATGGATCACCCGATCGGCCTGAAGTGTGGACGCTACCACCTCGTCCAACTTCTTGTATTTATCCACCTTCTCCTTCCCCGCTTCCTTGAGTGAATTCTCAGTTTCGAACCTGACCGTCATGTCGGTAACGTACGCGACGTTATCCTTCACTAGGACGAGGTCCGGCTTAAGACGCTCCTTGGTCGCAGGTATGGAGAAGGTTTGCTCTTTAGCCACAGTGTACCCTTTTGCGGAAGCCTCTATGATGTCCCGCAGTTCATCATGACGCTTGATCCGCAGTCCTTTTGATGCTGTGCAGGCGCCTATTACGTGCCCTAGGGTCTCGGGCGCCGCATGGCATCTCCTGCACTCATCGGACTCCACCACCTTAGCGCTTTTGAGGACATGGTTGAGTCCAACCGTGTTAGATCTAAGCCTCAATAAGTCGTTGAGCTGACCGGGCTTTAGTAGTCCCTGATTGACGAGAGCTGCGTTGGCTATGGGGTCGTTGAAGAAGTTCTTGACTCCCAAGCCATGTAGTGGCTGCTGGCTCCATCGCTCCGACTCCGAACCAGTTATTAATTTTCTGGCCGCAGCAATGGTGTCCAGCGTAACAGGTGTTTGGACGCCAGTCACTCTGGCAATGCCTTCGATTCTGGCGCCCATGCCTGTCTCTTGGAAGAGGTGTGTTACCACCTCGTCCCGCGAGTCTCTCAGTCTACAGAGATTTCCTAGTATCCCCAGCTGAATGATGGTGGTCAGGCGCGGAACGCCTAGACCACCATCGCGCTTTTTACAGTACAATAACTGATCAGTGGTGGATTCAGGTAACTTGAAGGCCCGTTTGTGGAACCTCCTGACTTCCAAGTCAATGGATTCCAGGAAGTTCTTTGAAACCCCGACATTCACCCATGCATATTGGAATTTAGGCAGGATGTTGGTGCCGATAAGTTTCGCCTTCTGGTGTGGCTTTAACTTGAGCCTGGAGGCGCGGATCAGGATCTCCTTGACCTCCCGCAGGTGATATTTGTTCGAGAGGCCTTGTGCCAGAGTGTATTGGCACCCGAGATAGTTGAAGACCTCTCCCGTTTTCACCACCTTGATGGGCATACCGCCCAGCGTGAGCTGAGGGGAACCAGTAACCCATGTTTTGTGTGTGCCTTCAATTTGAAAGGCCACACATTTCTCAGTCGAGATGCCCATGTCGAGTTTGTCAAGGAATTGACTCACTCGGGCAAGCTGGGTGTTCATTCCAGCAGCGTTGTTCGTGAAAATCACGAGATCGTCGGCGTATGCTGATGCTGCTAGTTTCTGGTTGCCCAGATCATAGCCAGCACCGGCGCCTTTGATATCCTCAATTAGCTCATCCATTACGAGGTTGAACAGGAATGGGCTCAAGCAGTCCCCTTGCTTGATCCCTCTTCGCAGCTCGATGGATTCGCCGTATACTGTTGTGCAGATTCCGTCGTACATATCTGCAATTAAGGATATCAGGTGTTGATTGACACCTTTCTTCGTCAAAGCATCAATCATTGCTGCGTGTGGAACGGTGTCAAAGGCTTTACTTATGTCCACCGCGCAGCCGGTGAGGGTTCTTCGGGCTTGCTTTTTGGCGTGGCTTATCGCTTTATCCAAGATAAAGCAGTTCGCCGCGCACCCCTCGCCCTTGACAAACCCCTTCTGCTCAGTCGTGAAACTAATGAAGCGTCGCAGGGTCTCGTCAAGAATGCCGGTGAAGGTCCGGCATACGATTGAGCTTATCGTGATGGGCCGCCAGTTCTTAACCTGGGATCTGTCCTTTCCCATCTTGGGAAGGAAGATCGTTCGGTTCTGCTTCCACCTCTTCGGAACCGAGCCCGCATATAGGATATAGTTGAAGAGGTGGGTGAGCGTTGTTGTGACCCCTAGTTGTCTCAGGTGGACCCTCCTGAGACCGTCGGGGCCTGCGGCCTTGTCTTTGAGATTGGCTAGCCTTTTACGGACACTGTCCACCGAAATCGGAAGCATCATTGCCAATCTACTCTCCTCGTCAATTCCTTTTTCTTTGAAGTTGGCTGTGAAGGAGCCTTCTTGACTCCACAGATCCTGGTAGAACTCGACGAATTCCCTGTTCCCAGGTCTGACATCCTGTTCGTCCAGAAACTCACTGGAGTTCTGAACGATGGAGTCCGCAATCTTCTGTGGACACTTTTTGAAGATTGCTTGAGTTTTGGCGTAGAGCTGGTCAGGTCTCTTGCACCTCGACTTCCTTCGCCCCTTCTTTGGTGTTGCTGTTCTTGGGGGTGGAGTGCTAGCCACCACCCCCGCCTTCAGCACACTGGTGAGCACGTCCACTATCTCTTCCAGTTTCTCACCTGCCCGTTCCTTTCCTAGGTCGAACAGCTCCCTTATTCCCCTGTCGAGTTCGCGCAAGCGTGACTCCGGGTTAGGAGGAATCCCTTCCAGGTACTCCACAAATGGTTCCGCTAGGATATTTGTGGGTCCAGGATCCTCTGGGCTGTTCACGTCTACCAATTTATCCACCATAAGATGGACATTGATAACGTATGGTTCTTCCGTGTGCTCTTTCATCTTCGGCTCCGGGTTTGGCGTTGCCGCCTCCGGTTCGGTCTCCTGAGAGGCCGGGTTCTCAAGGGAGCCTTCCCTTTCGTCTCTCCTCCCGGGGCAGTAGGGATCAATGAGTTTCACCTCTCCCCCCACTGCTGCCGGGTGCCTGGCTCCCTCGAGCTCCTCCGTTGAATCCGAGCTTGTCTCATCCGGTTCGGCCAGTCTGACTGCCATTGTGGTTTTGGTGGCCTCTGGGGCTCTTTCTGGCAAGGATCGACGAGTGTCACCTCTCCCCTCTTTGCTTTCGGGGCAGCGGGGATCCACGAGTTTCACCTCTACCCCCGCTGTTGCCGATTCCTTAGAGCCCCCGAGTTCTCTCAGTTCCGCTGGGCCTCTTACTTCCTGTTCTGGATGTACCAGAGCCTGGCTCTGGTCCTCGCCTCTGCAGGCGGTGGGGGTATCGGACGGCTCGGGCCTAGGTTTATCCGGTGCTGTAAGGAGTCCCTGCTGGGCAAGGTGTCTCCTCTTGTCCCGGATTTGCCTGAGTGTTTTTGTTGGGAACGCAGCTGTTAATTCCCGCCGTCTACCCTCCGCATCGAGATCCCTCCTCTCGATTTCCAGGAAGGTATGTGTGTCCTCCACTGACCACACTTTACTCCTGGCTGGACCAGGTCTTGGAACCTTTTCTTGTGAGATCTTGACCTCGTTCCAAGCGTCAGGATGCGCCTTGCGTTGATGCTGACTTAGGCCCACCTGCTTCTGGAATGTCCTCCCGCATGGTTTCCCATCGGTAACGACTTGGCAGGCTATTACTGCGGGCGTCACTGGTCCACTTTCTACCACTGGCATGTCGGGCTGCCGACATTTCGGGGCATGGGTCTCCATCGCATGAAGCCCATCCTTCTCTTTGCCACACTTCCGACACTGGTATATCACGTCCGTCAGATGCAGCTCGCGATAATGCTTCGCTACACCCTTCTGCGACGTGAATACCAGGTGGAAATGTGTGTGGCAAGTGTACACCCCGTCCACTCTTTCGAATGGGTACACTATCCTCACCTTCTCTTCACTCCTCCTCCCCGTTTTCCTCTCTCCATCTCTCACCTCTCTCCTGCTCTCTCCTCCTCCAACCTCAACTCGCTGACTGGCTTCAGACGCATTATACTTAGTACTTTTAGTCGAGGCCATAATAGAGTCAGGAGGTTGTTTGAAGGTCGGCTCGGTTCACCGCGGCCAACCTACAGGCCCGGTTCCGGCTTTCTGTAACGATACCCACCAATGTCGCCGGCCGACATCAAGGGCTGCCTGGTCTCCGCATTCGTTACTTGGTTTTCCAGGAGCTTTCGCTCCCAGAAGTCCCTTCGCCCTATCACTCATCATAGGTTTCAGTTTTGTCCATCCTGCCTTTCCTGATCAAAGACCCGGATCCCCGGAGTATAGGGTAAATCGCCCTACTCCACCTACTCCCCAGGCTTAGCCACTGTTACGCCAAGGACCCCCAGCTTAATCAGGCCGAGGGTCGGCACCACCGAGTCTTCAGTGTTGTGGACCCCGTTCAATGAACTTGCCATGCTTCCTAGTCCTTCTCTCTCCCACCACTGCCTCTATCTCCGCTTGGCTCGTTCCCTAAGGGTTTCCTGTCACCAGTCCCCCCTGGGCAGGTCTCCTCATCCAGCCCCAGCCTTATGGATGAGGTTTTGAACAGTACTAGGCATTCTGGACTCAACATCCCCCCATGACAAAGCGAGAGTGCGGCTTCACCTACCCCCTTCGCTGTTCTGGGAGTAGGGTTTTCTGTCAGGGTTTTCTCCCTTAGCCTTTGGGTCAAAACCCGCCCGCAAGGCAGCGGGTTGTCGGGGTTTCCTCCCCTAGCCTCTGGTCCGGGGTGGTGTACACCACTAGCTCACATATCTGCAAGCCGTATCACTATCCGCCACCTGTGACCCGCTCTGTACCCTGAGGCAGGGTTCTTAAGGGAACCTTCATGCGGGGGTCAACGAGTACCATCCCTCGCCCCGTAGTACCTGGGTGCAAGGATCGACGAGTTTCACCTCTACCCTCGTAGTGCCAGGCACTTAGCTCCCTTAAGAG
Organism: Lepisma saccharinum; assembly: GCF_977018435.1. Lineage (NCBI taxonomy): Eukaryota > Metazoa > Arthropoda > Insecta > Zygentoma > Lepismatidae > Lepisma > Lepisma saccharinum. The sequence goes on from NW_028143029.1 coordinate 110,600, forward strand.
AGTCATAGTTACTCCCGCCGTTTACCCGCGCTTCCCTGAATTTCTTCAGCGCGACATTCAGAGCACTGGGCAGAAATCACATCCCGTCAACACCCTCTCGGGCTGTCGGGATGCTTTGTTTTAATTAAACAGTCGGATTCCCCTGGTCCGTGCCGGTTCTGAGTCGACCGTTCGTCGGCGGCCGACTCGAGGGGAGGCACGTTCCCCCCGGCGCCCCCGAGGGGGGCAAGGGGTTCGGTGCGTTCCCCTCAGAGAGCCCAGGGACGCTCGCGGAAGTCCGACGCGCGGTCCACGCTCGGGACGAGCAGGAACTGCCCGCCCCTCGCGAAGACCCACGCCGGACCGAACCCGCGGTGGCCCCCCGGGCCCCGACCGGCCCCGGTCCTCAGAGCCAATCCTTGTTCCGAAGGTACGGATCCAGATTGCCGACTTCCCTTACCCACATTAGTCTATCGTCAAGAGGCTCTTTACCTCGGAGGCCAGATGCGGATTCGGGTACGGCCAGGCCTCGGGACTCTGCTGCGCTGTTCCCACCAAGATTTTCAAGGTCCGACGGGCACCCGGGGAAACCGCACCCAACTACGGTTCTCTTAGCTTTCCCCAGTGTCCCCTTCTCCTTCTGGGAAGATTCCGGGGAGCGTAGGGGATCGCTCTGACAGAACAGACAACTCTGCCCCCGGGACCCGACGGATTCTCCTGGTGCCACCAGTTACCTGGACTTACGGACTTCGAGGGAACCCGCGACGCACTCCCGGTCCCGAGACGCGGCGGAGGGCTGGATACCCCACTTCCCTTTCGATCGCGGCCGAGACGCCGGCGCGTCGCGCTAACCACTACACCCGAAGGTGCGGTGACAGTCGCGAAACTGACCCGACGCATCGGTGGGAGTTCTCCGCGGTCTAAGGACCGGCTCACCCGCCTGCAACTGCTGTTGAGGCGGAACCCTTCTCCACGTCTGACCTCAGCGAGGTCTCATCAGATTATTTGCTACTACCACCAAGATCTGCAACGACGGCGGCTCCAGGCAGGCTCGCGCCCAGACCCTTCCACGCTCACCGCCGCGCCCTCCTACTCACCGCCGCGTCATTCTTACATAGTTGCCTATGCATGGAGCATTGCGGCGGCGGCCGGGTATAGGCACGACGCTCGATTGCCATCCATTTTCAGGGCCGGTTGCTTCGGCAGGTGAGTCGTTACACACTCCTTAGCGGATGCCGACTTCCATGGCCACCGCCCTGCTGTCTTGAGCAACCGACGCCTTTCATGGTTTGAGCAGCGTCGATTCAGGCACCTTAACCCGGCGTTTGGTTCATCCCACAGCGCCAGTCCTGCTTACCAGGAGCGGCCCACTGAGCACTCGGGTCCTGAAAAGAAGGCCCCGCTTCGCCCTAGGGGCAAGCGGGACCTCCATCCCGTTCAGAGTTTGAGAGTGGGTCGAGGCCGTTTCGGCCCCGAGGCCCCCGGTCATTCGCTTTACCGGGATGGACCCCCCTTGCGAGCGCCAGCTGTCCTGAGGGACACTTCGGAGGGAACCAGCTACTAGACGGTTCGATTGGCCTTTCGCCACTATGCTTAGCTCAGACGGTCGATTTGCACGTCAGAGGCGGTTCGGACTTCCACCAGGGTTTCCCCTGGATTCGTCCTGGCCGAGCATAGTTCACCATCTTTCGGGTCCCAGCGAGTGGGCTCTTAGGTACGATCCCCGCACCCGGAGGTGGGGGATCGCCCCGGGACTGCGCGAGGGCCCTTCGTTGAGCGACTCCGGGTCACCTCGATCGTCCCAGTCGCTTTGACTGCGCCTTCGGGTTTAGTGATTCCCTTAGACTCGCCCACGCGCTAGACTCCTTGGTCCGTGTTTCAAGACGGGTCGGATGGGCCACTCGTTGAACACCGCACGGGCCAGGGGCTCACAGTACGCCCCCCGCGAACCCCCCCGGACGACCGGGGAGACGGGGGGACACTGCCAGGCACGCCACATTGCTGCGACCTCTACGCCTTCCGTCAAGATTTTCGACGAATTTTTGAAGAATTTTCAAATTTTCAGATAGGAGGTTCCAGATAAGATCAAAAACTACATACTCAGATCTTCACCAAACGTTGCAGGGATACTTTGCATGTCAAGACACGTGGAAAAAACGTACAAAACAAGAGATTGGAGACATCAAGATTTTCGACGAATTTTTTAAGAATTTTCAAATTTTCAGATGGGAGGTTCCAGATAAGGTCAAAAACTACATACTCAGATCTTCACCAAACTTTGCAGGGATACGTTGGATGTCAAGACACGTGGAAAAACATACAAAACATAGGATTGGGGATATCAAGATTTTGGTCAAATTTTTTAAGAACCTTCAAATTTTCAGATAGGAGGTTCCATATAAAGTCAAAAACTACATACTCAGATCTTCACCAAACATTGCAGGGATACATTGGATGTCAAGACACGTGGAAAAAACGTACAAAACAAGAGATTGGAGACATCAAGATTTTGGACGAATTTTTTAAGAATTTTCAAATTTTCAGAAAAGATGTTCCAGATAAGGCCAAAAACGACATACTCAGATCTCCACCAAACTTTTCAGGGATACTTTGCATGTCAAGACACGTGAAAAAAACGTACAAAACAAGAGATTGGAGACATCAAGATTTTCGACGAATTTTTTAAGAATTTTCAAATTTTCAGATGGGAGGTTCCAGATAACGTCAAAAACGACATACTCAGATCTTCACCAAACTTTGCAGGGATACTCTGCATGTCAAGACACGTGGAAAAAACGTACGAAACAAGAGATTGGAGACATCAAGATTTTCGACGAATTTATTAAGAATTTTCAAATTTTCAGATGGGAGGTTCCAGATAAGGTCAAAAACTACATACTCAGATCTTCACCAAACTTTGCAGGGATACGTTGGATGTCAAGACACGTGGAAAAAACGTACAAAACAAGAGATTGGAGACATCAAGATTTTGGACGAATTTTTTAAGAATTTTCTAATTTTCAGAAAGGATGATCCAGATAAGGTCAAAACCGACATACTCAGATCTTCACCAAACTTTGCAGGGATACATTGGATGTCAAGACACGTGGAAAAAACGTACAAAACAAGAGATTGGAGACATCAAGATTTTGGACGAATTTTTTAAGAATTTTCAAATTTTCAGATAGGAGGTTCCATATAGGGTCAAAAACTACATACTCAGATCTTCACCAAACTTTTCAGGGATACTTTGCATGTCAAGACACGTGGAAAAAACGTACAAAACAAGAGATTGGAGACATCAAGATTTTGGACGAATTTTTTAAGAATTTTCAAATTTTCAGATGGGAGTTTCCAGATAAGGTCAAAAACGACATACTCAGATCTTCACCAAACTTTGCAGGGATACTCTGCATGTCAAGACACGTGGAAAAAACGTACAAAACAAGAGATTGGAGACATCAAGATTTTCGAAGAATTTTTTAAGAATTTTCAAATTTTCAGAAAGGATGTTCCAGATAAGGTCAAAACCGACATACTCAGATCTTCACCAAACTTTGCAGGGATACATTGGATGTCAAGACACGTGGAAAAAACGTACAAAACAAGAGATTGGAGACATCAAGATTTTGGACGAATTTTTTAAGAATTTTCAAATTTTCAGATAGGAGGTTCCAGATAAGGTCAAAAACTACATACTCAGATCTTCACCAAACTTTGCAGGGATACATTGGATGTCAAGACACGTGGAAAAAACGTACAAAATAAGAGATTGGGGTCATCAAGATTTTGGACGGATTTTTTAGGAATTTTCAAATTTTCAGATGGGAGGTTCCATATAAGGTCAAAAACTACATACTCAGATCTTCACCAAACTTCTCAGGGATACATTGGATGTCAAGACACGTGGAAAAAACGTACATAACAAGATATTGGAGACATCAAAATTTTGGACGAATTTTTTAAGAATTTTCAAATTTTCAGAAAGGATGTTCCAGATAAGGTCAAAAACGACATACTCAGATCTTCACCAAACTTTGCAGGGATACATTGGATGTGAAGACACGTGGAAAAAACGTACAAAACAAGAGATTGGAGACATCAAGATTTTGGACGAATTTTTTAAGAATTTTCAAATTTTCAGATAGGAGGTTCCAGATAAGGTCAAAAACTATATACTCAGATCTTCACCAAACTTTGCAGGGATACATTGGATGTCAAGACACGTGGAAAAAACGTACAAAACAAGAGATTGGAGATATCAAGATTTTGGACGAATTTTTTAAGAATTTTCAAATTTTCAGAAAAGATGTTCCAGATAAGGTCAAAAACGACATACTCAGATCTCCACCAAACTTTTCAGGGATACTTTGCATGTCAAGACACGTGGAAAAAACGTACAAAACAACAGATTGGAGACATCAAGATTTTCGACGAATTTTTTAAGAATTTTCAAATTTTCAGATGGGAACTTCCAGATAACGTCAAAAACGACATACTCAGATCTTCACCAAACTTTGCAGGGATACTCTGCATGTCAAGACACGTGGAAAAAACGTACGAAACAAGAGATTGGAGACATCAAGATTTTCGACAACTTTTTAAGAATTTTCAAATTTTCAGATGGGAGGTTCCAGATAAGGTCAAAACTACATACTCAGATCTTCACCAAAATTTGCAGGGATACGTTGGATGTCAAGACACGTGGAAAAAACGTACAAAACAAGAGATTGGAGACATCAAGATTTTGGACGAATTTTTTAAGAATTTTCTAATTTTCAGAAAGGATGATCCAGATAAAGTCAAAACCGACATACTCAGATCTTCACCAAACTTTGCAGGGATACATTGGATGTCAAGACACGTGGAAAAAACGTACAAAACAAGAGATTGGAGACATCAAGATTTTGGACGAATTTTTTAAGAATTTTCAAATTTTCAGATAGTAGGTTCCAGATAGGGTCAAAAACTACATACTCAGATCTTCAACAAACTTTGCAGGGATACTTTGCATGTCAAGACACGTGGAAAAAACGTACAAAACAAGAGATTGGAGACATCAAGATTTTGGACGAATTTTTTAAGAATTTTCAAATTTTCAGATGGGAGGTTCCAGATAAGGTCAAAAACGACATACTCAGATCTTCACCAAACTTTGCAGGGATACTCTGCATGTCAAGACACGTGGAAAAAACGTACAAAACAAGAGATTGGAGACATCAAGATTTTCGACGAATTTTTTAAGAATTTTCAAATTTTCAGAAAGGATGTTCCAGATAAGGTCAAAACCGACATACTCAGATCTTCACCAAACTTTGCAGGGATACATTGGATGTCAAGACACGTGGAAAAAACGTACAAAACAAGAGATTGGAGACATCAAGATTTTGGACGAATTTTTTAAGAATTTTCAAATTTTCAGATAGGAGGTTCCAGATAAGGTCAAAAACTACATACTCAGATCTTCACCAAACATTGCAGGGATACATTGGATGTCAAGACACGTGGAAAAAACGTACAAAACAAGAGATTGGGGTCATCAAGATTTTGGACTGATTTTTTAGGAATTTTCAAATTTTCAGAAGGGAGGTTCCATATAAGGTCAAAAACTACATACTTAGATCTTCACCAAACTATGCAGGGATACATGGGATGTCAAGACACGTGGAAAAAACGTACATAACAAGATATTGGAGACATCAAGATTTTGGACGAATTTTTTAAGAATTTTCAAATTTTCAGAAAGGATGTTCCAGATAAGGTCAAAAACGACATACTCAGATCTTCACCAAACTTTGCAGGGATACATTGGATGTGAAGACACGTGGAAAAAACGTACAAAACAAGAGATTGGAGACATCAAGATTTTGGATGAATTTTTTAAGAATTTTCAAATTTTCAGATAGGAGGTTCCAGATAAGGTCAAAAACAACATACTCAGATCTTCACCAAACTTTGCAGGGATACATTGGATGTCAAGACACGTGGAAAAAACGTACAAAACAAGAGATTGGAGACATCAAGATTTTGGACGAATTTTTGAGGAATTTTCAAATTTTCAGAAATGAGGTTCCAGATAAGGTCAAAAACTACATACTCAGATCTTCACCAAACGTTGCAGGGATACTTTGCATGTCAAGACACGTGGAAAAAGCGTACAAAACAAGAGATTGGAGACATCAAGATTTTCGACGAATTTTTTAACAATTTTCAAATTTTCAGATGGGAGGTTCCAGATAAGGTCAAAAACGACATACTCAGATCTTCACCAAACTTTGCAGGGATACTCTGCATGTCAAGACACGTGGAAAAAACGTACAAAACAAGAGATTGGAGACATCAAGATTTTCGACGAATTTTTTAAGAATTTTCAAATTTTCAGAAAGGATGTTCCAGATAAGGTCAAAACCGACATACTCAGATCTTCACCAAACTTTGCATGGATACATTGGATGTCAAGACACGTGGAAAAAACATACAAAACATAGGATTGGGGACATCAAGATTTTGGTCGAATTTTTTAAGAATTTTCAAATTTTCAGATAGGAGGTTCCAGATAAGGTCAAAAACTACATACTCAGATCTTCACCAAACTTTGCAGGGATACATTGGATGTCAAGACACGTGGAAAAAACGTACAAAACAAGAGATTGGAGACATCAAGATTTTGGACGAATTTTTGAGGAATTTTCAAATTTTCAGAAATGAGGTTCCAGATAAGGTCAAAAACTACATACTCAGATTTTCACCAAACTTTGCAGGGATACATTGGATGTCAAGACACGTGGGAAAAACGTACAAAACAAGAGATTGGAGACATCAAGATTTTGGACGAATTTTTTAAGAATTTTCAAATTTTCAGAAAGGATGTTCCAGATAAGGTCAAAAACGACATACTCAGATCTTCACCAAACTTTGCAGGGATACATTGGATGTGAAGACACGTGGAAAAAACGTACAAAACAAGAGATTGGAGACATCAAGATTTTGGATGAATTTTTTAAGAATTTTCAAATTTTCAGATAGGAGGTTCCAGATAAGGTCAAAAACTACATACTCAGATCTTCACCAAACTTTGCAGGGATACATTGGATGTCAAGACACGTGGAAAAAACGTACAAAACAAGAGATTGGAGACATCAAGATTTTGGACGAATTTTTGAGGAATTTTCAAATTTTCAGAAATGAGGTTCCAGATAAGGTCAAAAACTACATACTCAGATCTTCACCAAACGTTGCAGGGATACTTTGCATGTCAAGACACGTGGAAGAAGCGTACAAAACAAGAGATTGGAGACATCAAGATTTTCGACGTATTTTTTAACAATTTTCAAATTTTCAGATGGGAGGTTCCAGATAAGGTCAAAAACGACATACTCAGATCTTCACCAAACTTTGCAGGGATACTCTGCATGTCAAGACACGTGGAAAAAACGTACAAAACAAGAGATTGGAGACATCAAGATTTTCGACGAATTTTTTAAGAATTTTCAAATTTTCAGAAAGGATGTTCCAGATAAGGTCAAAACCGACATACTCAGATCTTCACCAAACTTTGCATGGATACATTGGATGTCAAGACACGTGGAAAAAACATACAAAACATAGGATTGGGGACATCAAGATTTTGGTCGAATTTTTTAAGAATTTTCAAATTTTCAGATAGGAGGTTCCAGATAAGGTCAAAAACTACATACTCAGATCTTCACCAAACTTTGCAGGGATACATTGGATGTCAAGACACGTGGAAAAAACGTACAAAACAAGAGATTGGAGACATCAAGATTTTGGACGAATTTTTGAGGAATTTTCAAATTTTCAGAAATGAGGTTCCAGATAAGGTCAAAAACTACATACTCAGATCTTCACCAAACTTTGCAGGGATACATTGGATGTCAAGACACGTGGGAAAAACGTACAAAACAAGAGATTGGAGACATCAAGATTTTGGACGAATTTTTTAAGAATTTTCAAATTTTCAGATAGTATGTTCCAGATAAGGTCAAAAACTACATACTCAGATCTTCACCAAACGTTGCAGGGATACTTTGCATGTCAAGACACGTGGAAAAAACGTACAAAACAAGAGATTGGGGACATCAAGATTTTGGACGAATTTTTTAAGAATTTTCAAATTTTCAGAAAGGAGGTTCCATATAAGGTCAAAAACTACATACTCAGATCTTCACCAAACTTTGCAGGGATACATTGGATGTCAAGACACGTGGAAAAAACGTACAAAACAAGAGATTGGAGACATCAAGATTTTGGACGAATTTTTTAAGAATTTTCAAATTTTCAGATGGGAGGTTCCAGATAAGGTCAAAAACGACATACTCAGATCTTCACCAAACGTTGCAGGGATACTTTGCATGTCAAGACACGTGGAAAAAACGTACGAAACAAGAGATTGGGGACATCAAGATTTTGGACGAATTTTTTAAGAATTTTAAAATTTTTAGAAAGGAGGTTCCATATAAGGTCAAAAACTACATACTCAGATCTTCACCAAACATTGCAGGGATACATTGGATGTCAAGACACGTGGAAAAAACGTACAAAACAAGAGATTGGAGACATCAAGATTTTGGACGAATTTTTTCAAAATTTTCAAATTTTCAGATGGGTGGTTCTAGATAAGGTCAAAAACGACATACTCAGATCTTCACCAAACTTTGCATGGATACATTGGATGTCAAGACACGTGGAAAAAACATACAAAACATAGGATTGGGGACATCAAGATTTTGGACGAATTTTTTAAGAATTTTCAAATTTTCAGAAAGGAGGTTCCATATAAGGTCAAAAACTACATACTCAGATCTTCACCAAACGTTGCAGGGATACTTTGCATGTCAAGACACGTGGAAAAAACGTACAAAACAAGAGATTGGAGACATCAAGATTTTGGAAGAATTTTTTTAGAATTTTCAAATTTTCAGATTGGAGGTTCCAGATAAGGTCAAAAACTACATACTCAGATCTTCACCAAACTTTGCAGGGATACATTAGATGTCAAGACACGTGGAAAAAACGTACAAAACAAGAGATTGGAGACATCAAGATTTTGGACGAATTTTTGAGGAATTTTCAAATTTTCAGAAATGAGGTTCCAGATAAGGTCAAAAACTACATACTCAGATCTTCACCAAACTTTGCAGGGATACATTGGATGTCAAGACACGTGGGAAAAACGTTCAAAACAAGAGATTGGAGACATCAAGATTTTGGACGAATTTTTTAACAATTTTCAAATTTTCAGATAGGAGGTTCCAGATAAGGTCAAAAACTACATACTCAGATCTTCACCAATCTTTGCAGGGATACATTGGATGTCAAGACACGTGGAAAAAACGTTCAAAACAAGAGATTGGAGACATCAAGATTTTGGACGAATTTTTTAAGAATTTTCAAATTTTCAGAAAGGATGTTCCAGATAAGGTCAAAAACGACATACTCAGATCTTCACCAAACTCTGCAGGGATACATTGAATGTCAAGACACGTGGAAAAAACATACAAAACATAGGATTGGGGACATCAAGATTTTGGTCAAATTTTTTAAGAATTTTCAAATTTTCAGATATAAGGTTCCATATAAGGTCAAAAATTACATACTCAGATCTTCACCAAACTTTGCAGGGATACATTGGATGTCAAGACACGTGGAAAAAACGTACAAAACAAGAGATTGGAGACATCAAGATTTTGGACGAATTTTTTAAGAATTTTCAAATTTTCAGAAAGGAGGTTCCATATAAGGTCAAAAACTACATACTCAGATCTTCACCAAACTTTGCAGGGATACATTGAATGTCAAGACACGTGGAAAAAACGTACAAAACAAGAGATTGGTGTCATCAAGATTTTGGACGGATTTTTTAGGAATTTTCAAATTTTCAGATGGGAGGTTCCAGATAAGGTCAAAAACTACGTACTCAGATCTTCACCAAACTTTGCAGGGATACATTGGATGTCAAGACACGTGGAAAAAACGTACAAAACAAGAGAGTGGAGACATCAAGATTTTGGACGAATTTTTTAAGAATTTTCAAATTTTCAGATGGGAGGTTCCAGATAAGGTCAAAAACGACATACTCAGATCTTCACCAAACTTTGCATGGATACATTGGATGTCAAGACACGTGGAAAAAACATACAAAACATAGGATTGGTGACATCAAGATTTTGGACGAATTTTTTAAGAATTTTCAAATTTTCAGAAAGGAGGTTCCATATAAGGTCAAAAACTACATACTCAGATCTTCACCAAACTTTGCAGGGATACATTGGATGTGAAGACACGTGGAAAAAACGTACAAAACAAGAGATTGGAGACATCAAGATTTTGGACGAATTTTTTAAGAATTTTCAAATTTTCAGATAGGAGGTTCCAGATAAGGTCAAAAACTACATACTCAGATCTTCACCAAACTTTGCAGGGATACATTGGATGTCAAGACACGTGGAAAAAACCTACAAAACAAGAGATTGGAGACATCAAGATTTTGGACGAATTTTTGAGGAATTTTCAAATTTTCAGAAATGAGGTTCCAGATAAGGTCAAAAACTACATACTCAGATCTTCACCAAACGTTGCAGGGATACTTTGCATGTCAAGACACGTGGAAAAAACGTACAAAACAAGAGATGGGAGACATCAAGATTTTCGACGAATTTTTTAAGAATTTTCAAATTTTCAGATGGGAGGTTCCAGATAAGGTCAAAAACGACATACTCAGATCTTCACCAAACTTTGCAGGGATATTCTGCATGTCAAGACACGTGGAAAAAACGTACAAAACAAGAGATTGGAGACATCAAGATTTTCGACGAATTTTTTAAGAATTTTCAAATTTTCAGAAAGGATGTTCCAGATAAGGTCAAAACCGACATACTCAGATCTTCACCAAACTTTGCATGGATACATTGGATGTCAAGACACGTGGAAAAAACATACAAAACATAGGATTGGGGACATCAAGATTTTGGTCGAATTTTTTAAGAATTTTCAAATTTTCAGATAGGAGGTTCCAGATAAGGTCAAAAACTACATACTCAGATCTTCACCAAACTTTGCAGGGATACATTGGATGTCAAGACACGTGGAAAAAACGTACAAAACAAGAGATTGGAGACATCAAGATTTTGGACGAATTTTTGAGGAATTTTCAAATTTTCAGAAATGAGGTTCCAGATAAGGTCAAAAACTACATACTCAGATCATCACCAAACTTTGCCGGGATACATTGGATGTCAAGACACGTGGGAAAAACGTACAAAACAAGAGATTGGAGACATCAAGATTTTGGACGAATTTTTTAACAATTTTCAAATTTTCAGATAGGAGGTTCCAGATAAGGTCAAAAACTACATACTCAGATCTTCACCAGACTTTGCAGGGATACATTGGATGTCAAGACACGTGGAAAAAACGTACAAAACAAGAGATTGGAGACATCAAGATTTTGGACGAATTTTTTAAGAATTTTCAAATTTTCAGATAGGATGTTCCAGATAAGGTCAAAAACTACATACTCAGATCTTCACCAAACGTTGCAGGGATACTTTGCATGTCAAGACACGTGGAAAAAACGTACAAAACAAGAGATTGGGGTCATCAAGATTTTGGACGAATTTTTTAAGAATTTTCAAATTTTCAGAAAGGAGGTTCCATATAAGGTCAAAAACTACATACTCAGATCTTCACCAAACTTTGCAGGGATACATTGGATGTCAAGACACGTGGAAAAAACGTACAAAACAAGAGATTGGAGACATCAAGATTTTGGACGAATTTTTTAAGAATTTTCAAATTTTCAGATGGGAGGTTCCAGATAAGGTCAAAAACGACATACTCAGATCTTCACCAAACGTTGCAGGGATACTTTGCATGTCAAGACACGTGGAAAAAACGTACGAAACAAGAGATTGGGGACATCAAGATTTTGGACGAATTTTTTAAGAATTTTCAAATTTTTAGAAAGGAGGTTCCATATAAGATCAAAAACTACATACTCAGATCTTCACCAAACATTGAAGGGATACATTGGATGTCAAGACACGTGGAAAAAACGTACAAAACAAGAGATTGGAGACATCAAGATTTTGGACGAATTTTTTCAAAATTTTCAAATTTTCAGATGGGTGGTTCTAGATAAGGTCAAAAACGACATACTCAGATCTTCACCAAACTTTGCATGGATACATTGGATGTCAAGACACGTGGAAAAAACATACAAAACATAGGATTGGGGACATCAAGATTTTGGACGAATTTTTTAAGAATTTTCAAATTTTCAGAAAGGAGGTTCCATATAATGTCAAAAACTACATACTCAGATCTTCACCAAACGTTGCAGGGATACTTTGCATGTCAAGACACGTGGAAAAAACGTACAAAACAAGAGATTGGAGACATCAAGATTTTGGACGAATTTTTTAAGAATTTTCAAATTTTCAGATTGGAGGTTCCAGATAAGGTCAAAAACTACATACTCAGATCTTCACCAAACTTTGCAGGGATACATTAGATGTCAAGACACGTGGAAAAAACGTACAAAACAAGAGATTGGAGACATCAAGATTTTGGACGAATTTTTGAGGAATTTTCAAATTTTCAGAAATGAGGTTCCAGATAAGGTCAAAAACTACATACTCAGATCTTCACCAAACTTTGCAGGAATACATTGGATGTCAAGACACGTGGGAAAAACGTTCAAAACAAGAGATTGGAGACATCAAGATTTTGGATGAATTTTTTAACAATTTTCAAATTTTCAGATAGGAGGTTCCAGATAAGGTCAAAAACTACATACTCAGATCTTCACCAAACTTTGCAGGGATACATTGGATGTCAAGACACGTGGAAAAAACGTACAAAACAAGAGATTGGAGACATCAAGATTTTGGACGAATTTTTTAAGAATTTTCAACTTTTCAGAAAGGATGTTCCAGATAAGGTGAAAAACGACATACTCAGATCTTCACCAAACTCTGCAGGGATACATTGAATGTCAAGACACGTGGAAAAAACATACAAAACATAGGATTGGGGACATCAAGATTTTGGTCAAATTTTTTAAGAATTTTCAAATTTTCAGATAGGAGGTTCCATATAAGGTCAAAAACTACATACTCAGGTCTTCACCAAACTTTGCAGGGATACATTTTATGTCAAGACACGTGGAAAAAACGTACAAAACAAGAGATTGGAGACATCAAGATTTTGGACGAATTTTTTAAGAATTTTCAAATTTTCAGAAAGGAGGTTCCATATAAGGTCAAAAACTACATACTCAGATCTTCACCAAACTTTGCAGGGATACATTGAATGTCAAGACACGTGGAAAAAACGTACAAAACAAGAGATTGGGGTCATCAAGATTTTGGACGGATTTTTTAGGAATTTTCAAATTTTCAGATGGGAGGTTCCAGATAAGGTCAAAAACTACATACTCAGATCTTCACCAAACTTTGCAGGGATACATTGGATGTCAAGACACGTGGAAAAAACGTACAAAACAAGAGATTGGAGACATCAAGATTTTGGACGAATTTTTTAAGAATTTTCAAATTTTCAGATGGGAGGTTCCAGATAAGGTCAAAAACGACATACTCAGATCTTCACCAAACTTTGCATGGATACATTGGATGTCAAGACACGTGGAAAAAACATACAAAACATAGGATTGGTGACATCAAGATTTTGGACGAATTTTTTAAGAATTTTCAAATTTTCAGAAAGGAGGTTCCATATAAGGTCAAAAACTACATACTCAGATCTTCACCAAACTTTGCAGGGATACATTGGATGTCAAGACACGGGGAAAAAACGTACAAAACAAGAGATTGGAGACATCAAGATTATGGACGAATTTTTTGTGAATTTTCAAATTTTCAGAAAGGATGTTCCAGATAAGATCAAAAACGACATACTCAGATCTTCACCAAACTTTGCAGGGATACATTGGAGGTCGAGACACGTGGAAAAAACGTACAAAACAAGAGATTGGAGACATCAAGATTTTGGACGAATTTTTGAAGAATTTTCAAATTTTCAGATTGGAGGTTCCAGATAAGGTCAAAAACTACATACTCAGATCTCCACCAAACATTGCACGGATACATTGGATGTCAAGACACGTGGAAAAAACGTACAAAACAAGAGATTGGAGACATCAAGATTTTCGACGAATTTTTGAAGAATTTTCAAATTTTCAGATAGGAGGTTCCAGATAAGATCAAAAACTACATACTCAGATCTTCACCAAACGTTGCAGGGATACCTTGCATGTCAAGACACGTGGAAAAAACGTACAAAACAAGAGATTGGAGACATCAAGATTTTCAACGAATTTTTTAAGAATTTTCAAATTTTCAGATGGGAGGTTCCAGATAAGGTCAAAAACGACATACTCAGATCGTCACCAAACTTTGCATGGATACATTGGATGTCAAGACACGTGGAAAAAACGTACAAAACAAGAGATTGGAGACATCAAGATTTTGGACGAATTTTTTGAGAATTTTCAAATTTTCAGATGGGAGGTTCCAGATAAGGTCAAAAACGACATACTCAGATCTTCACCAAACTTTGCATGGATACATTGGATGTCAAGACACGTGGAAAAAACATACAAAACATAGGATTGGTGACATCAAGATTTTGGACGAATTTTTTAAGAATTTTCAAATTTTCAGAAAGGAGGTTCCATATAAGGTCAAAAACTACATACTCAGATCTTCACCAAACTTTGCAGGGATACATTGGATGTCAAGACACGTGGAAAAAACGTACAAAACAAGAGATTGGAGACATCAAGATTATGGACGAATTTTTTGAGAATTTTCAAATTTTCAGAAAGGAGGTTCCATATAAAGTCAAAAACTACATACTCAGATCTTCACCAAACTTTGCAGGGATACATTGGATGTCAAGACACGTGGAAAAAACGTACAAAACAAGAGATTGGAGACATCAAGATTTTCGACGAATTTTTTAGCAATTTTCAAATTTTCAGAAAGGATGTTCCAGATAAGGTCAAAAACGACATACTCAGATCTTCACCAAACTTTGCAGGGATACATTGGAGGTCGAGACACGTGGAAAAAACGTACAAAACAAGAGATTGGAGACATCAAGATTTTGGACGAATTTTTTAAGAATTTTCAAATTTTCAGATAGGAGGTTCCAGATAAGGTCAAAAACTACATACTCAGATCTTCACCAAACTTTGCATGGATACATTGGATGTCAAGACACGTGGAAAAAACATACAAAACATAGGATTGGTGACATCAAGATTTTGGACGAATTTTTTAAGAATTTTCAAATTTTCAGAAAGGAGGTTCCATATAAGGTCAAAAACTACATACTCAGATCTTCACCAAACTTTGCAGGGATACATTGGATGTCAAGACACGGGGAAAAAACGTACAAAACAAGAGATTGGAGACATCAAGATTTTCGACGAATTTTTGAAGAATTTTCAAATTTTCAGATAGGAGGTTCCAGATAAGATCAAAAACTACATACTCAGATCTTCACCAAACGTTGCAGGGATACTTTGCATGTCAAGACACGTGGAAAAAACGTACAAAACAAGAGATTGGAGACATCAAGATTTTCGACGAATTTTTTAAGAATTTTCAAATTTTCAGATGGGAGGTTCCAGATAAGGTCAAAAACGACATACTCAGATCGTCACCAAACTTTGCATGGATACATTGGATGTCAAGACACGTGGAAAAAACGTACAAAACAAGAGATTGGAGACATCAAGATTTTGGACGAATTTTTTGAGAATTTTCAAATTTTCAGATGGGAGGTTCCAGATAAGGTCAAAAACGACATACTCAGATCTTCACCAAACTTTGCATGGATACATTGGATGTCAAGACACGTGGAAAAAACATACAAAACATAGGATTGGTGACATCAAGATTTTGGACGAATTTTTTAAGAATTTTCAAATTTTCAGAAAGGAGGTTCCATATAAGGTCAAAAACTACATACTCAGATCTTCACCAAACTTTGCAGGGATACATTGGATGTCAAGACACGTGGAAAAAACGTACAAAACAAGAGATTGGAGACATCAAGATTTTGGACGAATTTTTGAAGAATTTTCAAATTTTCAGATAGGAGGTTCCAGATAAGGTCAAAAACTACATACTCAGATCTCCACCAAACATTGCAGGGATACATTGGATGTCAAGACACGTGGAAAAAACGTACAAAACAAGAGATTGGAGACATCAAGATTTTCGACGAATTTTTGAAGAATTTTCAAATTTTCAGATAGGAGGTTCCAGATAAGATCAAAAACTACATACTCAGATCTTCACCAAACGTTGCAGGGATACTTTGCATGTCAAGACACGTGGAAAAAACGTACAAAACAAGAGATTGGAGACATCAAGATTTTGGACGAATTTTTTAAGAATTTTCAAATTTTCAGAAAGGAGGTTTCTTATAAGGTCAAAAACTACATACTCAGATCTTCACCAAACTTTGCAGGGATACATTGAATGTCAAGACACGTGGAAAAAACGTACAAAACAAGAGATTGGGGTCATCAAGATTTTGGACGGATTTTTTAGGAATTTTCAAATTTTCAGATGGGAGGTTCCAGATAAGGTCAAAAACTACATACTCAGATCTTCACCAAACTTTGCAGGGATACATTGGATGTCAAGACACGTGGAAAAAACGTACAAAACAAGAGATTGGAGACATCAAGATTTTGGACGAATTTTTTAAGAATTTTCAAATTTTCAGATGGGAGGTTCCAGATAAGGTCAAAAACGACATACTCAGATCTTCACCAAACTTTGCATGGATAGATTGGATGTCAAGACACGTGGAAAAAACATACAAAACATAGGATTGGTGACATCAAGATTTTGGACGAATTTTTTAAGAATTTTCAAATTTTCAGAAAGGAGGTTCCATATAAGGTCAAAAACTACATACTCAGATCTTCACCAAACTTTGCAGGGATACATTGGATGTCAAGACACGGGGAAAAAACGTACAAAACAAGAGATTGGAGACATCAAGATTATGGACGAATTTTTTGAGAATTTTCAAATTTTCAGAAAGGAGGTTCCATATAAGGTCAAAAACTACATACTCAGATCTTCACCAAACTTTGCAGGGATACATTGGATGTCAAGACACGTGGAAAAAACGTACAAAACAAGAGATTGGAGACATCAAGATTTTGGACGAATTTTTTAAGAATTTTCAAATTTTCAGAAAGGATGTTCCAGATAAGGTCAAAAACGACATACTCAGATCTTCACCAAACTTTGCAGGGATACATTGGAGGTCGAGACACGTGGAAAAAACGTACAAAACAAGAGATTGGAGACATCAAGATTTTGGACGAATTTTTGAAGAATTTTCAAATTTTCAGATAGGAGGTTCCAGATAAGGTCAAAAACTACATACTCAGATCTCCACCAAACATTTCACGGATACATTGGATGTCAAGACACGTGGAAAAAACGTACAAAACAAGAGATTGGAGACATCAAGATTTTCGACGAATTTTTGAAGAATTTTCAAATTTTCAGATAGGAGGTTCCAGATAAGATCAAAAACTACATACTCAGATCTTCACCAAACGTTGCAGGGATACTTTGCATGTCAAGACACGTGGAAAAAACGTACAAAACAAGAGATTGGAGACATCAAGATTTTCAACGAATTTTTTAAGAATTTTCAAATTTTCAGATGGGAGGTTCCAGATAAGGTCAAAAACTACATACTCAGATCGTCACCAAACTTTGCATGGATACATTGGATGTCAAGACACGTGGAAAAAACGTACAAAACAAGAGATTGGAGACATCAAGATTTTGGACGAATTTTTTGAGAATTTTCAAATTTTCAGATGGGAGGTTCCAGATAAGGTCAAAAACGACATACTCAGATCTTCACCAAACTTTGCATGGATACATTGGATGTCAAGACACGTGGAAAAAACATACAAAACATAGGATTGGTGACATCAAAATTTTGGACGAATTTTTTAAGAATTTTCAAATTTTCAGAAAGGAGGTTCCATATAAGGTCAAAAACTACATACTCAGATCTTCACCAAACTTTGCAGGGATACATTGGATGTCAAGACACGTGGAAAAAACGTACAAAACAAGAGATTGGAGACATCAAGATTATGGACGAATTTTTTGAGAATTTTCAAATTTTCAGAAAGGAGGTTCCATATAAAGTCAAAAACTACATACTCAGATCTTCACCAAACTTTGCAGGGATACATTGGATGTCAAGACACGTGGAAAAAACGTACAAAACAAGAGATTGGAGACATCAAGATTTTCGACGAATTTTTTAGCAATTTTCAAATTTTCAGAAAGGATGTTCCAGATAAGGTCAAAAACGACATACTCAGATCTTCACCAAACTTTGCAGGGATACATTGGAGGTCGAGACACGTGGAAAAAACGTACAAAACAAGAGATTGGAGACATCAAGATTTTGGACGAATTTTTGAAGAATTTTCAAATTTTCAGATAGGAGGTTCCAGATAAGGTCAAAAACTACATACTCAGATCTTCACCAAACTTTGCATGGATACATTGGATGTCAAGACACGTGGAAAAAACATACAAAACATAGGATTGGTGACATCAAGATTTTGGACGAATTTTTTAAGAATTTTCAAATTTTCAGAAAGGAGGTTCCATATAAGGTCAAAAACTACATACTCAGATCTTCACCAAACTTTGCAGGGATACATTGGATGTCAAGACACGGGGAAAAAACGTACAAAACAAGAGATTGGAGACATCAAGATTATGGACGAATTTTTTGAGAATTTTCAAATTTTCAGAAAGGAGGTTCCATATAAGGTCAAAAACTACATACTCAGATCTTCACCAAACTTTGCAGGGATACATTGGATGTCAAGACACGTGGAAAAAACGTACAAAACAAGAGATTGGAGACATCAAGATTTTGGACGAATTTTTTAAGAATTTTCAAATTTTCAGAAAGGATGTTCCAGATAAGGTCAAAAACGACATACTCAGATCTTCACCAAACTTTGCAGGGATACATTGGAGGTCGAGACACGTGGAAAAAACGTACAAAACAAGAGATTGGAGACATCAAGATTTTGGACGAATTTTTGAAGAATTTTCAAATTTTCAGATAGGAGGTTCCAGATAAGGTCAAAAACTACATACTCAGATCTCCACCAAACATTGCACGGATACATTGGATGTCAAGACACGTGGAAAAAACGTACAAAACAAGAGATTGGAGACATCAAGATTTTCGACGAATTTTTGAAGAATTTTCAAATTTTCAGATAGGAGGTTCCAGATAAGATCAAAAACTACATACTCAGATCTTCACCAAACGTTGCAGGGATACTTTGCATGTCAAGACACGTGGAAAAAACGTACAAAACAAGAGATTGGAGACATCAAGATTTTCGACGAATTTTTTAAGAATTTTCATATTTTCAGATGGGAGGTTCCAGATAAGGTCAAAAACGACATACTCAGATCGTCACAAAACTTTGCATGGATACATTGGATGTCAAGACACGTGGAAAAAACGTACAAAACAAGAGATTGGAGACATCAAGATTTTGGACGAATTTTTTGAGAATTTTCAAATTTTCAGATGGGAGGTTCCAGATAAGGTCAAAAACGACATACTCAGATCTTCACCAAACTTTGCATGGATACATTGGATGTCAAGACACGTGGAAAAAACATACAAAACATAGGATTGGTGACATCAAGATTTTGGACGAATTTTTTAAGAATTTTCAAATTTTCAGAAAGGAGGTTCCATATAAGGTCAAAAACTACATACTCAGATCTTCACCAAACTTTGCAGGGATACATTGGATGTCAAGACACGTGGAAAAAACGTACAAAACAAGAGATTGGAGACATCAAGATTATGGACGAATTTTTTGAGAATTTTCAAATTTTCAGAAAGGAGGTTCCATATAAAGTCAAAAACTACATACTCAGATCTTCACCAAACTTTGCAGGGATACATTGGATGTCAAGACACGTGGAAAAAACGTACAAAACAAGAGATTGGAGACATCAAGATTTTCGACGAATTTTTTAGCAATTTTCAAATTTTCAGAAAGGATGTTCCAGATAAGGTCAAAAACGACATACTCAGATCTTCACCAAACTTTGCAGGGATACATTGGAGGTCGAGACACGTGGAAAAAACGTACAAAACAAGAGATTGGAGACATCAAGATTTTGGACGAATTTTTGAAGAATTTTCAAATTTTCAGATAGGAGGTTCCAGATAAGGTCAAAAACTACATACTCAGATCTCCACCAAACATTGCAGGGATACATTGGATGTCAAGACACGTGGAAAAAACGTACAAAACAAGAGATTGGAGACATCAAGATTTTCGACGAATTTTTGAAGAATTTTCAAATTTTCAGATAGGAGGTTCCAGATAAGATCAAAAACTACATACTCAGATCTTCACCAAACGTTGCAGGGATACTTTGCATGTCAAGACACGTGGAAAAAACGTACAAAACAAGAGATTGGAGACATCAAGATTTTGGACGAATTTTTTAAGAATTTTCAAATTTTCAGATGGGAGGTTCCAGATAAGGTCAAAAACGACATACTCAGATCTTCACCAAACTTTGCATGGATACATTGGATGTCAAGACACGTGGAAAAAACGTACAAAACAAGAGATTGGAGACATCAAGATTTTGGACGAATTTTTTAAGAATTCTCAAATTTTAAGAAAGGAGGTTCCATATAAGGTCAAAAACTACAAACTCAGATCTTCACCAAACTTTGCAGGGATACATTGGATGTCAAGACACGTGGAAAAAACGTACAAAACAAGAGATTGGGGTCATCAAGATTTTGGACGAATTTTTTAAAAATTTTCAAATTTTCAGATAGGAGGTTCCATATAAGGTCAAAAACGACATACTCAGATCTTCACCAAACTTTGCATGGATACATTGGATGTCAAGACACGTGGAAAAATCATACAAAACATAGGATTGGGGACATCAAGATTTTGGTCGAATTTTTTAAGAATTTTCAAATTTTCAGATAGGAGGTTCCATATAAGGTCAAAAACTACATACTCAGATCTTCACCAAACTTTGCAGGGATACATTGGATGTCAAGACACGTGGAAAAAACATACAAGACCTAGGATTGGGGACATCAAGATTTTGGTCAAATTTTTTAAGAATTTTCAAATTTTCAGGTTCCATATAAGGTCAAAAACTACATACTCAGATCTTCACCAAACTTTGCAGGGATACATTGGATGTCAAGACACGTGGAAAAAACGTACAAAACAAGAGATTGGAGACATCAAGATTTTGGACGAATTTTTTAAGAATTTTCAAATTTTCAGATAGGAGGTTCCATATAAGGTCAAAAACTACATACTCAGATCTTCACCAAACATTGCAGGGATACATTGGAGGTCAAGACACGTGGAAAAAACGTACAAAACAAGAGATTGGAGACATCAAGATTTTGGACGAATTTTTTAAAAATTTTCAAATTTTCAGATAGGAGGTTCCAGATAAGGTCTAAAACTACATACTCAGATCTTCACCAAACTTTGCAGGGATACATTGGATGTCAAGACACGTGGAAAAAACATACAAAACATAGGATTGGGGATATCAAGATTTTGGTCAAATTTTTTAAGAATTTTCAAATTTTCAGATAGGAGGTTCCATATAAGGTCAAAAACTACATACTCAGATCTTCAATAAAAAACATTGCAGGGATACATTGGATGTCAAGACACGTGGAAAAAACGTACAAAACAAGAGATTGGAGACATCAAGATTTTGGACGAATTTTTGAAGAATTTTCAAATTTTCAGAAATGAGGTTCCAGATAAGGTCAAAAACTACATACTCAGATCTTCACCAAACGTTGCAGGGATACTTTGCATGTCAAGACACGTGGAAAAAACGTACAAAACAAGAGATTGGAGACATCAAGATTTTCGACGAATTTTTTAAGAATTTTCAAATTTTCAGATGGGAGGTTCCAGATAAGGTCAAAAACTACATACTCAGATCTTCACCAAACATTGCAGGGATACATTGGATGTCAAGACACGTGGAAAAAACGTACAAAACAAGAGATTGGAGACATCAAGATTTTGGACGAATTTTTTAAGAATTTTCAAATTTTCAGATAGGAGGTTCCATATAAAGTCAAAAACTACATACTCAGATCTTCACCAAACATTGCAGGGATACATTGGATGTCAAGACACGTGGAAAAAACTTACAAAACAAGAGATTGGAGACATCAAGATTTTGGACGAATTTTTTAAGAATTTTCAAATTTTCAGATAGGAGGTTCCATATAAGGTCAAAAACTACATACTCAGATCTTCACCAAACTTTGCAGGGATACATTGGATGTCAAGACACGTGAAAAAAACGTACAAAACAAGAGATTGGAGACATCAAGATTTTCGACGAATTTTTTAAGAATTTTCAAATTTTCAGATAGGAGGTTCCATATAAGGTCAAAAACTACATACTCAGATCTTCACCAAACAATCCAGGGATACATTGGATGTCAAGACACGTGGAAAAAACGTACAAAACAAGAGATTGGAGACATCAAGATTTTCGACGAATTTTTTAAGAATTTTCAAATTTTCAGATAGGAGGTTCCATATAAGGTCAAAAACTACATACTCAGATCTTCACCAAACTTTGCAGGGATACATTGGATGTCAAGACACGTGGATAAAACGTACAAAACAAGAGATTGGAGACATCAAGATTTTGGACGAATTTTTTAACAATTTTCAAATTTTCAGATAGGAGGTTCCAGACAAGGTCAAAAACTACATACTCAGATCTTCACCAAACTTTGCAGGGATACATTGGATGTCAAGACACGTGGAAAAAACGTACAAAACAAGAGATTGGAGACATCAAGATTTTGGGCGAATTTTTTAAGAATTTTCAAATTTTCAGAAAGGATGTTCCAGATAAGGTCAAAAACGACATACTCAGATCTTCACCAAACTTTGCAGGGATACATTGGATGTCAAGACACGTGGAAAAAACATACAAAACATAGGATTTGGGATATCAAGATTTTGGTCAAATTTTTTAAGAGTTTTCAAATTTTCAGACAGGAAGTTCCATATAAGGTCATAAACTACATACTCAGATCTTCACCAAACATTGCAGGGATACATTGGATGTCAAGACACGTGGAAAAAACGTACAAAACAAGAGATTGGAGACATCAAGATTTTGGACGAATTTTTTAAGAATTTTCAAATTTTCAGATAGGAGGTTCCATATAAGGTCAAAAACTACATACTCAGATCTTCACCAAACATTGCAGGGATACATTGGATGTCAAGACACGTGGAAAAAACGTACAAAACAAGAGATTGGAGACATCAAGAATTTGGACGAATTTTTTAAGAATTTTCAAATTTTCAGATAGGAGGTTCCATATAACGTCAAAAACTACATACTCAGATCTTCACCAAACTTTGCAGGGATACATTGGATGTCAAGACACGTGGAAAAAACGTACAAAACAAGAGATTGGAGACATCAAGATTTTGGACGAATTTTTGAGGAATTTTCAAATTTTCAGAAATGAGGTTCCAGATAAGGTCAAAAACTACATACTCAGATCTTCACCAAACGTTGCAGGGATACTTTGCATGTCAAGACACGTGGAAAAAGCGTACAAAACAAGAGATTGGAGACATCAAGATTTTCGACGAATTTTTTAAGAATTTTCAAATTTTCAGATGGGAGGTTCCAGATAAGGTCAAAAACGACATACTCAGATCTTCACCAAACTTTGCAGGGATACTCTGCATGTCAAGACACGTGGAAAAAACGTACAAAACAAGAGATTGGAGACATCAAGATTTTCGACGAATTTTTTAAGAATTTTCAAATTTTCAGAAAGGATGTTCCAGATAAGGTCAAAATCGACATACTCAGATCTTCACCAAACTTTGCATGGATACATTGGATGTCAAGACACGTGGAAAAAACATACAAAACATAGGATTGGGGACATCAAGATTTTGGTCGAATTTTTTAAGAATTTTCAAATTTTCAGATAGGAGGTTCCAGATAAGGTCAAAAACTACATACTCAGATCTTCACCAAACTTTGCAGGGATACATTGGATGTCAAGACACGTGGAAAAAACGTACAAAACAAGAGATTGGAGACATCAAGATTTTGGACGAATTTTTGAGGAATTTTCAAATTTTCAGAAATGAGGTTCCAGATAAGGTCAAAAACTACATACTCAGATCTTCACCAAACTTTGCAGGGATACATTGGATGTCAAGACACGTGGGAAAAACGTACAAAACAAGAGATTGGAGACATCAAGATTTTGGACGAATTTTTTAACAATTTTCAAATTTTCAGATAGGAGGTTCCAGATAAGGTCAAAAACTACATACTCAGATCTTCACCAGACTTTGCAGGGATACATTGGATGTCAAGACACGTGGAAAAAACGTACAAAACAAGAGATTGGAGACATCAAGATTTTGGACGAATTTTTTAAGAATTTTCAAATTTTCAGATAGTATGTTCCAGATAAGGTCAAAAACTACATACTCAGATCTTCACCAAACGTTGCAGGGATACTTTGCATGTCAAGACACGTGGAAAAAACGTACAAAACAAGAGATTGGGGACATCAAGATTTTGGACGAATTTTTTAAGAATTTTCAAATTTTCAGAAAGGAGGTTCCATATAAGGTCAAAAACTACATACTCAGATCTTCACCAAACTTTGCAGGGATACATTGGATGTCAAGACACGTGGAAAAAACGTACAAAACAAGAGATTGGAGACATCAAGATTTTGGACGAATTTTTTAAGAATTTTCAAATTTTCAGATGGGAGGTTCCAGATAAGGTCAAAAACGACATACTCAGATCTTCACCAAACGTTGCAGGGATACTTTGCATGTCAAGACACGTGGAAAAAACGTACGAAACAAGAGATTGGGGACATCAAGATTTTGGACGAATTTTTTAAGAATTTTCAAATTTTTAGAAAGGAGGTTCCATATAAGGTCAAAAACTACATACTCAGATCTTCACCAAACATTGCAGGGATACATTGGATGTCAAGACACGTGGAAAAAACGTACAAAACAAGAGATTGGAGACATCAAGATTTTGGACGAATTTTTTCAAAATTTTCAAATTTTCAGATGGGTGGTTCTAGATAAGGTCAAAAACGACATACTCAGATCTTCACCAAACTTTGCATGGATACATTGGATGTCAAGACACGTGGAAAAAACATACAAAACATAGGATTGGGGACATCAAGATTTTGGACGAATTTTTTAAGAATTTTCAAATTTTCAGAAAGGAGGTTCCATATAAGGTCAAAAACTACATACTCAGATCTTCACCAAACGTTGCAGGGATACTTTGCATGTCAAGACACGTGGAAAAAACGTACAAAACAAGAGATTGGAGACATCAAGATTTTGGAAGAATTTTTTAAGAATTTTCAAATTTTCAGATTGGAGGTTCCAGATAAGGTCAAAAACTACATACTCAGATCATCACCAAACTTTGCAGGGATACATTAGATGTCAAGACACGTTGAAAAACCGTACAAAACAAGAGATTGGAGACATCAAGATTTTGGACGAATTTTTGAGGAATTTTCAAATTTTCAGAAATGAGGTTCCAGATAAGGTCAAAAACTACATACTCAGATCTTCACCAAACTTTGCAGGGATACATTGGATGTCAAGACACGTGGGAAAAACGTTCAAAACAAGAGATTGGAGACATCAAGATTTTGGACGAATTTTTTAACAATTTTCAAATTTTCAGATAGGAGGTTCCAGATAAGGTCAAAAACTACATACTCAGATCTTCACCAATCTTTGCAGGGATACATTGGATGTCAAGACACGTGGAAAAAACGTTCAAAACAAGAGATTGGAGACATCAAGATTTTGGACGAATTTTTTAAGAATTTTCAAATTTTCAGAAAGGATGTTCCAGATAAGGTCAAAAACGACATACTCAGATCTTCACCAAACTCTGCAGGGATACATTGGATGTCAAGACACGTGGAAAAAACATACAAAACATAGGATTGGGGACATCAAGATTTTGGTCAAATTTTTTAAGAATTTTCAAATTTTCAGATACAAGGTTCCATATAAGGTCAAAAACTACATACTCAGATCTTCACCAAACTTTGCAGGGATACATTGGATGTCAAGACACGTGGAAAAAACGTACAAAACAAGAGATTGGAGACATCAAGATTTTGGACGAATTTTTGAGGAATTTTCAAATTTTCAGAAATGAGGTTCCAGATAAGGTCAAAAACTACATACTCAGATCTTCACCAGACTTTGCAGGGATACATTGGATGTCAAGACACGTGGAAAAAACGTACAAAACAAGAGATTGGAGATATCAAGATTTTGGACGAATTTTTTAAGAATTTTCAAATTTTCAGATAGGATGTTCCAGATAAGGTCAAAAACTACATACTCAGATCTTCACCAAACGTTGCAGGGATACTTTGCATGTCAAGACACGTGGAAAAAACGTACAAAACAAGAGATTGGGGTCATCAAGATTTTGGACGAATTTTTTAAGAATTTTCAAATTTTCAGAAAGGAGGTTCCATATAAGGTCAAAAACTACATACTCAGATCTTCACCAAACTTTGCAGGGATACATTGGATGTCAAGACACGTGGAAAAAACGTACAAAACAAGAGATTGGAGACATCAAGATTTTGGACGAATTTTTTTAAGAATTTTCAAATTTTCAGATGGGAGGTTCCAGATAAGGTCAAAAACGACATACTCAGATCTTCACCAAACGTTGCAGGGATACTTTGCATGTCAAGACACGTGGAAAAAACGTACGAAACAAGAGATTGGGGACATCAAGATTTTGGACGAATTTTTTAAGAATTTTCAAATTTTTAGAAAGGAGGTTCCATATAAGATCAAAAACTACATACTCAGATCTTCACCAAACATTGCAGGGATACATTGGATGTCAAGACACGTGGAAAAAACGTACAAAACAAGAGATTGGAGACATCAAGATTTTGGACGAATTTTTTCAAAATTTTCAAATTTTCAGATGGGTGGTTCTAGATAAGGTCAAAAACGACATACTCAGATCTTCACCAAACTTTGCATGGATACATTGGATGTCAAGACACGTGGAAAAAACATACAAAACATAGGATTGGGGACATCAAGATTTTGGACGAATTTTTTAAGAATTTTCAAATTTTCAGAAAGGAGGTTCCATATAATGTCAAAAACTACATACTCAGATCTTCACCAAACGTTGCAGGGATACTTTGCATGTCAAGACACGTGGAAAAAACGTACAAAACAAGAGATTGGAGACATCAAGGTTTTGGACGAATTTTTTAAGAATTTTCAAATTTTCAGATTGGAGGTTCCAGATAAGGTCAAAAACTACATAGTCAGATCTTCACCAAACTTTGCAGGGATACATTAGATGTCAAGACACGTGGAAAAAACGTACAAAACAAGAGATTGGAGACATCAAGATTTTGGACGAATTTTTGAGGAATTTTCAAATTTTCAGAAATGAGGTTCCAGATAAGGTCAAAAACTACATACTCAGATCTTCACCAAACTTTGCAGGAATACATTGGATGTCAAGACACGTGGGAAAAACGTTCAAAACAAGAGATTGGAGACATCAAGATTTTGGAAGAATTTTTTAAGAATTTTCAAATTTTCAGATTGGAGGTTCCAGATAAGGTCAAAAACTACATACTCAGATCTTCACCAAACTTTGCAGGGATACATTGGATGTCAAGACACGTGGAAAAAACGTACAAAACAAGAGATTGGAAACATCCAGATTTTGGACGAATTTTTTAAGAATTTTCAAATTTTCAGAAAGGATGTTCCAGATAAGGTCAAAAACGACATACTCAGATCTTCACCAAACTCTGCAGGGATACATTGAATGTCAAGACACGTGGAAAATACATACAAAACATAGGATTGGGGACATCAAGATTTTGGTCAAATTTTTTAAGAATTTTCAAATTTTCAGATAGGAGGTTCCATATAAGGTCAAAAACTACATACTCAGATCTTCACCAAACTTTGCAGGGATACATTGGATGTCAAGACACGTGGAAAAAACGTACAAAACAAGAGATTGGAGACATCAAGATTTTGGACGAATTTTTTAAGAATTTTCAAATTTTCAGAAAGGAGGTTCCATATAAGGTCAAAAACTACATACTCAGATCTTCACCAAACTTTGCATGGATACATTGAATGTCAAGACACGTGGAAAAAACGTACAAAACAAGAGATTGGGGTCATCAAGATTTTGGACGGATTTTTTAGGAATTTTCAAATTTTCAGATGGGAGGTTCCAGATAAGGTCAAAAACTACATACTCAGATCTTCACCAAACTTTGCAGGGATACATTGGATGTCAAGACACGTGGAAAAAACGTACAAAACAAGAGATTGGAGACATCAAGATTTTGGACGAATTTTTTAAGAATTTTCAAATTTTCAGATGGGAGGTTCCAGATAAGGTCAAAAACGACATACTCAGATCTTCACCAAACTTTGCATGGATACATTGGATGTCAAGACACGTGGAAAAAACATACAAAACATAGGATTGGTGACATCAAGATTTTGGACGAATTTTTTAAGAATTTTCAAATTTTCAGAAAGGAGGTTCCATATAAGGTCAAAAACTACATACTCAGATCTTCACCAAACTTTGCAGGGATACATTGGATGTCAAGACACGGGGAAAAAACGTACAAAACAAGAGATTGGAGACATCAAGATTATGGAAGAATTTTTTGAGAATTTTCAAATTTTCAGAAAGGAGGTTCCATATAAGGTCAAAAACTACATACTCAGATCTTCACCAAACTTTGCAGGGATACATTGGATGTCAAGACACGTGGAAAAAACGTACAAAACAAGAGATTGGAGACATCAAGATTTTGGACGAATTTTTTAAGAATTTTCAAATTTTCAGAAAGGATGTTCCAGATAAGGTCAAAAACGACATACTCAGATCTTCACCAAACTTTGCAGGGATACATTGGAGGTCGAGACACGTGGAAAAAACGTACAAAACAAGAGATTGGAGACATCAAGATTTTGGACGAATTTTTGAAGAATTTTCAAATTTTCAGATAGGAGGTTCGAGATAAGGTCAAAAACTACATACTCAGATCTCCACCAAACATTGCACGGATACATTGGATGTCAAGACACGTGGAAAAAACGTACAAAACAAGAGATTGGTGACATCAAGATTTTCGACGAATTTTTGAAGAATTTTCAAATTTTCAGATAGGAGGTTCCAGATAAGATCAAAAACTACATACTCAGATCTTCACCAAACGTTGCAGGGATACTTTGCATGTCAAGACACGTGGAAAAAACGTACAAAACAAGAGATTGGAGACATCAAGATTTTCAACGAATTTTTTAAGAATTTTCAAATTTTCAGATGGGAGGTTCCAGATAAGGTCAAAAACGACATACTCAGATCGTCACCAAACTTTGCATGGATACATTGGATGTCAAGACACGTGGAAAAAACGTACAAAACAAGAGATTGGAGACATCAAGATTTTGGACGAATTTTTTGAGAATTTTCAAATTTTCAGATGGGAGGTTCCAGATAAGGTCAAAAACGACATACTCAGATCTTCACCAAACTTTGCATGGATACATTGGATGTCAAGACACGTGGAAAAAACATACAAAACATAGGATTGGTGACATCAAGATTTTGGACGAATTTTTTAAGAATTTTCAAATTTTCAGAAAGGAAGTTCCATATAAGGTCAAAAACTACATACTCAGATCTTCACCAAACTTTGCAGGGATACATTGGATGTCAAGACACGTGGAAAAAACGTACAAAACAAGAGATTGGAGACATCAAGATTATGGACGAATTTTTTGAGAATTTTCAAATTTTCAGAAAGGAGGTTCCATATAAGGTCAAAAACTACATACTCAGATCTTCACCAAACTTTGCAGGGATACATTGGATGTCAAGACACGGGGAAAAAACGTACAAAACAAGAGATTGGAGACATCAAGATTATGGACGAATTTTTTGAGAATTTTCAAATTTTCAGAAAGGAGGTTCCATATAAGGTCAAAAACTACATACTCAGATCTTCACCAAACTTTGCAGGGATACATTGGATGTCAAGACACGTGGAAAAAACGTACAAAACAAGAGATTGGAGACATCAAGATTTTGGACGAATTTTTTAAGAATTTTCAAATTTTCAGAAAGGATGTTCCAGATAAGGTCAAAAACGACATACTCAGATCTTCACCAAACTTTGCAGGGATACATTGGAGGTCGAGACACGTGGAAAAAACGTACAAAACAAGAGATTGGAGACATCAAGATTTTAGACGAATTTTTGAAGAATTTTCAAATTTTCAGATAGGAGGTTCCAGATAAGGTCAAAAACTACATACTCAGATCTCCACCAAACATTGCACGGATACATTGGATGTCAAGACACGTGGAAAAAACGTACAAAACAAGAGATTGGAGACATCAAGATTTTCGACGAATTTTTGAAGAATTTTCAAATTTTCAGATAGGAGGTTCCAGATAAGATCAAAAACTACATACTCAGATCTTCACCAAACGTTGCAGGGATACTTTGCATGTCAAGACACGTGGAAAAAACGTACAAAACAAGAGATTGGAGACATCAAGATTTTCGACGAATTTTTTAAGAATTTTCAAATTTTCAGATGGGAGGTTCCAGATAAGGTCAA
The DNA here is from genome assembly GCF_977018435.1 of Lepisma saccharinum. Classification (NCBI taxonomy): domain Eukaryota; kingdom Metazoa; phylum Arthropoda; class Insecta; order Zygentoma; family Lepismatidae; genus Lepisma; species Lepisma saccharinum. The sequence goes on from NW_028143029.1 coordinate 141,462, forward strand.
AAACGACATACTCAGATCGTCACCAAACTTTGCATGGATACATTGGATGTCAAGACACGTGGAAAAAACGTACAAAACAAGAGATTGGAGACATCAAGATTTTGGACGAATTTTTTGAGAATTTTCAAATTTTCAGATGGGAGGTTCCAGATAAGGTCAAAAACGACATACTCAGATCTTCACCAAACTTTGCATGGATACATTGGATGTCAAGACACGTGGAAAAAACATACAAAACATAGGATTGGTGACATCAAGATTTTGGACGAATTTTTTAAGAATTTTCAAATTTTCAGAAAGGAGGTTCCATATAAGGTCAAAAACTACATACTCAGATCTTCACCAAACTTTGCAGGGATACATTGGATGTCAAGACACGTGGAAAAAACGTACAAAAAAAGAGATTGGAGACATCAAGATTATGGACGAATTTTTTGAGAATTTTCAAATTTTCAGAAAGGAGGTTCCATATAAAGTCAAAAACTACATACTCAGATCTTCACCAAACTTTGCAGGGATACATTGGATGTCAAGACACGTGGAAAAAACGTACAAAACAAGAGATTGGAGACATCAAGATTTTCGACGAATTTTTTAGCAATTTTCAAATTTTCAGAAAGGATGTTCCAGTTAAGGTCAAAAACGACATACTCAGATCTTCACCAAACTTTGCAGGGATACATTGGATGTCAAGACACGTGGAAAAAACGTACAAAACAAGAGATTGGAGACATCAAGATTTTGGACGAATTTTTGAGGAATTTTCAAATTTTCAGAAATGAGGTTCCAGATAAGGTCAAAAACTACATACTCAGATCTTCACCAAACGTTGCAGGGATACTTTGCATGTCAAGACACGTGGAAAAAGCGTACAAAACAAGAGATTGGAGACATCAAGATTTTCGACGAATTTTTTAAGAATTTTCAAATTTTCAGATGGGAGGTTCCAGATAAGGTCAAAAACGACATACTCAGATCTTCACCAAACTTTGCAGGGATACTCTGCATGTCAAGACACGTGGAAAAAACGTACAAAACAAGAGATTGGAGACATCAAGATTTTCGACGAATTTTTTAAGAATTTTCAAATTTTCAGAAAGGATGTTCCAGATAAGGTCAAAATCGACATACTCAGATCTTCACCAAACTTTGCATGGATACATTGGATGTCAAGACACGTGGAAAAAACATACAAAACATAGGATTGGGGACATCAAGATTTTGGTCGAATTTTTTAAGAATTTTCAAATTTTCAGATAGGAGGTTCCAGATAAGGTCAAAAACTACATACTCAGATCTTCACCAAACTTTGCAGGGATACATTGGATGTCAAGACACGTGGAAAAAACGTACAAAACAAGAGATTGGAGACATCAAGATTTTGGACGAATTTTTGAGGAATTTTCAAATTTTCAGAAATGAGGTTCCAGATAAGGTCAAAAACTACATACTCAGATCTTCACCAAACTTTGCAGGGATACATTGGATGTCAAGACACGTGGGAAAAACGTACAAAACAAGAGATTGGAGACATCAAGATTTTGGACGAATTTTTTAACAATTTTCAAATTTTCAGATAGGAGGTTCCAGATAAGGTCAAAAACTACATACTCAGATCTTCACCAGACTTTGCAGGGATACATTGGATGTCAAGACACGTGGAAAAAACGTACAAAACAAGAGATTGGAGACATCAAGATTTTGGACGAATTTTTTAAGAATTTTCAAATTTTCAGATAGTATGTTCCAGATAAGGTCAAAAACTACATACTCAGATCTTCACCAAACGTTGCAGGGATACTTTGCATGTCAAGACACGTGGAAAAAACGTACAAAACAAGAGATTGGGGACATCAAGATTTTGGACGAATTTTTTAAGAATTTTCAAATTTTCAGAAAGGAGGTTCCATATAAGGTCAAAAACTACATACTCAGATCTTCACCAAACTTTGCAGGGATACATTGGATGTCAAGACACGTGGAAAAAACGTACAAAACAAGAGATTGGAGACATCAAGATTTTGGACGAATTTTTTAAGAATTTTCAAATTTTCAGATGGGAGGTTCCAGATAAGGTCAAAAACGACATACTCAGATCTTCACCAAACGTTGCAGGGATACTTTGCATGTCAAGACACGTGGAAAAAACGTACGAAACAAGAGATTGGGGACATCAAGATTTTGGACGAATTTTTTAAGAATTTTCAAATTTTTAGAAAGGAGGTTCCATATAAGGTCAAAAACTACATACTCAGATCTTCACCAAACATTGCAGGGATACATTGGATGTCAAGACACGTGGAAAAAACGTACAAAACAAGAGATTGGAGACATCAAGATTTTGGACGAATTTTTTCAAAATTTTCAAATTTTCAGATGGGTGGTTCTAGATAAGGTCAAAAACGACATACTCAGATCTTCACCAAACTTTGCATGGATACATTGGATGTCAAGACACGTGGAAAAAACATACAAAACATAGGATTGGGGACATCAAGATTTTGGACGAATTTTTTAAGAATTTTCAAATTTTCAGAAAGGAGGTTCCATATAAGGTCAAAAACTACATACTCAGATCTTCACCAAACGTTGCAGGGATACTTTGCATGTCAAGACACGTGGAAAAAACGTACAAAACAAGAGATTGGAGACATCAAGATTTTGGAAGAATTTTTTAAGAATTTTCAAATTTTCAGATTGGAGGTTCCAGATAAGGTCAAAAACTACATACTCAGATCATCACCAAACTTTGCAGGGATACATTAGATGTCAAGACACGTTGAAAAACCGTACAAAACAAGAGATTGGAGACATCAAGATTTTGGACGAATTTTTGAGGAATTTTCAAATTTTCAGAAATGAGGTTCCAGATAAGGTCAAAAACTACATACTCAGATCTTCACCAAACTTTGCAGGGATACATTGGATGTCAAGACACGTGGGAAAAACGTTCAAAACAAGAGATTGGAGACATCAAGATTTTGGACGAATTTTTTAACAATTTTCAAATTTTCAGATAGGAGGTTCCAGATAAGGTCAAAAACTACATACTCAGATCTTCACCAATCTTTGCAGGGATACATTGGATGTCAAGACACGTGGAAAAAACGTTCAAAACAAGAGATTGGAGACATCAAGATTTTGGACGAATTTTTTAAGAATTTTCAAATTTTCAGAAAGGATGTTCCAGATAAGGTCAAAAACGACATACTCAGATCTTCACCAAACTCTGCAGGGATACATTGGATGTCAAGACACGTGGAAAAAACATACAAAACATAGGATTGGGGACATCAAGATTTTGGTCAAATTTTTTAAGAATTTTCAAATTTTCAGATACAAGGTTCCATATAAGGTCAAAAACTACATACTCAGATCTTCACCAAACTTTGCAGGGATACATTGGATGTCAAGACACGTGGAAAAAACGTACAAAACAAGAGATTGGAGACATCAAGATTTTGGACGAATTTTTGAGGAATTTTCAAATTTTCAGAAATGAGGTTCCAGATAAGGTCAAAAACTACATACTCAGATCTTCACCAGACTTTGCAGGGATACATTGGATGTCAAGACACGTGGAAAAAACGTACAAAACAAGAGATTGGAGATATCAAGATTTTGGACGAATTTTTTAAGAATTTTCAAATTTTCAGATAGGATGTTCCAGATAAGGTCAAAAACTACATACTCAGATCTTCACCAAACGTTGCAGGGATACTTTGCATGTCAAGACACGTGGAAAAAACGTACAAAACAAGAGATTGGGGTCATCAAGATTTTGGACGAATTTTTTAAGAATTTTCAAATTTTCAGAAAGGAGGTTCCATATAAGGTCAAAAACTACATACTCAGATCTTCACCAAACTTTGCAGGGATACATTGGATGTCAAGACACGTGGAAAAAACGTACAAAACAAGAGATTGGAGACATCAAGATTTTGGACGAATTTTTTTAAGAATTTTCAAATTTTCAGATGGGAGGTTCCAGATAAGGTCAAAAACGACATACTCAGATCTTCACCAAACGTTGCAGGGATACTTTGCATGTCAAGACACGTGGAAAAAACGTACGAAACAAGAGATTGGGGACATCAAGATTTTGGACGAATTTTTTAAGAATTTTCAAATTTTTAGAAAGGAGGTTCCATATAAGATCAAAAACTACATACTCAGATCTTCACCAAACATTGCAGGGATACATTGGATGTCAAGACACGTGGAAAAAACGTACAAAACAAGAGATTGGAGACATCAAGATTTTGGACGAATTTTTTCAAAATTTTCAAATTTTCAGATGGGTGGTTCTAGATAAGGTCAAAAACGACATACTCAGATCTTCACCAAACTTTGCATGGATACATTGGATGTCAAGACACGTGGAAAAAACATACAAAACATAGGATTGGGGACATCAAGATTTTGGACGAATTTTTTAAGAATTTTCAAATTTTCAGAAAGGAGGTTCCATATAATGTCAAAAACTACATACTCAGATCTTCACCAAACGTTGCAGGGATACTTTGCATGTCAAGACACGTGGAAAAAACGTACAAAACAAGAGATTGGAGACATCAAGGTTTTGGACGAATTTTTTAAGAATTTTCAAATTTTCAGATTGGAGGTTCCAGATAAGGTCAAAAACTACATAGTCAGATCTTCACCAAACTTTGCAGGGATACATTAGATGTCAAGACACGTGGAAAAAACGTACAAAACAAGAGATTGGAGACATCAAGATTTTGGACGAATTTTTGAGGAATTTTCAAATTTTCAGAAATGAGGTTCCAGATAAGGTCAAAAACTACATACTCAGATCTTCACCAAACTTTGCAGGAATACATTGGATGTCAAGACACGTGGGAAAAACGTTCAAAACAAGAGATTGGAGACATCAAGATTTTGGAAGAATTTTTTAAGAATTTTCAAATTTTCAGATTGGAGGTTCCAGATAAGGTCAAAAACTACATACTCAGATCTTCACCAAACTTTGCAGGGATACATTGGATGTCAAGACACGTGGAAAAAACGTACAAAACAAGAGATTGGAAACATCCAGATTTTGGACGAATTTTTTAAGAATTTTCAAAATTTCAGAAAGGATGTTCCAGATAAGGTCAAAAACGACATACTCAGATCTTCACCAAACTCTGCAGGGATACATTGAATGTCAAGACACGTGGAAAATACATACAAAACATAGGATTGGGGACATCAAGATTTTGGTCAAATTTTTTAAGAATTTTCAAATTTTCAGATAGGAGGTTCCATATAAGGTCAAAAACTACATACTCAGATCTTCACCAAACTTTGCAGGGATACATTGGATGTCAAGACACGTGGAAAAAACGTACAAAACAAGAGATTGGAGACATCAAGATTTTGGACGAATTTTTTAAGAATTTTCAAATTTTCAGAAAGGAGGTTCCATATAAGGTCAAAAACTACATACTCAGATCTTCACCAAACTTTGCATGGATACATTGAATGTCAAGACACGTGGAAAAAACGTACAAAACAAGAGATTGGGGTCATCAAGATTTTGGACGGATTTTTTAGGAATTTTCAAATTTTCAGATGGGAGGTTCCAGATAAGGTCAAAAACTACATACTCAGATCTTCACCAAACTTTGCAGGGATACATTGGATGTCAAGACACGTGGAAAAAACGTACAAAACAAGAGATTGGAGACATCAAGATTTTGGACGAATTTTTTAAGAATTTTCAAATTTTCAGATGGGAGGTTCCAGATAAGGTCAAAAACGACATACTCAGATCTTCACCAAACTTTGCATGGATACATTGGATGTCAAGACACGTGGAAAAAACATACAAAACATAGGATTGGTGACATCAAGATTTTGGACGAATTTTTTAAGAATTTTCAAATTTTCAGAAAGGAGGTTCCATATAAGGTCAAAAACTACATACTCAGATCTTCACCAAACTTTGCAGGGATACATTGGATGTCAAGACACGGGGAAAAAACGTACAAAACAAGAGATTGGAGACATCAAGATTATGGAAGAATTTTTTGAGAATTTTCAAATTTTCAGAAAGGAGGTTCCATATAAGGTCAAAAACTACATACTCAGATCTTCACCAAACTTTGCAGGGATACATTGGATGTCAAGACACGTGGAAAAAACGTACAAAACAAGAGATTGGAGACATCAAGATTTTGGACGAATTTTTTAAGAATTTTCAAATTTTCAGAAAGGATGTTCCAGATAAGGTCAAAAACGACATACTCAGATCTTCACCAAACTTTGCAGGGATACATTGGAGGTCGAGACACGTGGAAAAAACGTACAAAACAAGAGATTGGAGACATCAAGATTTTGGACGAATTTTTGAAGAATTTTCAAATTTTCAGATAGGAGGTTCGAGATAAGGTCAAAAACTACATACTCAGATCTCCACCAAACATTGCACGGATACATTGGATGTCAAGACACGTGGAAAAAACGTACAAAACAAGAGATTGGTGACATCAAGATTTTCGACGAATTTTTGAAGAATTTTCAAATTTTCAGATAGGAGGTTCCAGATAAGATCAAAAACTACATACTCAGATCTTCACCAAACGTTGCAGGGATACTTTGCATGTCAAGACACGTGGAAAAAACGTACAAAACAAGAGATTGGAGACATCAAGATTTTCAACGAATTTTTTAAGAATTTTCAAATTTTCAGATGGGAGGTTCCAGATAAGGTCAAAAACGACATACTCAGATCGTCACCAAACTTTGCATGGATACATTGGATGTCAAGACACGTGGAAAAAACGTACAAAACAAGAGATTGGAGACATCAAGATTTTGGACGAATTTTTTGAGAATTTTCAAATTTTCAGATGGGAGGTTCCAGATAAGGTCAAAAACGACATACTCAGATCTTCACCAAACTTTGCATGGATACATTGGATGTCAAGACACGTGGAAAAAACATACAAAACATAGGATTGGTGACATCAAGATTTTGGACGAATTTTTTAAGAATTTTCAAATTTTCAGAAAGGAAGTTCCATATAAGGTCAAAAACTACATACTCAGATCTTCACCAAACTTTGCAGGGATACATTGGATGTCAAGACACGTGGAAAAAACGTACAAAACAAGAGATTGGAGACATCAAGATTATGGACGAATTTTTTGAGAATTTTCAAATTTTCAGAAAGGAGGTTCCATATAAGGTCAAAAACTACATACTCAGATCTTCACCAAACTTTGCAGGGATACATTGGATGTCAAGACACGGGGAAAAAACGTACAAAACAAGAGATTGGAGACATCAAGATTATGGACGAATTTTTTGAGAATTTTCAAATTTTCAGAAAGGAGGTTCCATATAAGGTCAAAAACTACATACTCAGATCTTCACCAAACTTTGCAGGGATACATTGGATGTCAAGACACGTGGAAAAAACGTACAAAACAAGAGATTGGAGACATCAAGATTTTGGACGAATTTTTTAAGAATTTTCAAATTTTCAGAAAGGATGTTCCAGATAAGGTCAAAAACGACATACTCAGATCTTCACCAAACTTTGCAGGGATACATTGGAGGTCGAGACACGTGGAAAAAACGTACAAAACAAGAGATTGGAGACATCAAGATTTTAGACGAATTTTTGAAGAATTTTCAAATTTTCAGATAGGAGGTTCCAGATAAGGTCAAAAACTACATACTCAGATCTCCACCAAACATTGCACGGATACATTGGATGTCAAGACACGTGGAAAAAACGTACAAAACAAGAGATTGGAGACATCAAGATTTTCGACGAATTTTTGAAGAATTTTCAAATTTTCAGATAGGAGGTTCCAGATAAGATCAAAAACTACATACTCAGATCTTCACCAAACGTTGCAGGGATACTTTGCATGTCAAGACACGTGGAAAAAACGTACAAAACAAGAGATTGGAGACATCAAGATTTTCGACGAATTTTTTAAGAATTTTCAAATTTTCAGATGGGAGGTTCCAGATAAGGTCAAAAACGACATACTCAGATCGTCACCAAACTTTGCATGGATACATTGGATGTCAAGACACGTGGAAAAAACGTACAAAACAAGAGATTGGAGACATCAAGATTTTGGACGAATTTTTTGAGAATTTTCAAATTTTCAGATGGGAGGTTCCAGATAAGGTCAAAAACGACATACTCAGATCTTCACCAAACTTTGCATGGATACATTGGATGTCAAGACACGTGGAAAAAACATACAAAACATAGGATTGGTGACATCAAGATTTTGGACGAATTTTTTAAGAATTTTCAAATTTTCAGAAAGGAGGTTCCATATAAGGTCAAAAACTACATACTCAGATCTTCACCAAACTTTGCAGGGATACATTGGATGTCAAGACACGTGGAAAAAACGTACAAAAAAAGAGATTGGAGACATCAAGATTATGGACGAATTTTTTGAGAATTTTCAAATTTTCAGAAAGGAGGTTCCATATAAAGTCAAAAACTACATACTCAGATCTTCACCAAACTTTGCAGGGATACATTGGATGTCAAGACACGTGGAAAAAACGTACAAAACAAGAGATTGGAGACATCAAGATTTTCGACGAATTTTTTAGCAATTTTCAAATTTTCAGAAAGGATGTTCCAGTTAAGGTCAAAAACGACATACTCAGATCTTCACCAAACTTTGCAGGGATACATTGGAGGTCGAGACACGTGGAAAAAACGTACAAAACAAGAGATTGGAGACATCAAGATTTTGGACGAATTTTTGAAGAATTTTCAAATTTTCAGATAGGAGGTTCCAGATAAGGTCAAAAACTACATACTCAGATCTCCACCAAACATTGCAGGGATACATTGGATGTCAAGACACGTGGAAAAAACGTACAAAACAAGAGATTGGAGACATCAAGATTTTGGACGAATTTTTTGAGAATTTTCAAATTTTCAGATGGGAGGTTCCAGATAAGGTCAAAAACGACATACTCAGATCTTCACCAAACTTTGCATGGATACATTGGATGTCAAGACACGTGGAAAAAACATACAAAACATAGGATTGGTGACATCAAGATTTTGGACGAATTTTTTAAGAATTTTCAAATTTTCAGAAAGGAAGTTCCATATAAGGTCAAAAACTACATACTCAGATCTTCACCAAACTTTGCAGGGATACATTGGATGTCAAGACACGTGGAAAAAACGTACAAAACAAGAGATTGGAGACATCAAGATTATGGACGAATTTTTTGAGAATTTTCAAATTTTCAGAAAGGAGGTTCCATATAAAGTCAAAAACTACATACTCAGATCTTCACCAAACTTTGCAGGGATACATTGGATGTCAAGACACGTGGAAAAAACGTACAAAACAAGAGATTGGAGACATCAAGATTTTCGACGAATTTTTTAGCAATTTTCAAATTTTCAGAAAGGATGTTCCAGATAAGGTCAAAAACGACATACTCAGATCTTCACCAAACTTTGCAGGGATACATTGGAGGTCGAGACACGTGGAAAAAACGTACAAAACAAGAGATTGGAGACATCAAGATTTTGGACGAATTTTTTAAGAATTTTCAAATTTTCAGATAGGAGGTTCCAGATAAGGTCAAAAACTACATACTCAGATCTTCACCAAACTTTGCATGGATACATTGGATGTCAAGACACGTGGAAAAAACATACAAAACATAGGATTGGTGACATCAAGATTTTGGACGAATTTTTTAAGAATTTTCAAATTTTCAGAAAGGAGGTTCCATATAAGGTCAAAAACTACATACTCAGATCTTCACCAAACTTTGCAGGGATACATTGGATGTCAAGACACGGGGAAAAAACGTACAAAACAAGAGATTGGAGACATCAAGATTATGGACGAATTTTTTGAGAATTTTCAAATTTTCAGAAAGGAGGTTCCATATAAGGTCAAAAACTACATACTCAGATCTTCACCAAACTTTGCAGGGATACATTGGATGTCAAGACACGTGGAAAAAACGTACAAAACAAGAGATTGGAGACATCAAGATTTTGGACGAATTTTTTAAGAATTTTCAAATTTTCAGAAAGGATGTTCCAGATAAGGTCAAAAACGACATACTCAGATCTTCACCAAACTTTGCAGGGATACATTGGAGGTCGAGACACGTGGAAAAAACGTACAAAACAAGAGATTGGAGACATCAAGATTTTAGACGAATTTTTGAAGAATTTTCAAATTTTCAGATAGGAGGTTCCAGATAAGGTCAAAAACTACATACTCAGATCTCCACCAAACATTGCACGGATACATTGGATGTCAAGACACGTGGAAAAAACGTACAAAACAAGAGATTGGAGACATCAAGATTTTCGACGAATTTTTGAAGAATTTTCAAATTTTCAGATAGGAGGTTCCAGATAAGATCAAAAACTACATACTCAGATCTTCACCAAACGTTGCAGGGATACTTTGCATGTCAAGACACGTGGAAAAAACGTACAAAACAAGAGATTGGAGACATCAAGATTTTCGACGAATTTTTTAAGAATTTTCAAATTTTCAGATGGGAGGTTCCAGATAAGGTCAAAAACGACATACTCAGATCGTCACCAAACTTTGCATGGATACATTGGATGTCAAGACACGTGGAAAAAACGTACAAAACAAGAGATTGGAGACATCAAGATTTTGGACGAATTTTTTGAGAATTTTCAAATTTTCAGATGGGAGGTTCCAGATAAGGTCAAAAACGACATACTCAGATCTTCACCAAACTTTGCATGGATACATTGGATGTCAAGACACGTGGAAAAAACATACAAAACATAGGATTGGTGACATCAAGATTTTGGACGAATTTTTTAAGAATTTTCAAATTTTCAGAAAGGAGGTTCCATATAAGGTCAAAAACTACATACTCAGATCTTCACCAAACTTTGCAGGGATACATTGGATGTCAAGACACGTGGAAAAAACGTACAAAAAAAGAGATTGGAGACATCAAGATTATGGACGAATTTTTTGAGAATTTTCAAATTTTCAGAAAGGAGGTTCCATATAAAGTCAAAAACTACATACTCAGATCTTCACCAAACTTTGCAGGGATACATTGGATGTCAAGACACGTGGAAAAAACGTACAAAACAAGAGATTGGAGACATCAAGATTTTCGACGAATTTTTTAGCAATTTTCAAATTTTCAGAAAGGATGTTCCAGTTAAGGTCAAAAACGACATACTCAGATCTTCACCAAACTTTGCAGGGATACATTGGAGGTCGAGACACGTGGAAAAAACGTACAAAACAAGAGATTGGAGACATCAAGATTTTGGACGAATTTTTGAAGAATTTTCAAATTTTCAGATAGGAGGTTCCAGATAAGGTCAAAAACTACATACTCAGATCTCCACCAAACATTGCAGGGATACATTGGATGTCAAGACACGTGGAAAAAACGTACAAAACAAGAGATTGGAGACATCAAGATTTTGGACGAATTTTTTGAGAATTTTCAAATTTTCAGATGGGAGGTTCCAGATAAGGTCAAAAACGACATACTCAGATCTTCACCAAACTTTGCATGGATACATTGGATGTCAAGACACGTGGAAAAAACATACAAAACATAGGATTGGTGACATCAAGATTTTGGACGAATTTTTTAAGAATTTTCAAATTTTCAGAAAGGAAGTTCCATATAAGGTCAAAAACTACATACTCAGATCTTCACCAAACTTTGCAGGGATACATTGGATGTCAAGACACGTGGAAAAAACGTACAAAACAAGAGATTGGAGACATCAAGATTATGGACGAATTTTTTGAGAATTTTCAAATTTTCAGAAAGGAGGTTCCATATAAAGTCAAAAACTACATACTCAGATCTTCACCAAACTTTGCAGGGATACATTGGATGTCAAGACACGTGGAAAAAACGTACAAAACAAGAGATTGGAGACATCAAGATTTTCGACGAATTTTTTAGCAATTTTCAAATTTTCAGAAAGGATGTTCCAGATAAGGTCAAAAACGACATACTCAGATCTTCACCAAACTTTGCAGGGATACATTGGAGGTCGAGACACGTGGAAAAAACGTACAAAACAAGAGATTGGAGACATCAAGATTTTGGACGAATTTTTTAAGAATTTTCAAATTTTCAGATAGGAGGTTCCAGATAAGGTCAAAAACTACATACTCAGATCTTCACCAAACTTTGCATGGATACATTGGATGTCAAGACACGTGGAAAAAACATACAAAACATAGGATTGGTGACATCAAGATTTTGGACGAATTTTTTAAGAATTTTCAAATTTTCAGAAAGGAGGTTCCATATAAGGTCAAAAACTACATACTCAGATCTTCACCAAACTTTGCAGGGATACATTGGATGTCAAGACACGGGGAAAAAACGTACAAAACAAGAGATTGGAGACATCAAGATTATGGACGAATTTTTTGAGAATTTTCAAATTTTCAGAAAGGAGGTTCCATATAAGGTCAAAAACTACATACTCAGATCTTCACCAAACTTTGCAGGGATACATTGGATGTCAAGACACGTGGAAAAAACGTACAAAACAAGAGATTGGAGACATCAAGATTTTGGACGAATTTTTTAAGAATTTTCAAATTTTCAGAAAGGATGTTCCAGATAAGGTCAAAAACGACATACTCAGATCTTCACCAAACTTTGCAGGGATACATTGGAGGTCGAGACACGTGGAAAAAACGTACAAAACAAGAGATTGGAGACATCAAGATTTTAGACGAATTTTTGAAGAATTTTCAAATTTTCAGATAGGAGGTTCCAGATAAGGTCAAAAACTACATACTCAGATCTCCACCAAACATTGCACGGATACATTGGATGTCAAGACACGTGGAAAAAACGTACAAAACAAGAGATTGGAGACATCAAGATTTTCGACGAATTTTTGAAGAATTTTCAAATTTTCAGATAGGAGGTTCCAGATAAGATCAAAAACTACATACTCAGATCTTCACCAAACGTTGCAGGGATACTTTGCATGTCAAGACACGTGGAAAAAACGTACAAAACAAGAGATTGGAGACATCAAGATTTTCGACGAATTTTTTAAGAATTTTCAAATTTTCAGATGGGAGGTTCCAGATAAGGTCAAAAACGACATACTCAGATCGTCACCAAACTTTGCATGGATACATTGGATGTCAAGACACGTGGAAAAAACGTACAAAACAAGAGATTGGAGACATCAAGATTTTGGACGAATTTTTTGAGAATTTTCAAATTTTCAGATGGGAGGTTCCAGATAAGGTCAAAAACGACATACTCAGATCTTCACCAAACTTTGCATGGATACATTGGATGTCAAGACACGTGGAAAAAACATACAAAACATAGGATTGGTGACATCAAGATTTTGGACGAATTTTTTAAGAATTTTCAAATTTTCAGAAAGGAGGTTCCATATAAGGTCAAAAACTACATACTCAGATCTTCACCAAACTTTGCAGGGATACATTGGATGTCAAGACACGTGGAAAAAACGTACAAAAAAAGAGATTGGAGACATCAAGATTATGGACGAATTTTTTGAGAATTTTCAAATTTTCAGAAAGGAGGTTCCATATAAAGTCAAAAACTACATACTCAGATCTTCACCAAACTTTGCAGGGATACATTGGATGTCAAGACACGTGGAAAAAACGTACAAAACAAGAGATTGGAGACATCAAGATTTTCGACGAATTTTTTAGCAATTTTCAAATTTTCAGAAAGGATGTTCCAGTTAAGGTCAAAAACGACATACTCAGATCTTCACCAAACTTTGCAGGGATACATTGGAGGTCGAGACACGTGGAAAAAACGTACAAAACAAGAGATTGGAGACATCAAGATTTTGGACGAATTTTTGAAGAATTTTCAAATTTTCAGATAGGAGGTTCCAGATAAGGTCAAAAACTACATACTCAGATCTCCACCAAACATTGCAGGGATACATTGGATGTCAAGACACGTGGAAAAAACGTACAAAACAAGAGATTGGAGACATCAAGATTTTCGACGAATTTTTGAAGAATTTTCAAATTTTCAGATAGGAGGTTCCAGATAAGATCAAAAACTACATACTCAGATCTTCACCAAACGTTGCAGGGATACTTTGCATGTCAAGACACGTGGAAAAAACGTACAAAACAAGAGATTGGAGACATCAAGATTTTGGACGAATTTTTTAAGAATTTTCAAATTTTCAGAAAGGAGGTTCCATATAAGGTCAAAAACTACATACTCAGATCTTCACCAAACTTTGCAGGGATACATTGAATGTGAAGACACGTGGAAAAAACGTACAAAACAAGAGATTGGGGTCATCAAGATTTTGGACGGATTTTTTAGGAATTTTCAAATTTTCAGATGGGAGGTTCCAGATAAGGTCAAAAACTACATACTCAGATCTTCACCAAACTTTGCAGGGATACATTGGATGTCAAGACACGTGGAAAAAACGTACAAAACAAGAGATTGGAGACATCAAGATTTTGGACGAATTTTTTAAGAATTTTCAAATTATCAGACGGGAGGTTCCAGATAAGGTCAAAAACTACATACTCAGATCTTCACCAAACTTTGCAGGGATACATTGGATGTCAAGACACGTGGAAAAAACGTACAAAACAAGAGATTGGAGACATCATGATTTTCGACGAATTTTTTAAGAATTTTCAAATTTTCAGATAGGAGGTTCCATATAAGGTCAAAAACTACATACTCAGATCTTCACCAAACAATCCAGGGATACATTGGATGTCAAGACACGTGGAAAAAACGTACAAAACAAGAGATTGGAGACATCAAGATTTTCGACGAATTTTTTAAGAATTTTCAAATTTTCAGATAGGAGGTTCCATATAAGGTCAAAAACTACATACTCAGATCTTCACCAAACTTTGCAGGGATACATTGGATGTCAAGACACGTGGATAAAACGTACAAAACAAGAGATTGGAGACATCAAGATTTTGGACGAATTTTTTAACAATTTTCAAATTTTCAGATAGGAGGTTCCAGATAAGGTCAAAAACTACATACTCAGATCTTCACCAAACTTTGCAGGGATACATTGGATGTCAAGACACGTGGAAAAAACGTACAAAACAAGAGATTGGAGACATCAAGATTTTGGGCGAATTTTTTAAGAATTTTCAAATTTTCAGAAAGGATGTTCCAGATAAGGTCAAAAACGACATACTCAGATCTTCACCAAACTTTGCAGGGATACATTGGATGTCAAGACACGTGGAAAAAACATACAAAACATAGGATTTGGGATATCAAGATTTTGGTCAAATTTTTTAAGAATTTTCAAATTTTCAGATAGGAAGTTCCATATAAGGTCATAAACTACATACTCAGATCTTCACCAAACTTTGCAGGGATACATTGGATGTCAAGACACGTGGAAAAAACGTACAAAACAAGAGATTGGAGACATCAAGATTTTGGACGAATTTTTTAAGAATTTTCAAATTTTCAGATAGGAGGTTCCATATAAGGTCAAAAACTACATACTCAGATCTTCACCAAACATTGCAGGGATACATTGGATGTCAAGACACGTGGAAAAACGTACAAAACAAGAGATTGGAGACATCAAGAATTTGGACGAATTTTTTAAGAATTTTCAAATTTTCAGATAGGAGGTTCCATATAACGTCAAAAACTACATACTCAGATCTTCACCAAACTTTGCAGGGATACATTGGATGTCAAGACACGTGGAAAAAACGTACAAAACAAGAGATTGGAGACATCAAGATTTTGGACGAATTTTTGAGGAATTTTCAAATTTTCAGAAATGAGGTTCCAGATAAGGTCAAAAACTACATACTCAGATCTTCACCAAACGTTGCAGGGATACTTTGCATGTCAAGACACGTGGAAAAAGCGTACAAAACAAGAGATTGGAGACATCAAGATTTTCGACGAATTTTTTAAGAATTTTCAAATTTTCAGATGGGAGGTTCCAGATAAGGTCAAAAACGACATACTCAGATCTTCACCAAACTTTGCAGGGATACATTGGAGGTCGAGACACGTGGAAAAAACGTACAAAACAAGAGATTGGAGACATCAAGATTTTCGACGAATTTTTTAAGAATTTTCAAATTTTCAGAAAGGATGTTCCAGATAAGGTCAAAACCGACATACTCAGATCTTCACCAAACTTTGCATGGATACATTGGATGTCAAGACACGTGGAAAAAACATACAAAACATAGGATTGGGGACATCAAGGTTTTGGTCGAATTTTTTAAGAATTTTCAAATTTTCAGATAGGAGGTTCCAGATAAGGTCAAAAACTACATACTCAGATCTTCACCAAACTTTGCAGGGATACATTGGAGGTCGAGACACGTGGAAAAAACGTACAAAACAAGAGATTGGAGACATCAAGATTTTGGACGAATTTTTGAAGAATTTTCAAATTTTCAGATAGGAGGTTCCAGATAAGGTCAAAAACTACATACTCAGATCTCCACCAAACATTTCACGGATACATTGGATGTCAAGACACGTGGAAAAAACGTACAAAACAAGAGATTGGAGACATCAAGATTTTCGACGAATTTTTGAAGAATTTTCAAATTTTCAGATAGGAGGTTCCAGATAAGATCAAAAACTACATACTCAGATCTTCACCAAACGTTGCAGGGATACTTTGCATGTCAAGACACGTGGAAAAAACGTACAAAACAAGAAATTGGAGACATCAAGATTTTCAACGAATTTTTTAAGAATTTTCAAATTTTCAGATGGGAGGTTCCAGATAAGGTCAAAAACTACATACTCAGATCGTCACCAAACTTTGCATGGATACATTGGATGTCAAGACACGTGGAAAAAACGTACAAAACAAGAGATTGGAGACATCAAGATTTTGGACGAATTTTTTGAGAATTTTCAAATTTTCAGATGGGAGGTTCCAGATAAGGTCAAAAACGACATACTCAGATCTTCACCAAACTTTGCATGGATACATTGGATGTCAAGACACGTGGAAAAAACATACAAAACATAGGATTGGTGACATCAAAATTTTGGACGAATTTTTTAAGAATTTTCAAATTTTCAGAAAGGAGGTTCCATATAAGGTCAAAAACTACATACTCAGATCTTCACCAAACTTTGCAGGGATACATTGGATGTCAAGACACGTGGAAAAAACGTACAAAACAAGAGATTGGAGACATCAAGATTATGGACGAATTTTTTGAGAATTTTCAAATTTTCAGAAAGGAGGTTCCATATAAAGTCAAAAACTACATACTCAGATCTTCACCAAACTTTGCAGGGATACATTGGATGTCAAGACACGTGGAAAAAACGTACAAAACAAGAGATTGGAGACATCAAGATTTTCGACGAATTTTTTAGCAATTTTCAAATTTTCAGAAAGGATGTTCCAGATAAGGTCAAAAACGACATACTCAGATCTTCACCAAACTTTGCAGGGATACATTGGAGGTCGAGACACGTGGAAAAAACGTACAAAACAAGAGATTGGAGACATCAAGATTTTGGACGAATTTTTTAAGAATTTTCAAATTTTCAGATAGGAGGTTCCAGATAAGGTCAAAAACTACATACTCAGATCTTCACCAAACTTTGCATGGATACATTGGATGTCAAGACACGTGGAAAAAACATACAAAACATAGGATTGGTGACATCAAGATTTTGGACGAATTTTTTAAGAATTTTCAAATTTTCAGAAAGGAGGTTCCATATAAGGTCAAAAACTACATACTCAGATCTTCACCAAACTTTGCAGGGATACATTGGATGTCAAGACACGGGGAAAAAACGTACAAAACAAGAGATTGGAGACATCAAGATTATGGACGAATTTTTTGAGAATTTTCAAATTTTCAGAAAGGAGGTTCCATATAAGGTCAAAAACTACATACTCAGATCTTCACCAAACTTTGCAGGGATACATTGGATGTCAAGACACGTGGAAAAAACGTACAAAACAAGAGATTGGAGACATCAAGATTTTGGACGAATTTTTTAAGAATTTTCAAATTTTCAGAAAGGATGTTCCAGATAAGGTCAAAAACGACATACTCAGATCTTCACCAAACTTTGCAGGGATACATTGGAGGTCGAGACACGTGGAAAAAACGTACAAAACAAGAGATTGGAGACATCAAGATTTTGGACGAATTTTTGAAGAATTTTCAAATTTTCAGATAGGAGGTTCCAGATAAGGTCAAAAACTACATACTCAGATCTCCACCAAACATTGCACGGATACATTGGATGTCAAGACACGTGGAAAAAACGTACAAAACAAGAGATTGGAGACATCAAGATTTTCGACGAATTTTTGAAGAATTTTCAAATTTTCAGATAGGAGGTTCCAGATAAGATCAAAAACTACATACTCAGATCTTCACCAAACGTTGCAGGGATACTTTGCATGTCAAGACACGTGGAAAAAACGTACAAAACAAGAGATTGGAGACATCAAGATTTTCGACGAATTTTTTAAGAATTTTCATATTTTCAGATGGGAGGTTCCAGATAAGGTCAAAAACGACATACTCAGATCGTCACAAAACTTTGCATGGATACATTGGATGTCAAGACACGTGGAAAAAACGTACAAAACAAGAGATTGGAGACATCAAGATTTTGGACGAATTTTTTGAGAATTTTCAAATTTTCAGATGGGAGGTTCCAGATAAGGTCAAAAACGACATACTCAGATCTTCACCAAACTTTGCATGGATACATTGGATGTCAAGACACGTGGAAAAAACATACAAAACATAGGATTGGTGACATCAAGATTTTGGACGAATTTTTTAAGAATTTTCAAATTTTCAGAAAGGAGGTTCCATATAAGGTCAAAAACTACATACTCAGATCTTCACCAAACTTTGCAGGGATACATTGGATGTCAAGACACGTGGAAAAAACGTACAAAACAAGAGATTGGAGACATCAAGATTATGGACGAATTTTTTGAGAATTTTCAAATTTTCAGAAAGGAGGTTCCATATAAAGTCAAAAACTACATACTCAGATCTTCACCAAACTTTGCAGGGATACATTGGATGTCAAGACACGTGGAAAAAACGTACAAAACAAGAGATTGGAGACATCAAGATTTTCGACGAATTTTTTAGCAATTTTCAAATTTTCAGAAAGGATGTTCCAGATAAGGTCAAAAACGACATACTCAGATCTTCACCAAACTTTGCAGGGATACATTGGAGGTCGAGACACGTGGAAAAAACGTACAAAACAAGAGATTGGAGACATCAAGATTTTGGACGAATTTTTGAAGAATTTTCAAATTTTCAGATAGGAGGTTCCAGATAAGGTCAAAAACTACATACTCAGATCTCCACCAAACATTGCAGGGATACATTGGATGTCAAGACACGTGGAAAAAACGTACAAAACAAGAGATTGGAGACATCAAGATTTTCGACGAATTTTTGAAGAATTTTCAAATTTTCAGATAGGAGGTTCCAGATAAGATCAAAAACTACATACTCAGATCTTCACCAAACGTTGCAGGGATACTTTGCATGTCAAGACACGTGGAAAAAACGTACAAAACAAGAGATTGGAGACATCAAGATTTTGGACGAATTTTTTAAGAATTTTCAAATTTTCAGATGGGAGGTTCCAGATAAGGTCAAAAACGACATACTCAGATCTTCACCAAACTTTGCATGGATACATTGGATGTCAAGACACGTGGAAAAAACGTACAAAACAAGAGATTGGAGACATCAAGATTTTGGACGAATTTTTTAAGAATTCTCAAATTTTAAGAAAGGAGGTTCCATATAAGGTCAAAAACTACATACTCAGATCTTCACCAAACTTTGCAGGGATACATTGGATGTCAAGACACGTGGAAAAAACGTACAAAACAAGAGATTGGGGTCATCAAGATTTTGGACGAATTTTTTAAGAATTTTCAAATTTTCAGATAGGAGGTTCCATATAAGGTCAAAAACGACATACTCAGATCTTCACCAAACTTTGCATGGATACATTGGATGTCAAGACACGTGGAAAAATCATACAAAACATAGGATTGGGGACATCAAGATTTTGGTCGAATTTTTTAAGAATTTTCAAATTTTCAGATAGGAGGTTCCATATAAGGTCAAAAACTACATACTCAGATCTTCACCAAACTTTGCAGGGATACATTGGATGTCAAGACACGTGGAAAAAACATACAAGACCTAGGATTGGGGACATCAAGATTTTGGTCAAATTTTTTAAGAATTTTCAAATTTTCAGGTTCCATATAAGGTCAAAAACTACATACTCAGATCTTCACCAAACTTTGCAGGGATACATTGGATGTCAAGACACGTGGAAAAAACGTACAAAACAAGAGATTGGAGACATCAAGATTTTGGACGAATTTTTTAAGAATTTTCAAATTTTCAGATAGGAGGTTCCATATAAGGTCAAAAACTACATACTCAGATCTTCACCAAACATTGCAGGGATACATTGGAGGTCAAGACACGTGGAAAAAACGTACAAAACAAGAGATTGGAGACATCAAGATTTTGGACGAATTTTTTAAAAATTTTCAAATTTTCAGATAGGAGGTTCCAGATAAGGTCTAAAACTACATACTCAGATCTTCACCAAACTTTGCAGGGATACATTGGATGTCAAGACACGTGGAAAAAACATACAAAACATAGGATTGGGGATATCAAGATTTTGGTCAAATTTTTTAAGAATTTTCAAATTTTCAGATAGGAGGTTCCATATAAGGTCAAAAACTACATACTCAGATCTTCAATAAAAAACATTGCAGGGATACATTGGATGTCAAGACACGTGGAAAAAACGTACAAAACAAGAGATTGGAGACATCAAGATTTTGGACGAATTTTTGAAGAATTTTCAAATTTTCAGATAGGAGGTTCCAGATAAGGTCAAAAACTACATACTCAGATCTTCACCAAACGTTGCAGGGATACTTTGCATGTCAAGACACGTGGAAAAAACGTACAAAACAAGAGATTGGAGACATCAAGATTTTCGACGAATTTTTTAAGAATTTTCAAATTTTCAGATGGGAGGTTCCAGATAAGGTCAAAAACTACATACTCAGATCTTCACCAAACATTGCAGGGATACATTGGATGTCAAGACACGTGGAAAAAACGTACAAAACAAGAGATTGGAGACATCAAGATTTTGGACGAATTTTTTAAGAATTTTCAAATTTTCAGATAGGAGGTTCCATATAAAGTCAAAAACTACATACTCAGATCTTCACCAAACATTGCAGGGATACATTGGATGTCAAGACACGTGGAAAAAACTTACAAAACAAGAGATTGGAGACATCAAGATTTTGGACGAATTTTTTAAGAATTTTCAAATTTTCAGATAGGAGGTTCCATATAAGGTCAAAAACTACATACTCAGATCTTCACCAAACTTTGCAGGGATACATTGGATGTCAAGACACGTGAAAAAAACGTACAAAACAAGAGATTGGAGACATCAAGATTTTCGACGAATTTTTTAAGAATTTTCAAATTTTCAGATAGGAGGTTCCATATAAGGTCAAAAACTACATACTCAGATCTTCACCAAACAATCCAGGGATACATTGGATGTCAAGACACGTGGAAAAAACGTACAAAACAAGAGATTGGAGACATCAAGATTTTCGACGAATTTTTTAAGAATTTTCAAATTTTCAGATAGGAGGTTCCATATAAGGTCAAAAACTACATACTCAGATCTTCACCAAACTTTGCAGGGATACATTGGATGTCAAGACACGTGGATAAAACGTACAAAACAAGAGATTGGAGACATCAAGATTTTGGACGAATTTTTTAACAATTTTCAAATTTTCAGATAGGAGGTTCCAGACAAGGAAAAAAACTACATACTCAGATCTTCACCAAACTTTGCAGGGATACATTGGATGT
Organism: Lepisma saccharinum; assembly: GCF_977018435.1. Taxonomy (NCBI): domain Eukaryota; kingdom Metazoa; phylum Arthropoda; class Insecta; order Zygentoma; family Lepismatidae; genus Lepisma; species Lepisma saccharinum. The sequence continues at coordinate 163,428 of NW_028143029.1, forward strand.
CAAGACACGTGGAAAAAACGTACAAAACAAGAGATTGGAGACATCAAGATTTTGGGCGAATTTTTTAAGAATTTTCAAATTTTCAGAAAGGATGTTCCAGATAAGGTCAAAAACGACATACTCAGATCTTCACCAAACTTTGCAGGGATACATTGGATGTCAAGACACGTGGAAAAAACATACAAAACATAGGATTTGGGATATCAAGATTTTGGTCAAATTTTTTAAGAATTTTCAAATTTTCAGACAGGAAGTTCCATATAAGGTCATAAACTACATACTCAGATCTTCACCAAACATTGCAGGGATACATTGGATGTCAAGACACGTGGAAAAAACGTACAAAACAAGAGATTGGAGACATCAAGATTTTGGACGAATTTTTTAAGAATTTTCAAATTTTCAGATAGGAGGTTCCATATAAGGTCAAAAACTACATACTCAGATCTTCACCAAACATTGCAGGGATACATTGGATGTCAAGACACGTGGAAAAAACGTACAAAACAAGAGATTGGAGACATCAAGAATTTGGACGAATTTTTTAAGAATTTTCAAATTTTCAGATAGGAGGTTCCATATAACGTCAAAAACTACATACTCAGATCTTCACCAAACTTTGCAGGGATACATTGGATGTCAAGACACGTGGAAAAAACGTACAAAACAAGAGATTGGAGACATCAAGATTTTGGACGAATTTTTGAGGAATTTTCAAATTTTCAGAAATGAGGTTCCAGATAAGGTCAAAAACTACATACTCAGATCTTCACCAAACGTTGCAGGGATACTTTGCATGTCAAGACACGTGGAAAAAGCGTACAAAACAAGAGATTGGAGACATCAAGATTTTCGACGAATTTTTTAAGAATTTTCAAATTTTCAGATGGGAGGTTCCAGATAAGGTCAAAAACGACATACTCAGATCTTCACCAAACTTTGCAGGGATACTCTGCATGTCAAGACACGTGGAAAAAACGTACAAAACAAGAGATTGGAGACATCAAGATTTTGGTCGAATTTTTTAAGAATTTTCAAATTTTCAGAAAGGATGTTCCAGATAAGGTCAAAACCGACATACTCAGATCTTCACCAAACTTTGCATGGATACATTGGATGTCAAGACACGTGGAAAAAACATACAAAACATAGGATTGGGGACATCAAGATTTTGGTCGAATTTTTTAAGAATTTTCAAATTTTCAGATAGGAGGTTCCAGATAAGGTCAAAAACTACATACTCAGATCTTCACCAAACTTTGCAGGGATACATTGGATGTCAAGACACGTGGAAAAAACGTACAAAACAAGAGATTGGAGACATCAAGATTTTGGACGAATTTTTGAGGAATTTTCAAATTTTCAGAAATGAGGTTCCAGATAAGGTCAAAAACTACATACTCAGATCTTCACCAAACTTTGCAGGGATACATTGGATGTCAAGACACGTGGGAAAAACGTACAAAACAAGAGATTGGAGACATCAAGATTTTGGACGAATTTTTTAACAATTTTCAAATTTTCAGATAGGAGGTTCCAGATAAGGTCAAAAACTACATACTCAGATCTTCACCAAACGTTGCAGGGATACATTGGATGTCAAGACACGTGGAAAAAACGTACAAAACAAGAGATTGGAGACATCAAGATTTTGGACGAATTTTTTAAGAATTTTCAAATTTTCAGATAGTATGTTCCAGATAAGGTCAAAAACTACATACTCAGATCTTCACCAAACGTTGCAGGGATACTTTGCATGTCAAGACACGTGGAAAAAACGTACAAAACAAGAGATTGGGGACATCAAGATTTTGGACGAATTTTTTAAGAATTTTCAAATTTTCAGAAAGGAGGTTCCATATAAGGTCAAAAACTACATACTCAGATCTTCACCAAACTTTGCAGGGATACATTGGATGTCAAGACACGTGGAAAAAACGTACAAAACAAGAGATTGGAGACATCAAGATTTTGGACGAATTTTTTAAGAATTTTCAAATTTTCAGATGGGAGGTTCCAGATAAGGTCAAAAACGACATACTCAGATCTTCACCAAACGTTGCAGGGATACTTTGCATGTCAAGACACGTGGAAAAAACGTACGAAACAAGAGATTGGGGACATCAAGATTTTGGACGAATTTTTTAAGAATTTTCAAATTTTTAGAAAGGAGGTTCCATATAAGGTCAAAAACTACATACTCAGATCTTCACCAAACATTGCAGGGATACATTGGATGTCAAGACACGTGGAAAAAACGTACAAAACAAGAGATTGGAGACATCAAGATTTTGGACGAATTTTTTCAAAATTTTCAAATTTTCAGATGGGTGGTTCTAGATAAGGTCAAAAACGACATACTCAGATCTTCACCAAACTTTGCATGGATACATTGGATGTCAAGACACGTGGAAAAAACATACAAAACATAGGATTGGGGACATCAAGATTTTGGACGAATTTTTTAAGAATTTTGAAATTTTCAGAAAGGAGGTTCCATATAAGGTCAAAAACTACATACTCAGATCTTCACCAAACGTTGCAGGGATACTTTGCATGTCAAGACACGTGGAAAAAACGTACAAAACAAGAGATTGGAGACATCAAGATTTTGGAAGAATTTTTTAAGAATTTTCAAATTTTCAGATTGGAGGTTCCAGATAAGGTCAAAAACTACATACTCAGATCATCACCAAACTTTGCAGGGATACATTAGATGTCAAGACACGTTGAAAAACCGTACAAAACAAGAGATTGGAGACATCAAGATTTTGGACGAATTTTTGAGGAATTTTCAAATTTTCAGAAATGAGGTTCCAGATAAGGTCAAAAACTACATACTCAGATCTTCACCAAACTTTGCAGGGATACATTGGATGTCAAGACACGTGGGAAAAACGTTCAAAACAAGAGATTGGAGACATCAAGATTTTGGACGAATTTTTTAACAATTTTCAAATTTTCAGATAGGAGGTTCCAGATAAGGTCAAAAACTACATACTCAGATCTTCACCAATCTTTGCAGGGATACATTGGATGTCAAGACACGTGGAAAAAACGTTCAAAACAAGAGATTGGAGACATCAAGATTTTGGACGAATTTTTTAAGAATTTTCAAATTTTCAGAAAGGATGTTCCAGATAAGGTCAAAAACGACATACTCAGATCTTCACCAAACTCTGCAGGGATACATTGGATGTCAAGACACGTGGAAAAAACATACAAAACATAGGATTGGGGACATCAAGATTTTGGTCAAATTTTTTAAGAATTTTCAAATTTTCAGATACAAGGTTCCATATAAGGTCAAAAACTACATACTCAGATCTTCACCAAACTTTGCAGGGATACATTGGATGTCAAGACACGTGGAAAAAACGTACAAAACAAGAGATTGGAGACATCAAGATTTTGGACGAATTTTTGAGGAATTTTCAAATTTTCAGAAATGAGGTTCCAGATAAGGTCAAAAACTACATACTCAGATCTTCACCAAACTTTGCCGGGATACATTGGATGTCAAGACACGTGGGAAAAACGTACAAAACAAGAGATTGGAGACATCAAGATTTTGGACGAATTTTTGAAGAATTTTCAAATTTTCAGATAGGAGGTTCCAGATAAGGTCAAAAACTACATACTCAGATCTTCACCAGACTTTGCAGGGATACATTGGATGTCAAGACACGTGGAAAAAACGTACAAAACAAGAGATTGGAGATATCAAGATTTTGGACGAATTTTTTAAGAATTTTCAAATTTTCAGATAGGATGTTCCAGATAAGGTCAAAAACTACATACTCAGATCTTCACCAAACGTTGCAGGGATACTTTGCATGTCAAGACACGTGGAAAAAACGTACAAAACAAGAGATTGGGGTCATCAAGATTTTGGACGAATTTTTTAAGAATTTTCAAATTTTCAGAAAGGAGGTTCCATATAAGGTCAAAAACTACATACTCAGATCTTCACCAAACTTTGCAGGGATACATTGGATGTCAAGACACGTGGAAAAAACGTACAAAACAAGAGATTGGAGACATCAAGATTTTGGACGAATTTTTTAAGAATTTTCAAATTTTCAGATGGGAGGTTCCAGATAAGGTCAAAAACGACATACTCAGATCTTCACCAAACGTTGCAGGGATACTTTGCATGTCAAGACACGTGGAAAAAACGTACGAAACAAGAGATTGGGGACATCAAGATTTTGGACGAATTTTTTAAGAATTTTCAAATTTTTAGAAAGGAGGTTCCATATAAGATCAAAAACTACATACTCAGATCTTCACCAAACATTGCAGGGATACATTGGATGTCAAGACACGTGGAAAAAACGTACAAAACAAGAGATTGGAGACATCAAGATTTTGGACGAATTTTTTCAAAATTTTCAAATTTTCAGATGGGTGGTTCTAGATAAGGTCAAAAACGACATACTCAGATCTTCACCAAACTTTGCATGGATACATTGGATGTCAAGACACGTGGAAAAAACATACAAAACATAGGATTGGGGACATCAAGATTTTGGACGAATTTTTTAAGAATTTTCAAATTTTCAGAAAGGAGGTTCCATATAATGTCAAAAACTACATACTCAGATCTTCACCAAACGTTGCAGGGATACTTTGCATGTCAAGACACGTGGAAAAAACGTACAAAACAAGAGATTGGAGACATCAAGGTTTTGGACGAATTTTTTAAGAATTTTCAAATTTTCAGATTGGAGGTTCCAGATAAGGTCAAAAACTACATAGTCAGATCTTCACCAAACTTTGCAGGGATACATTAGATGTCAAGACACGTGGAAAAAACGTACAAAACAAGAGATTGGAGACATCAAGATTTTGGACGAATTTTTGAGGAATTTTCAAATTTTCAGAAATGAGGTTCCAGATAAGGTCAAAAACTACATACTCAGATCTTCACCAAACTTTGCAGGAATACATTGGATGTCAAGACACGTGGGAAAAACGTTCAAAACAAGAGATTGGAGACATCAAGATTTTGGAAGAATTTTTTAAGAATTTTCAAATTTTCAGATTGGAGGTTCCAGATAAGGTCAAAAACTACATACTCAGATCTTCACCAAACTTTGCAGGGATACATTGGATGTCAAGACACGTGGAAAAAACGTACAAAACAAGAGATTGGAGACATCCAGATTTTGGACGAATTTTTTAAGAATTTTCAAATTTTCAGAAAGGATGTTCCAGATAAGGTCAAAAACGACATACTCAGATCTTCACCAAACTCTGCAGGGATACATTGAATGTCAAGACACGTGGAAAATACATACAAAACATAGGATTGGGGACATCAAGATTTTGGTCAAATTTTTTAAGAATTTTCAAATTTTCAGATAGGAGGTTCCATATAAGGTCAAAAACTACATACTCAGATCTTCACCAAACTTTGCAGGGATACATTGGATGTCAAGACACGTGGAAAAAACGTACAAAACAAGAGATTGGAGACATCAAGATTTTGGACGAATTTTTTAAGAATTTTCAAATTTTCAGAAAGGAGGTTCCATATAAGGTCAAAAACTACATACTCAGATCTTCACCAAACTTTGCATGGATACATTGAATGTCAAGACACGTGGAAAAAACGTACAAAACAAGAGATTGGGGTCATCAAGATTTTGGACGGATTTTTTAGGAATTTTCAAATTTTCAGATGGGAGGTTCCAGATAAGGTCAAAAACTACATACTCAGATCTTCACCAAACTTTGCAGGGATACATTGGATGTCAAGACACGTGGAAAAAACGTACAAAACAAGAGATTGGAGACATCAAGATTTTGGACGAATTTTTTAAGAATTTTCAAATTTTCAGATGGGAGGTTCCAGATAAGGTCAAAAACGACATACTCAGATCTTCACCAAACTTTGCATGGATACATTGGATGTCAAGACACGTGGAAAAAACATACAAAACATAGGATTGGTGACATCAAGATTTTGGACGAATTTTTTAAGAATTTTCAAATTTTCAGAAAGGAGGTTCCATATAAGGTCAAAAACTACATACTCAGATCTTCACCAAACTTTGCAGGGATACATTGGATGTCAAGACACGGGGAAAAAACGTACAAAACAAGAGATTGGAGACATCAAGATTATGGAAGAATTTTTTGAGAATTTTCAAATTTTCAGAAAGGAGGTTCCATATAAGGTCAAAAACTACATACTCAGATCTTCACCAAACTTTGCAGGGATACATTGGATGTCAAGACACGTGGAAAAAACGTACAAAACAAGAGATTGGAGACATCAAGATTTTGGACGAATTTTTTAAGAATTTTCAAATTTTCAGAAAGGATGTTCCAGATAAGGTCAAAAACGACATACTCAGATCTTCACCAAACTTTGCAGGGATACATTGGAGGTCGAGACACGTGGAAAAAACGTACAAAACAAGAGATTGGAGACATCAAGATTTTGGACGAATTTTTGAAGAATTTTCAAATTTTCAGATAGGAGGTTCCAGATAAGGTCAAAAACTACATACTCAGATCTCCACCAAACATTGCACGGATACATTGGATGTCAAGACACGTGGAAAAAACGTACAAAACAAGAGATTGGTGACATCAAGATTTTCGACGAATTTTTGAAGAATTTTCAAATTTTCAGATAGGAGGTTCCAGATAAGATCAAAAACTACATACTCAGATCTTCACCAAACGTTGCAGGGATACTTTGCATGTCAAGACACGTGGAAAAAACGTACAAAACAAGAGATTGGAGACATCAAGATTTTCAACGAATTTTTTAAGAATTTTCAAATTTTCAGATGGGAGGTTCCAGATAAGGTCAAAAACGACATACTCAGATCGTCACCAAACTTTGCATGGATACATTGGATGTCAAGACACGTGGAAAAAACGTACAAAACAAGAGATTGGAGACATCAAGATTTTGGACGAATTTTTTGAGAATTTTCAAATTTTCAGATGGGAGGTTCCAGATAAGGTCAAAAACGACATACTCAGATCTTCACCAAACTTTGCATGGATACATTGGATGTCAAGACACGTGGAAAAAACATACAAAACATAGGATTGGTGACATCAAGATTTTGGACGAATTTTTTAAGAATTTTCAAATTTTCAGAAAGGAAGTTCCATATAAGGTCAAAAACTACATACTCAGATCTTCACCAAACTTTGCAGGGATACATTGGATGTCAAGACACGTGGAAAAAACGTACAAAACAAGAGATTGGAGACATCAAGATTATGGACGAATTTTTTGAGAATTTTCAAATTTTCAGAAAGGAGGTTCCATATAAAGTCAAAAACTACATACTCAGATCTTCACCAAACTTTGCAGGGATACATTGGATGTCAAGACACGTGGAAAAAACGTACAAAACAAGAGATTGGAGACATCAAGATTTTCGACGAATTTTTTAGCAATTTTCAAATTTTCAGAAAGGATGTTCCAGATAAGGTCAAAAACGACATACTCAGATCTTCACCAAACTTTGCAGGGATACATTGGAGGTCGAGACACGTGGAAAAAACGTACAAAACAAGAGATTGGAGACATCAAGATTTTGGACGAATTTTTTAAGAATTTTCAAATTTTCAGATAGGAGGTTCCAGATAAGGTCAAAAACTACATACTCAGATCTTCACCAAACTTTGCATGGATACATTGGATGTCAAGACACGTGGAAAAAACATACAAAACATAGGATTGGTGACATCAAGATTTTGGACGAATTTTTTAAGAATTTTCAAATTTTCAGAAAGGAGGTTCCATATAAGGTCAAAAACTACATACTCAGATCTTCACCAAACTTTGCAGGGATACATTGGATGTCAAGACACGGGGAAAAAACGTACAAAACAAGAGATTGGAGACATCAAGATTATGGACGAATTTTTTGAGAATTTTCAAATTTTCAGAAAGGAGGTTCCATATAAGGTCAAAAACTACATACTCAGATCTTCACCAAACTTTGCAGGGATACATTGGATGTCAAGACACGTGGAAAAAACGTACAAAACAAGAGATTGGAGACATCAAGATTTTGGACGAATTTTTTAAGAATTTTCAAATTTTCAGAAAGGATGTTCCAGATAAGGTCAAAAACGACATACTCAGATCTTCACCAAACTTTGCAGGGATACATTGGAGGTCGAGACACGTGGAAAAAACGTACAAAACAAGAGATTGGAGACATCAAGATTTTAGACGAATTTTTGAAGAATTTTCAAATTTTCAGATAGGAGGTTCCAGATAAGGTCAAAAACTACATACTCAGATCTCCACCAAACATTGCACGGATACATTGGATGTCAAGACACGTGGAAAAAACGTACAAAACAAGAGATTGGAGACATCAAGATTTTCGACGAATTTTTGAAGAATTTTCAAATTTTCAGATAGGAGGTTCCAGATAAGATCAAAAACTACATACTCAGATCTTCACCAAACGTTGCAGGGATACTTTGCATGTCAAGACACGTGGAAAAAACGTACAAAACAAGAGATTGGAGACATCAAGATTTTCGACGAATTTTTTAAGAATTTTCAAATTTTCAGATGGGAGGTTCCAGATAAGTTCAAAAACGACATACTCAGATCGTCACCAAACTTTGCATGGATACATTGGATGTCAAGACACGTGGAAAAAACGTACAAAACAAGAGATTGGAGACATCAAGATTTTGGACGAATTTTTTGAGAATTTTCAAATTTTCAGATGGGAGGTTCCAGATAAGGTCAAAAACGACATACTCAGATCTTCACCAAACTTTGCATGGATACATTGGATGTCAAGACACGTGGAAAAAACATACAAAACATAGGATTGGTGACATCAAGATTTTGGACGAATTTTTTAAGAATTTTCAAATTTTCAGAAAGGAGGTTCCATATAAGGTCAAAAACTACATACTCAGATCTTCACCAAACTTTGCAGGGATACATTGGATGTCAAGACACGTGGAAAAAACGTACAAAAAAAGAGATTGGAGACATCAAGATTATGGACGAATTTTTTGAGAATTTTCAAATTTTCAGAAAGGAGGTTCCATATAAAGTCAAAAACTACATACTCAGATCTTCACCAAACTTTGCAGGGATACATTGGATGTCAAGACACGTGGAAAAAACGTACAAAACAAGAGATTGGAGACATCAAGATTTTCGACGAATTTTTTAGCAATTTTCAAATTTTCAGAAAGGATGTTCCAGTTAAGGTCAAAAACGACATACTCAGATCTTCACCAAACTTTGCAGGGATACATTGGAGGTCGAGACACGTGGAAAAAACGTACAAAACAAGAGATTGGAGACATCAAGATTTTGGACGAATTTTTGAAGAATTTTCAAATTTTCAGATAGGAGGTTCCAGATAAGGTCAAAAACTACATACTCAGATCTCCACCAAACATTGCAGGGATACATTGGATGTCAAGACACGTGGAAAAAACGTACAAAACAAGAGATTGGAGACATCAAGATTTTCGACGAATTTTTGAAGAATTTTCAAATTTTCAGATAGGAGGTTCCAGATAAGATCAAAAACTACATACTCAGATCTTCACCAAACGTTGCAGGGATACTTTGCATGTCAAGACACGTGGAAAAAACGTACAAAACAAGAGATTGGAGACATCAAGATTTTGGACGAATTTTTTAAGAATTTTCAAATTTTCAGAAAGGAGGTTCCATATAAGGTCAAAAACTACATACTCAGATCTTCACCAAACTTTGCAGGGATACATTGAATGTGAAGACACGTGGAAAAAACGTACAAAACAAGAGATTGGGGTCATCAAGATTTTGGACGGATTTTTTAGGAATTTTCAAATTTTCAGATGGGAGGTTCCAGATAAGGTCAAAAACTACATACTCAGATCTTCACCAAACTTTGCAGGGATACATTGGATGTCAAGACACGTGGAAAAAACGTACAAAACAAGAGATTGGAGACATCAAGATTTTGGACGAATTTTTTAAGAATTTTCAAATTATCAGACGGGAGGTTCCAGATAAGGTCAAAAACTACATACTCAGATCTTCACCAAACTTTGCAGGGATACATTGGATGTCAAGACACGTGGAAAAAACGTACAAAACAAGAGATTGGAGACATCAAGATTTTCGACGAATTTTTTAAGAATTTTCAAATTTTCAGATAGGAGGTTCCATATAAGGTCAAAAACTACATACTCAGATCTTCACCAAACAATCCAGGGATACATTGGATGTCAAGACACGTGGAAAAAACGTACAAAACAAGAGATTGGAGACATCAAGATTTTCGACGAATTTTTTAAGAATTTTCAAATTTTCAGATAGGAGGTTCCATATAAGGTCAAAAACTACATACTCAGATCTTCACCAAACTTTGCAGGGATACATTGGATGTCAAGACACGTGGATAAAACGTACAAAACAAGAGATTGGAGACATCAAGATTTTGGGCGAATTTTTTAAGAATTTTCAAATTTTCAGAAAGGATGTTCCAGATAAGGTCAAAAACGACATACTCAGATCTTCACCAAACTTTGCAGGGATACATTGGATGTCAAGACACGTGGAAAAAACATACAAAACATAGGATTTGGGATATCAAGATTTTGGTCAAATTTTTTAAGAATTTTCAAATTTTCAGATAGGAAGTTCCATATAAGGTCATAAACTACATACTCAGATCTTCACCAAACATTGCAGGGATACATTGGATGTCAAGACACGTGGAAAAAACGTACAAAACAAGAGATTGGAGACATCAAGATTTTGGACGAATTTTTTAAGAATTTTCAAATTTTCAGATAGGAGGTTCCATATAAGGTCAAAAACTACATACTCAGATCTTCACCAAACATTGCAGGGATACATTGGATGTCAAGACACGTGGAAAAACGTACAAAACAAGAGATTGGAGACATCAAGAATTTGGACGAATTTTTTAAGAATTTTCAAATTTTCAGATAGGAGGTTCCATATAACGTCAAAAACTACATACTCAGATCTTCACCAAACTTTGCAGGGATACATTGGATGTCAAGACACGTGGAAAAAACGTACAAAACAAGAGATTGGAGACATCAAGATTTTGGACGAATTTTTGAGGAATTTTCAAATTTTCAGAAATGAGGTTCCAGATAAGGTCAAAAACTACATACTCAGATCTTCACCAAACGTTGCAGGGATACTTTGCATGTCAAGACACGTGGAAAAAGCGTACAAAACAAGAGATTGGAGACATCAAGATTTTCGACGAATTTTTTAAGAATTTTCAAATTTTCAGATGGGAGGTTCCAGATAAGGTCAAAAACGACATACTCAGATCTTCACCAAACTTTGCAGGGATACATTGGAGGTCGAGACACGTGGAAAAAACGTACAAAACAAGAGATTGGAGACATCAAGATTTTCGACGAATTTTTTAAGAATTTTCAAATTTTCAGAAAGGATGTTCCAGATAAGGTCAAAACCGACATACTCAGATCTTCACCAAACTTTGCATGGATACATTGGATGTCAAGACACGTGGAAAAAACATACAAAACATAGGATTGGGGACATCAAGGTTTTGGTCGAATTTTTTAAGAATTTTCAAATTTTCAGATAGGAGGTTCCAGATAAGGTCAAAAACTACATACTCAGATCTTCACCAAACTTTGCAGGGATACATTGGATGTCAAGACACGTGGAAAAAACGTACAAAACAAGAGATTGGAGACATCAAGATTTTGGACGAATTTTTGAGGAATTTTCAAATTTTCAGAAATGAGGTTCCAGATAAGGTCAAAAACTACATACTCAGATCTTCACCAAACTTTGCAGGGATACATTGGATGTCAAGACACGTGGGAAAAACGTACAAAACAAGAGATTGGAGACATCAAGATTTTGGACGAATTTTTTAACAATTTTCAAATTTTCAGATAGGAGGTTCCAGATAAGGTCAAAAACTACATACTCAGATCTTCACCAGACTTTGCAGGGATACATTGGATGTCAAGACACGTGGAAAAAACGTACAAAACAAGAGATTGGAGACATCAAGATTTTGGACGAATTTTTTAAGAATTTTCAAATTTTCAGATAGTATGTTCCAGATAAGGTCAAAAACTACATACTCAGATCTTCACCAAACGTTGCAGGGATACTTTGCATGTCAAGACACGTGGAAAAAACGTACAAAACAAGAGATTGGGGACATCAAGATTTTGGACGAATTTTTTAAGAATTTTCAAATTTTCAGAAAGGAGGTTCCATATAAGGTCAAAAACTACATACTCAGATCTTCACCAAACTTTGCAGGGATACATTGGATGTCAAGACACGTGGAAAAAACGTACAAAACAAGAGATTGGAGACATCAAGATTTTGGACGAATTTTTTAAGAATTTTCAAATTTTCAGATGGGAGGTTCCAGATAAGGTCAAAAACGACATACTCAGATCTTCACCAAACGTTGCAGGGATACTTTGCATGTGAAGACACGTGGAAAAAACGTACGAAACAAGAGATTGGGGACATCAAGATTTTGGACGAATTTTTTAAGAATTTTCAAATTTTTAGAAAGGAGGTTCCATATAAGGTCAAAAACTACATACTCAGATCTTCACCAAACATTGCAGGGATACATTGGATGTCAAGACACGTGGAAAAAACGTACAAAACAAGAGATTGGAGACATCAAGATTTCGGACGAATTTTTTCAAAATTTTCAAATTTTCAGATGGGTGGTTCTAGATAAGGTCAAAAACGACATACTCAGATCTTCACCAAACTTTGCATGGATACATTGGATGTCAAGACACGTGGAAAAAACATACAAAACATAGGATTGGGGACATCAAGATTTTGGACGAATTTTTTAAGAATTTTCAAATTTTCAGAAAGGAGGTTCCATATAAGGTCAAAAACTACATACTCAGATCTTCACCAAACGTTGCAGGGATACTTTGCATGTCAAGACACGTGGAAAAAACGTACAAAACAAGAGATTGGAGACATCAAGATTTTGGAAGAATTTTTTAAGAATTTTCAAATTTTCAGATTGGAGGTTCCAGATAAGGTCAAAAACTACATACTCAGATCTTCACCAAACTTTGCAGGGATACATTAGATGTCAAGACACGTGGAAAAAACGTACAAAACAAGAGATTGGAGACATCAAGATTTTGGACGAATTTTTGAGGAATTTTCAAATTTTCAGAAATGAGGTTCCAGATAAGGTCAAAAACTACATACTCAGATCTTCACCAAACTTTGCAGGGATACATTGGATGTCAAGACACGTGGGAAAAACGTTCAAAACAAGAGATTGGAGACATCAAGATTTTGGACGAATTTTTTAACAATTTTCAAATTTTCAGATAGGAGGTTCCATATAAGGTCAAAAACTACATACTCAGATCTTCACCAATCTTTGCAGGGATACATTGGATGTCAAGACACGTGGAAAAAACGTTCAAAACAAGAGATTGGAGACATCAAGATTTTGGACGAATTTTTTAAGAATTTTCAAATTTTCAGAAAGGATGTTCCAGATAAGGTCAAAAACGACATACTCAGATCTTCTCCAAACTCTGCAGGGATACATTGGATGTCAAGACACGTGGAAAAAACATACAAAACATAGGATTGGGGACATCAAGATTTTGGTCAAATTTTTTAAGAATTTTCAAATTTTCAGATATAAGGTTCCATATAAGGTCAAAAACTACATACTCAGATCTTCACCAAACTTTGCAGGGATACATTGGATGTCAAGACACGTGGAAAAAACGTACAAAACAAGAGATTGGAGACATCAAGATTTTGGACGAATTTTTTAAGAATTTTCAAATTTTCAGAAAGGAGGTTCCATATAAGGTCAAAAACTACATACTCAGATCTTCACCAAACTTTGCAGGGATACATTGAATGTCAAGACACGTGGAAAAAACGTACAAAACAAGAGATTGGTGTCATCAAGATTTTGGACGGATTTTTTAGGAATTTTCAAATTTTCAGATGGGAGGTTCCAGATAAGGTCAAAAACTACATACTCAGATCTTCACCAAACTTTGCAGGGATACATTGGATGTCAAGACACGTGGAAAAAACGTACAAAACAAGAGATTGGAGACATCAAGATTTTGGACGAATTTTTTAAGAATTTTCAAATTTTCAGATGGGAGGTTCCAGATAAGGTCAAAAACGACATACTCAGACCTTCACCAAACTTTGCATGGATACATTGGATGTCAAGACACGTGGAAAAACATACAAAACATAGGATTGGTGACATCAAGATTTTGGACGAATTTTTTAAGAATTTTCAAATTTTCAGAAAGGAGGTTCCATATAAGGTCAAAAACTACATACTCAGATCTTCACCAAACTTTGCAGGGATACATTGGATGTCAAGACACGTGGAAAAAACGTACAAAACAAGAGATTGGAGACATCAAGATTTTGGACGAATTTTTTAAGAATTTTCAAATTTTCAGATAGGAGGTTCCAGATAAGGTCAAAAACTACATACTCAGATCTTCACCAAACTTTGCAGGGATACATTGGATGTCAAGACACGTGGAAAAAACGTACAAAACAAGAGATTGGAGACATCAAGATTTTGGACGAATTTTTGAGGAATTTTCAAATTTTCAGAAATGAGGTTCCAGATAAGGTCAAAAACTACATACTCAGATCTTCACCAAACGTTGCAGGGATACTTTGCATGTCAAGACACGTGGAAAAAACGTACAAAACAAGAGATTGGAGACATCAAGATTTTCGACGAATTTTTTAAGAATTTTCAAATTTTCAGATGGGAGGTTCCAGATAAGGTCAAAAACGACATACTCAGATCTTCACCAAACTTTGCAGGGATACTCTGCATGTCAAGACACGTGGGAAAAACGTACAAAACAAGAGATTGGAGACATCAAGATTTTGGACGAATTTTTTAACAATTTTCAAATTTTCAGATAGGAGGTTCCAGATAAGGTCAAAAACTACATACTCAGATCTTCACCAAACGTTGCAGGGATACATTGGATGTCAAGACACGTGGAAAAAACGTACAAAACAAGAGATTGGAGACATCAAGATTTTGGACGAATTTTTTCAAAATTTTCAAATTTTCAGATGGGTGGTTCTAGGTAAGGTCAAAAACGACATACTCAGATCTTCACCAAACGTTGCAGGGATACTTTGCATGTCAAGACACGTGGAAAAAACGTACAAAACAAGAGATTGGAGACATCAAGATTTTGGACGAATTTTTTAAGAATTTTCAAATTTTCAGATTGGAGGTTCCAGATAAGGTCAAAAACTACATACTCAGATCTTCACCAAACTTTGCAGGGATACATTAGATGTCAAGACACGTGGAAAAAACGTACATAACAAGAGATTGGAGACATCAAGATTTTGGACGAATTTTTGAGGAATTTTCAAATTTTCAGAAATGAGGTTCCAGATAAGGTCAAAAACTACATACTCAGATCTTCACCAAACTTTGCAGGAATACATTGGATGTCAAGACACGTGGGAAAAACGTTCAAAACAAGAGATTGGAGACATCAAGATTTTGGATGAATTTTTTAACAATTTTCAAATTTTCAGATAGGAGGTTCCAGATAAGGTCAAAAACTACATACTCAGATCTTCACCAAACTTTGCAGGGATACATTGGATGTCAAGACACGTGGAAAAAACGTACAAAACAAGAGATTGGAGACATCAAGATTTTGGACGAATTTTTTAAGAATTTTCAAATTTTCAGATGGGAGGTTCCAGATAAGGTCAAAAACGACATACTCAGATCTTCACCAAACTTTGCATGGATACATTGGATGTCAAGACACGTGGAAAAAACATACAAAACATAGGATTGGTGACATCAAGATTTTGGACGAATTTTTTAAGAATTTTCAAATTTTCAGAAAGGAGGTTCCATATAAGGTCAAAAACTACATACTCAGATCTTCACCAAACTTTGCAGGGATACATTGGATGTCAAGACACGGGGAAAAAACGTACAAAACAAGAGATTGGAGACATCAAGATTATGGACGAATTTTTTGAGAATTTTCAAATTTTCAGAAAGGAGGTTCCATATAAGGTCAAAAACTACATACTCAGATCTTCACCAAACTTTGCAGGGATACATTGGATGTCAAGACACGTGGAAAAAACGTACAAAACAAGAGATTGGAGACATCAAGATTTTGGACGAATTTTTTAAGAATTTTCAAATTTTCAGATGGGATGTTCCAGATAAGGTCAAAAACGACATACTCAGATCTTCACCAAACTTTGCAGGGATACATTGGAGGTCGAGACACGTGGAAAAAACGTACAAAACAAGAGATTGGAGACATCAAGATTTTGGACGAATTTTTGAAGAATTTTCAAATTTTCAGATAGGAGGTTCCAGATAAGGTCAAAAACTACATACTCAGATCTCCACCAAACATTGCACGGATACATTGGATGTCAAGACACGTGGAAAAAACGTACAAAACAAGAGATTGGAGACATCAAGATTTTCGACGAATTTTTGAAGAATTTTCAAATTTTCAGATAGGAGGTTCCAGATAAGATCAAAAACTACATACTCAGATCTTCACCAAACGTTGCAGGGATACTTTGCATGTCAAGACACGTGGAAAAAACGTACAAAACAAGAGATTGGAGACATCAAGATTTTCAACGAATTTTTTAAGAATTTTCAAATTTTCAGATGGGAGGTTCCAGATAAGGTCAAAAACGACATACTCAGATCTTCACCAAACTTTGCATGGATACATTGGATGTCAAGACACGTGGAAAAAACATACAAAACATAGGATTGGTGACATCAAGATTTTGGACGAATTTTTTAAGAATTTTCAAATTTTCAGAAAGGAGGTTCCATATAAGGTCAAAAACTACATACTCAGATCTTCACCAAACTTTGCAGGGATACATTGGATGTCAAGACACGGGGAAAAAACGTACAAAACAAGAGATTGGAGACATCAAGATTATGGACGAATTTTTTGAGAATTTTCAAATTTTCAGAAAGGAGGTTCCATATAAGGTCAAAAACTACATTCTCAGATCTTCACCAAACTTTGCAGGGATACATTGGATGTCAAGACACGTGGAAAAAACGTTCAAAACAAGAGATTGGAGACATCAAGATTTTGGACGAATTTTTTAAGAATTTTCAAATTTTCAGAAAAAATGTTCCAGATAAGGTCAAAAACGACATACTCAGATCTTCACCAAACTTTGCAGGGATACATTGGAGGTCGAGACACGTGGAAAAAACGTACAAAACAAGAGATTGGAGACATCAAGATTTTGGACGAATTTTTGAAGAATTTTCAAATTTTCAGATAGGATGTTCCAGATAAGATCAAAAACTACATACTCAGATCTCCACCAAACATTGCACGGATACATTGGATGTCAAGACACGTGGAAAAAACGTACAAAACAAGAGATTGGAGACATCAAGATTTTCGACGAATTTTTGAAGAATTTTCAAATTTTCAGATAGGAGGTTCCAGATAAGATCAAAAACTACATACTCAGATCTTCACCAAACGTTGCAGGGATACTTTGCATGTCAAGACACGTGGAAAAAACGTACAAAACAAGAGATTGGAGACATCAAGATTTTCATCGAATTTTTTAAGAATTTTCAAATTTTCAAATGGGAGGTTCCAGATAAGGTCAAAAACGACATACTCAGATCGTCACCAAACTTTGCATGGATACATTGGATGTCAAGACACGTGGAAAAAACGTACAAAACAAGAGATTGGAGACATCAAGATTTTGGACGAATTTTTTGAGAATTTTCAAATTTTCAGATGGGAGGTTCCAGATAAGGTCAAAAACGACATACTCAGATCTTCACCAAACTTTGCATGGATACATTGGATGTCAAGACACGTGGAAAAAACATACAAAACATAGGATTGGTGACATCAAGATTTTGGACGAATTTTTTAAGAATTTTCAAATTTTCAGAAAGGAGGTTCCATATAAGGTCAAAAACTACATACTCAGATCTTCACCAAACTTTGCAGGGATACATTGGATGTCAAGACACGTGGAAAAAACGTACAAAACAAGAGATTGGAGACATCAAGATTATGGACGAATTTTTTAAGAATTTTCAAATTTTCAGAAAGGAGGTTCCATATAAAGTCAAAAACTACATACTCAGATCTTCACCAAACTTTGCAGGGATACATTGGATGTCAAGACACGTGGAAAAAACGTACAAAACAAGAGATTGGAGACATCAAGATTTTCGACGAATTTTTTAGCAATTTTCAAATTTTCAGAAAGTATGTTCCAGATAAGGTCAAAAACTACATACTCAGATCTTCACCAAACTTTGCAGGGATACATTGGAGGTCGAGACACGTGGAAAAAACGTACAAAACAAGAGATTGGAGACATCAAGATTTTGGACGAATTTTTTAAGAATTTTCAAATTTTCAGATAGGAGGTTCCAGATAAGGTCAAAAAATACATACTCAGATCTTCACCAAACTTTGCATGGATACATTGGATGTCAAGACACGTGGAAAAAACATACAAAACATAGGATTGGTGACATCAAGATTTTGGACGATTTTTTTAAGAATTTTCAAATTTTCAGAAAGGAGGTTCCATATAAGGTCAAAAACTACATACTCAGATCTTCACCAAACTTTGCAGGGATACATTGGATGTCAAGACACGGGGAAAAAACGTACAAAACAAGAGATTGGAGACATCAAGATTTTGGACGAATTTTTTAAGAATTTTCAAATTTTCAGATGGGAGGTTCCAGATAAGGTCAAAAACGACATACTCAGATCTTCACCAAACGTTGCAGGGATACTTTGCATGTCAAGACACGTGGAAAAAACGTACGAAACAAGAGATTGGGGACATCAAGAATTTGGACGAATTTTTTAAGAATTTTCAAATTTTTAGAAAGGAGGTTCCATATAAGATCAAAAACTACATACTCAGATCTTCACCAAACATTGCAGGGATACATTGGATGTCAAGACACGTGGAAAAAACGTACAAAACAAGAGATTGGAGACATCAAGATTTTGGACGAATTTTTTCAAAATTTTCAAATTTTCAGATGGGTGGTTCTAGATAAGGTCAAAAACGACATACTCAGATCTTCACCAAACGTTGCAGGGATACTTTGCATGTCAAGACACGTGGAAAAAACGTACAAAACAAGAGATTGGAGACATCAAGATTTTGGACGAATTTTTTAAGAATTTTCAAATTTTCAGATTGGAGGTTCCAGATAAGGTCAAAAACTACATACTCAGATCTTCACCAAACTTTGCAGGGATACATTAGATGTCAAGACACGTGGAAAAAACGTACAAAACAAGAGATTGGAGACATCAAGATTTTGGACGAATTTTTGAGGAATTTTCAAATTTTCAGAAATGAGGTTCCAGATAAGGTCAAAAACTACATACTCAGATCTTCACCAAACTTTGCAGGAATACATTGGATGTCAAGACACGTGGGAAAAACGTTCAAAACAAGAGATTGGAGACATCAAGATTT
Source organism: Lepisma saccharinum (assembly GCF_977018435.1). Lineage (NCBI taxonomy): Eukaryota > Metazoa > Arthropoda > Insecta > Zygentoma > Lepismatidae > Lepisma > Lepisma saccharinum. Next base: position 182,998 of record NW_028143029.1, read on the forward strand.
TGGATGAATTTTTTAACAATTTTCAAATTTTCAGATAGGAGGTTCCAGATAAGGTCAAAAACTACATACTCAGATCTTCACCAAACTTTGCAGGGATACATTGGATGTCAAGACACGTGGAAAAAACGTACAAAACAAGAGATTGGAGACATCAAGATTTTGGACGAATTTTTTAAGAATTTTCAAATTTTCAGATGGGAGGTTCCAGATAAGGTCAAAAACGACATACTCAGATCTTCACCAAACTTTGCATGGATACATTGGATGTCAAGACACGTGGAAAAAACATACAAAACATAGGATTGGTGACATCAAGATTTTGGACGAATTTTTTAAGAATTTTCAAATTTTCAGAAAGGAGGTTCCATATAAGGTCAAAAACTACATACTCAGATCTTCACCAAACTTTGCAGGGATACATTGGATGTCAAGACACGGGGAAAAAACGTACAAAACAAGAGATTGGAGACATCAAGATTATGGACGAATTTTTTGAGAATTTTCAAATTTTCAGAAATGAGGTTCCATATAAGGTCAAAAACTACATACTCAGATCTTCACCAAACTTTGCAGGGATACATTGGATGTCAAGACACGTGGAAAAAACGTACAAAACAAGAGATTGGAGACATCAAGATTTTGGACGAATTTTTTAAGAATTTTCAAATTTTCAGAAAGGATGTTCCAGATAAGGTCAAAAACGACATACTCAGATCTTCACCAAACTTTGCAGGGATACATTGGAGGTCGAGACACGTGGAAAAAACGTACAAAACAAGAGATTGGAGACATCAAGATTTTGGACGAATTTTTGAAGAATTTTCAAATTTTCAGATAGGAGGTTCCAGATAAGGTCAAAAACTACATACTCAGATCTCCACCAAACATTGCACGGATACATTGGATGTCAAGACACGTGGAAAAAACGTACAAAACAAGAGATTGGAGACATCAAGATTTTCGACGAATTTTTGAAGAATTTTCAAATTTTCAGATAGGAGGTTCCAGATAAGATCAAAAACTACATACTCAGATCTTCACCAAACGTTGCAGGGATACTTTGCATGTCAAGACACGTGGAAAAAACGTACAAAACAAGAGATTGGAGACATCAAGATTTTCAACGAATTTTTTAAGAATTTTCAAATTTTCAGATGGGAGGTTCCAGATAAGGTCAAAAACGACATACTCAGATCTTCACCAAACTTTGCATGGATACATTGGATGTCAAGACACGTGGAAAAAACATACAAAACATAGGATTGGTGACATCAAGATTTTGGACGAATTTTTTAAGAATTTTCAAATTTTCAGAAAGGAGGTTCCATATAAGGTCAAAAACTACATACTCAGATCTTCACCAAACTTTGCAGGGATACATTGGATGTCAAGACACGGGGAAAAAACGTACAAAACAAGAGATTGGAGACATCAAGATTATGGACGAATTTTTTGAGAATTTTCAAATTTTCAGAAAGGAGGTTCCATATAAGGTCAAAAACTACATACTCAGATCTTCACCAAACTTTGCAGGGATACATTGGATGTCAAGACACGTGGAAAAAACGTACAAAACAAGAGATTGGGGACATCAAGATTTTGGACGAATTTTTGAAGAATTTTCAAATTTTCAGATAGGAGGTTCCAGATAAGATCAAAAACTACATACTCAGATCTTCACCAAACGTTGCAGGGATACTTTGCATGTCAAGACACGTGGAAAAAACGTACAAAACAAGAGATTGGAGACATCAAGATTTTCAACGAATTTTTTAAGAATTTTCAAATTTTCAGATGGGAGGTTCCAGATAAGGTCAAAAACGACATACTCAGATCGTCACCAAACTTTGCATGGATACATTGGATGTCAAGACACGTGGAAAAAACGTACAAAACAAGAGATTGGAGACATCAAGATTTTGGACGAATTTTTTGAGAATTTTCAAATTTTCAGATGGGAGGTTCCAGATAAGGTCAAAAACGACATACTCAGATCTTCACCAAACTTTGCATGGATACATTGGATGTCAAGACACGTGGAAAAAACATACAAAACATAGGATTGGTGACATCAAGATTTTGGACGAATTTTTTAAGAATTTTCAAATTTTCAGAAAGGAGGTTCCATATAAGGTCAAAAACTACATACTCAGATCTTCACCAAACTTTGCAGGGATACATTGGATGTCAAGACACGTGGAAAAAACGTACAAAACAAGAGATTGGAGACATCAAGATTTTGGACGAATTTTTTAAGAATTTTCAAATTTTCAGAAAGGAGGTTCCATATAAGGTCAAAAACTACATACTCAGATCTTCACCAAACTTTGCAGGGATACATTGGATGTCAAGACACGGGGAAAAAACGTACAAAACAAGAGATTGGAGACATCAAGATTATGGACGAATTTTTTGAGAATTTTCAAATTTTCAGAAAGGAGGTTCCATATAAGGTCAAAAACTACATACTCAGATCTTCACCAAACTTTGCAGGGATACATTGGATGTCAAGACACGTGGAAAAAACGTACAAAACAAGAGATTGGAGACATCAAGATTTTGGACGAATTTTTTAAGAATTTTCAAATTTTCAGAAAGGATGTTCCAGATAAGGTCAAAAACGACATACTCAGATCTTCACCAAACTTTGCAGGTATACATTGGAGGTCGAGACACGTGGAAAAAACGTACAAAACAAGAGATTGGAGACATCAAGATTTTGGACGAATTTTTGAAGAATTTTCAAATTTTCAGATAGGAGGTTCCAGATAAGGTCAAAAACTACATACTCAGATCTCCACCAAACATTGCACGGATACATTGGATGTCAAGACACGTGGAAAAAACGTACAAAACAAGAGATTGGAGACATCAAGATTTTCGACGAATTTTTGAAGAATTTTCAAATTTTCAGATAGGAGGTTCCAGATAAGATCAAAAACTACATACTCAGATCTTCACCAAACGTTGCAGGGATACTTTGCATGTCAAGACACGTGGAAAAAACGTACAAAACAAGAGATTGGAGACATCAAGATTTTCAACGAATTTTTTAAGAATTTTCAAATTTTCAGATGGGAGGTTCCAGATAAGGTCAAAAACGACATACTCAGATCTTCACCAAACTTTGCATGGATACATTGGATGTCAAGACACGTGGAAAAAACATACAAAACATAGGATTGGTGACATCAAGATTTTGGACGAATTTTTTAAGAATTTTCAAATTTTCAGAAAGGAGGTTCCATATAAGGTCAAAAACTACATACTCAGATCTTCACCAAACTTTGCAGGGATACATTGGATGTCAAGACACGTGGAAAAAACGTACAAAACAAGAGATTGGAGACATCAAGATTATGGACGAATTTTTTAAGAATTTTCAAATTTTCAGAAAGGAGGTTCCATATAAAGTCAAAAACTACATACTCAGATCTTCACCAAACTTTGCAGGGATACATTGGATGTCAAGACACGTGGAAAAAACGTACAAAACAAGAGATTGGAGACATCAAGATTTTCGACGAATTTTTTAGCAATTTTCAAATTTTCAGAAAGGATGTTCCAGATAAGGTCAAAAACGACATACTCAGATCTTCACCAAACTTTGCAGGGATACATTGGAGGTCGAGACACGTGGAAAAAACGTACAAAACAAGAGATTGGAGACATCAAGATTTTGGACGAATTTTTTAAGAATTTTCAAATTTTCAGATAGGAGGTTCCAGATAAGGTCAAAAACTACATACTCAGATCTTCACCAAACTTTGCATGGATACATTGGATGTCAAGACACGTGGAAAAAACATACAAAACATAGGATTGGTGACATCAAGATTTTGGACGATTTTTTTAAGAATTTTCAAATTTTCAGAAAGGAGGTTCCATATAAGGTCAAAAACTACATACTCAGATCTTCACCAAACTTTGCAGGGATACATTGGATGTCAAGACACGGGGAAAAAACGTACAAAACAAGAGATTGGAGACATCAAGATTATGGACGAATTTTTTAAGAATTTTCAAATTTTCAGAAAGGAGGTTCCATATAAGGTCAAAAACTACATACTCAGATCTTCACCAAACTTTGCAGGGATACATTGGATGTCAAGACACGTGGAAAAAACGTACAAAACAAGAGATTGGAGACATCAAGATTTTGGACGAATTTTTTAAGAATTTTCAAATTTTCAGAAAGGATGTTCCAGATAAGGTCAAAAACGACATACTCAGATCTTCACCAAACTTTGCAGGGATACATTGGAGGTCGAGACACGTGGAAAAAACGTACAAAACAAGAGATTGGAGACATCAAGATTTTGGACGAATTTTTTAAGAATTTTCAAATTTTCAGATAGGAGGTTCCAGATAAGGTCAAAAACTACATACTCAGATCTCCACCAAACATTGCACGGATACATTGGATGTCAAGACACGTGGAAAAAACGTACAAAACAAGAGATTGGAGACATCAAGATTTTCGACGAATTTTTGAAGAATTTTCAAATTTTCAGATAGGAGGTTCCAGATAAGATCAAAAACTACATACTCAGATCTTCACCAAACGTTGCAGGGATACTTTGCATGTCAAGACACGTGGAAAAAACGTACAAAACAAGAGATTGGAGACATCAAGATTTTCGACGAATTTTTTAAGAATTTTCAAATTTTCAGATGGGAGGTTCCAGATAAGGTCAAAAACGACATACTCAGATCGTCACCAAACTTTGCATGGATACATTGGATGTCAAGACACGTGGAAAAAACGTACAAAACAAGAGATTGGAGACATCAAGATTTTGGACGAATTTTTTGAGAATTTTCAAATTTTCAGATGGGAGGTTCCAGATAAGGTCAAAAATGACATACTCAGATCTTCACCAAACTTTGCAGGGATACATTGGATGTCAAGACACGTGGAAAAAACATACAAAACATAGGATTGGTGACAAGATTTTGGACGAATTTTTTAAGAATTTTCAAATTTTCAGAAAGGAGGTTCCATATAAGGTCAAAAACTACATACTCAGATCTTCACCAAACTTTGCAGGGATACATTGGATGTCAAGACATGTGGAAAAAACGTACAAAACAAGAGAATGGAGACATCAAGATTATGGACGAATTTTTTGAGAATTTTCAAATTTTCAGAAAGGAGGTTCCATATAAAGTCAAAAACTACATACTCAGATCTTCACCAAACTTTGCAGGGATACATTGGATGTCAAGACACGTGGAAAAAACGTACAAAACAAGAGATTGGAGACATCAAGATTTTCGACGAATTTTTTAGCAATTTTCAAATTTTCAGAAAGGATGTTCCAGATAAGGTCAAAAACGACATACTCAGATCTTCACCAAGCTTTGCAGGGATACATTGGAGGTCGAGACACGTGGAAAAAACGTACAAAACAAGAGATTGGAGACATCAAGATTTTTGACGAATTTTTGAAGAATTTTCAAATTTTCAGATAGGAGGTTCCAGATAAGGTCAAAAACTACATACTCAGATCTCCACCAAACATTGCAGGGATACATTGGATGTCAAGACACGTGGAAAAAACGTACAAAACAAGAGATTGGAGACATCAAGATTTTCGACGAATTTTTGAAGAATTTTCAAATTTTCAGATAGGAGGTTCCAGATAAGATCAAAAACTACATACTCAGATCTTCACCAAACGTTGCAGGGATACTTTGCATGTCAAGACACGTGGAAAAAACGTACAAAACAAGAGATTGGAGACATCAAGATTTTGGACGAATTTTTTAAGAATTTTCAAATTTTCAGAAAGGAGGTTCCATATAAGGTCAAAAACTACATACTCAGATCTTCACCAAACTTTGCAGGGATACATTGGATGTCAAGACATGTGGAAAAAACGTACAAAACAAGAGAATGGAGACATCAAGATTATGTACGAATTTTTTGAGAATTTTCAAATTTTCAGAAAGGAGGTTCCATATAAAGTCAAAAACTACATACTCAGATCTTCACCAAACTTTGCAGGGATACATTGGATGTCAAGACACGTGGAAAAAACGTACAAAACAAGAGATTGGAGACATCAAGATTTTCGACGAATTTTTTAGCAATTTTCAAATTTTCAGAAAGGATGTTCCAGATAAGGTCAAAAACGACATACTCAGATCTTCACCAAGCTTTGCAGGGATACATTGGAGGTCGAGACACGTGGAAAAAACGTACAAAACAAGAGATTGGAGACATCAAGATTTTTGACGAATTTTTGAAGAATTTTCAAATTTTCAGATAGGAGGTTCCAGATAAGGTCAAAAACTACATACTCAGATCTCCACCAAACATTGCAGGGATACATTGGATGTCAAGACACGTGGAAAAAACGTACAAAACAAGAGATTGGAGACATCAAGATTTTCGACGAATTTTTGAAGAATTTTCAAATTTTCAGATAGGAGGTTCCAGATAAGATCAAAAACTACATACTCAGATCTTCACCAAACGTTGCAGGGATACTTTGCATGTCAAGACACGTGGAAAAAACGTACAAAACAAGAGATTGGAGACATCAAGATTTTGGACGAATTTTTTAAGAATTTTCAAATTTTCAGAAAGGAGGTTCCATATAAGGTCAAAAACTACATACTCAGATCTTCACCAAACTTTGCAGGGATACATTGAATGTGAAGACACGTGGAAAAAACGTACAAAACAAGAGATTGGGGTCATCAAGATTTTGGACGGATTTTTTAGGAATTTTCAAATTTTCAGATGGGAGGTTCCAGATAAGGTCAAAAACTACATACTCAGATCTTCACCAAACTTTGCAGGGATACATTGGATGTCAAGACACGTGGAAAAAACGTACAAAACAAGAGATTGGAGACATCAAGATTTTGGACGAATTTTTTAAGAATTTTCAAATTTTCAGATGGGAGGTTCCAGATAAGGTCAAAAACGACATACTCAGATCTTCACCAAACTTTGCATGGATACATTGGATGTCAAGACACGTGGAAAAAACATACAAAACATAGGATTGGTGACATCAAGATTTTGGACGAATTTTTTAAGAATTTTCAAATTTTCAGAAAGGAGGTTCCATATAAGGTCAAAAACTACATACTCAGATCTTCACCAAACTTTGCAGGGATACATTGGATGTCAAGACACGGGGAAAAAACGTACAAAACAAGAGATTGGAGACATCAAGATTATGGACGAATTTTTTGAGAATTTTCAAATTTTCAGAAAGGAGGTTCCATATAAGGTCAAGAACTACATACTCAGATCTTCACCAAACTTTGCAGGGATACATTGGATGTCAAGACACGTGGAAAAAACGTACAAAACAAGAGATTGGAGACATCAAGATTTTGGACGAATTTTTTAAGAATTTTCAAATTTTCAGAAAGGATGTTCCAGATAAGGTCAAAAACGACATACTCAGATCTTCACCAAACTTTGCAGGGATACATTGGAGGTCGAGACACGTGGAAAAAACGTACAAAACAAGAGATTGGAGACATCAAGATTTTGGACGAATTTTTGAAGAATTTTCAAATTTTCAGATAGGAGGTTCCAGATAAGGTCAAAAACTACATACTCAGATCTCCACCAAACATTGCACGGATACATTGGATGTCAAGACACGTGGAAAAAACGTACAAAACAAGAGATTGGAGACATCAAGATTTTCGACGAATTTTTGAAGAATTTTCAAATTTTCAGATAGGAGGTTCCAGATAAGATCAAAAACTACATACTCAGATCTTCACCAAACGTTGCAGGGATACTTTGCATGTCAAGACACGTGGAAAAAACGTACAAAACAAGAGATTGGAGACATCAAGATTTTCAACGAATTTTTTAAGAATTTTCAAATTTTCAGATGGGAGGTTCCAGATAAGGTCAAAAACGACATACTCAGATCGTCACCAAACTTTGCATGGATACATTGGATGTCAAGACACGTGGAAAAAACGTACAAAACAAGAGATTGGAGACATCAAGATTTTGGACGAATTTTTTGAGAATTTTCAAATTTTCAGATGGGAGGTTCCAGATAAGGTCAAAAACGACATACTCAGATCTTCACCAAACTTTGCATGGATACATTGGATGTCAAGACACGTGGAAAAAACATACAAAACATAGGATTGGTGACATCAAGATTTTGGACGAATTTTTTAAGAATTTTCAAATTTTCAGAAAGGAGGTTCCATATAAGGTCAAAAACTACATACTCAGATCTTCACCAAACTTTGCAGGGATACATTGGATGTCAAGACACGTGGAAAAAACGTACAAAACAAGAGATTGGAGACATCAAGATTATGGACGAATTTTTTGAGAATTTTCAAATTTTCAGAAAGGAGGTTCCATATAAAGTCAAAAACGACATACTCAGATCTTCACCAAACTTTGCAGGGATACATTGGATGTCAAGACACGTGGAAAAAACGTACAAAACAAGAGATTGGAGACATCAAGATTTTCGACGAATTTTTTAGCAATTTTCAAATTTTCAGAAAGGATGTTCCAGATAAGGTCAAAAACGACATACTCAGATCTTCACCAAACTTTGCAGGGATACATTGGAGGTCGAGACACGTGGAAAAACGTACAAAACAAGAGATTGGAGACATCAAGATTTTGGACGAATTTTTGAAGAATTTTCAAATTTTCAGATAGGAGGTTCCAGATAAGGTCAAAAACTACATACTCAGATCTTCACCAAACTTTGCATGGATACATTGGATGTCAAGACACGTGGAAAAAACATACAAAACATAGGATTGGTGACATCAAGATTTTGGACGAATTTTTTAAGAATTTTCAAATTTTCAGATGGGAGGTTCCATATAAGGTCAAAAACTACATACTCAGATCTTCACCAAACTTCGCAGGGATACATTGGATGTCAAGACACGTGGAAAAAACGTACAAAACAAGAGATTGGAGACATCAAGATTTTGGACGAATTTTTTAAGAATTTTCAAATTTTCAGATGGGAGGTTCCAGATAAGGTCAAAAACGACATACTCAGATCTTCACCAAACTTTGCATGGATAGATTGGATGTCAAGACACGTGGAAAAAACATACAAAACATAGGATTGGTGACATCAAGATTTTGGACGAATTTTTTAAGAATTTTCAAATTTTCAGAAAGGAGGTTCCATATAAGGTCAAAAACTACATACTCAGATCTTCACCAAACTTTGCAGGGATACATTGGATGTCAAGACACGGGGAAAAAACGTACAAAACAAGAGATTGGAGACATCAAGATTATGGACGAATTTTTTGAGAATTTTCAAATTTTCAGAAAGGAGGTTCCATATAAGGTCAAAAACTACATACTCAGATCTTCACCAAACTTTGCAGGGATACATTGGATGTCAAGACACGTGGAAAAAACGTACAAAACAAGAGATTGGAGACATCAAGATTTTGGACGAATTTTTTAAGAATTTTCAAATTTTCAGAAAGGATGTTCCAGATAAGGTCAAAAACGACATACTCAGATCTTCACCAAACTTTGCAGGTATACATTGGAGGTCGAGACACGTGGAAAAAACGTACAAAACAAGAGATTGGAGACATCAAGATTTTGGACGAATTTTTGAAGAATTTTCAAATTTTCAGATAGGAGGTTCCAGATAAGGTCAAAAACTACATACTCAGATCTCCACCAAACATTGCACGGATACATTGGATGTCAAGACACGTGGAAAAAACGTACAAAACAAGAGATTGGAGACATCAAGATTTTCGACGAATTTTTTAAGAATTTTCAAATTTTCAGATAGGAGGTTCCAGATAAGATCAAAAACTACATACTCAGATCTTCACCAAACGTTGCAGGGATACTTTGCATGTCAAGACACGTGGAAAAAACGTACAAAACAAGAGATTGGAGACATCAAGATTTTCGACGAATTTTTTAAGAATTTTCAAATTTTCAGATGGGAGGTTCCAGATAAGGTCAAAAACGACATACTCAGATCGTCACCAAACTTTGCATGGATACATTGGATGTCAAGACACGTGGAAAAAACGTACAAAACAAGAGATTGGAGACATCAAGATTTTGGACGAATTTTTTGAGAATTTTCAAATTTTCAGATGGGAGGTTCCAGATAAGGTCAAAAACGACATACTCAGATCTTCACCAAACTTTGCATGGATACATTGGATGTCAAGACACGTGGAAAAAACATACAAAACATAGGATTGGTGACATCAAGATTTTGGACGAATTTTTTAAGAATTTTCAAATTTTCAGAAAGGAGGTTCCATATAAGGTCAAAAACTACATACTCAGATCTTCACCAAACTTTGCAGGGATACATTGGATGTCAAGACACGTGGAAAAAACGTACAAAACAAGAGATTGGAGACATCAAGATTATGGACGAATTTTTTGAGAATTTTCAAATTTTCAGAAAGGAGGTTCCATATAAAGTCAAAAACTACATACTCAGATCTTCACCAAACTTTGCAGGGATACATTGGATGTCAAGACACGTGGAAAAAACGTACAAAAGAAGAGATTGGAGACATCAAGATTTTCGACGAATTTTTGAAGAATTTTCAAATTTTCAGATAGGAGGTTCCAGATAAGATCAAAAACTACATACTCAGATCTTCACCAAACGTTGCAGGGATACTTTGCATGTCAAGACACGTGGAAAAAACGTACAAAACAAGAGATTGGAGACATCAAGATTTTCAACGAATTTTTTAAGAATTTTCAAATTTTCAGATGGGAGGTTCCAGATAAGGTCAAAAACGACATACTCAGATCGTCACCAAACTTTGCATGGATACATTGGATGTCAAGACACGTGGAAAAAACGTACAAAACAAGAGATTGGAGACATCAAGATTTTGGACGAATTTTTTGAGAATTTTCAAATTTTCAGATGGGAGGTTCCAGATAAGGTCAAAAACGACATACTCAGATCTTCACCAAACTTTGCATGGATACATTGGATGTCAAGACACGTGGAAAAAACATACAAAACATAGGATTGGTGACATCAAGATTTTGGACGAATTTTTTAAGAATTTTCAAATTTTCAGAAAGGAGGTTCCATATAAGGTCAAAAACTACATACTCAGATCTTCACCAAACTTTGCAGGGATACATTGGATGTCAAGACACGTGGAAAAAACGTACAAAACAAGAGATTGGAGACATCAAGATTATGGACGAATTTTTTGAGAATTTTCAAATTTTCAGAAAGGAGGTTCCATATAAAGTCAAAAACTACATACTCAGATCTTCACCAAACTTTGCAGGGATACATTGGATGTCAAGACACGTGGAAAAAACGTACAAAACAAGAGATTGGAGACATCAAGATTTTCGACGAATTTTTTAGCAATTTTCAAATTTTCAGAAAGGATGTTCCAGATAAGGTCAAAAACGACATACTCAGATCTTCACCAAACTTTGCAGGGATACATTGGAGGTCGAGACACGTGGAAAAAACGTACAAAACAAGAGATTGGAGACATCAAGATTTTGGACGAATTTTTGAAGAATTTTCAAATTTTCAGATAGGAGGTTCCAGATAAGGTCAAAAACTACATACTCAGATCTTCACCAAACTTTGCAGGGATATATTGGATGTCAAGACACGTGGAAAAAACATACAAAACATAGGATTGGTGACATCAAGATTTTGGACGAATTTTTTAAGAATTTTCAAATTTTCAGAAAGGAGGTTCCATATAAGGTCAAAAACTACATACTCAGATCTTCACCAAACTTCGCAGGGATACATTGGATGTCAAGACACGGGGAAAAAACGTACAAAACAAGAGATTGGAGACATCAAGATTATGGACGAATTTTTTGAGAATTTTCAAATTTTCAGAAAGGAGGTTCCATATAAGGTCAAAAACTACATACTCAGATCTTCACCAAACTTTGCAGGGATACATTGGATGTCAAGACACGTGGAAAAAACGTACAAAACAAGAGATTGGAGACATCAAGATTTTGGACGAATTTTTTAAGAATTTTCAAATTTTCAGAAAGGATGTTCCAGATAAGGTCAAAAACGACATACTCAGATCTTCACCAAACTTTGCAGGGATACATTGGAGGTCGAGACACGTGGAAAAAACGTACAAAACAAGAGATTGGAGACATCAAGATTTTGGACGAATTTTTGAAGAATTTTCAAATTTTCAGATAGGAGGTTCCAGATAAGGTCAAAAACTACATACTCAGATCTCCACCAAACATTGCACGGATACATTGGATGTCAAGACACGTGGAAAAAACGTACAAAACAAGAGATTGGAGACATCAAGATTTTCGACGAATTTTTGAAGAATTTTCAAATTTTCAGATAGGAGGTTCCAGATAAGATCAAAAACTACATACTCAGATCTTCACCAAACGTTGCAGGGATACTTTGCATGTCAAGACACGTGGAAAAAACGTACAAAACAAGAGATTGGAGACATCAAGATTTTCGACGAATTTTTTAAGAATTTTCAAATTTTCAGATGGGAGGTTCCAGATAAGGTCAAAAACGACATACTCAGATCGTCACCAAACTTTGCATGGATACATTGGATGTCAAGACACGTGGAAAAAACGTACAAAACAAGAGATTGGAGACATCAAGATTTTGGACGAATTTTTTGAGAATTTTCAAATTTTCAGATGGGAGGTTCCAGATAAGGTCAAAAACGACATACTCAGATCTTCACCAAACTTTGCATGGATACATTGGATGTCAAGACACGTGGAAAAAACATACAAAACATAGGATTGGTGACATCAAGATTTTGGACGAATTTTTTAAGAATTTTCAAATTTTCAGAAAGGAGGTTCCATATAAGGTCAAAAACTACATACTCAGATCTTCACCAAACTTTGCAGGGATACATTGGATGTCAAGACACGTGGAAAAAACGTACAAAACAAGAGATTGGAGACATCAAGATTATGGACGAATTTTTTGAGAATTTTCAAATTTTCAGAAAGGAGGTTCCATATAAAGTCAAAAACTACATACTCAGATCTTCACCAAACTTTGCAGGGATACATTGGATGTCAAGACACGTGGAAAAAACGTACAAAACAAGAGATTGGAGACATCAAGATTTTCGACGAATTTTTTAGCAATTTTCAAATTTTCAGAAAGGATGTTCCAGATAAGGTCAAAAACGACATACTCAGATCTTCACCAAACTTTGCAGGGATACATTGGAGGTCGAGACACGTGGAAAAAACGTACAAAACAAGAGATTGGAGACATCAAGATTTTGGACGAATTTTTGAAGAATTTTCAAATTTTCAGATAGGAGGTTCCAGATAAGGTCAAAAACTACATACTCAGATCTCCACCAAACATTGCAGGGATACATTGGATGTCAAGACACGTGGAAAAAACGTACAAAACAAGAGATTGGAGACATCAAGATTTTCGACGAATTTTTGAAGAATTTTCAAATTTTCAGATAGGAGGTTCCAGATAAGATCAAAAACTACATACTCAGATCTTCACCAAACGTTGCAGGGATACTTTGCATGTCAAGACACGTGGAAAAAACGTACAAAACAAGAGATTGGAGACATCAAGATTTTGGACGAATTTTTTAAGAATTTTCAAATTTTCAGATGGGAGGTTCCAGATAAGGTCAAAAACGACATACTCAGATCTTCACCAAACTTTGCAGGGATACATTGAATGTGAAGACACGTGGAAAAAACGTACAAAACAAGAGATTGGGGTCATCAAGATTTTGGACGGATTTTTTAGGAATTTTCAAATTTTCAGATGGGAGGTTCCAGATAAGGTCAAAAACTACATACTCAGATCTTCACCAAACTTTGCAGGGATACATTGGATGTCAAGACACGTGGAAAAAACGTACAAAACAAGAGATTGGAGACATCAAGATTTTGGACGAATTTTTTAAGAATTTTCAAATTTTCAGATGGGAGGTTCCAGATAAGGTCAAAAACGACATACTCAGATCTTCACCAAACTTTGCATGGATACATTGGATGTCAAGACACGTGGAAAAAACATACAAAACATAGGATTGGTGACATCAAGATTTTGGACGAATTTTTTAAGAATTTTCAAATTTTCAGAAAGGAGGTTCCATATAAGGTCAAAAACTACATACTCAGATCTTCACCAAACTTTGCAGGGATACATTGGATGTCAAGACACGGGGAAAAAACGTACAAAACAAGAGATTGGAGACATCAAGATTATGGACGAATTTTTTGAGAATTTTCAAATTTTCAGAAAGGAGGTTCCATATAAGGTCAAGAACTACATACTCAGATCTTCACCAAACTTTGCAGGGATACATTGGATGTCAAGACACGTGGAAAAAACGTACAAAACAAGAGATTGGAGACATCAAGATTTTGGACGAATTTTTTAAGAATTTTCAAATTTTCAGAAAGGATGTTCCAGATAAGGTCAAAAACGACATACTCAGATCTTCACCAAACTTTGCAGGGATACATTGGAGGTCGAGACACGTGGAAAAAACGTACAAAACAAGAGATTGGAGACATCAAGATTTTGGACGAATTTTTGAAGAATTTTCAAATTTTCAGATAGGAGGTTCCAGATAAGGTCAAAAACTACATACTCAGATCTCCACCAAACATTGCACGGATACATTGGATGTCAAGACACGTGGAAAAAACGTACAAAACAAGAGATTGGAGACATCAAGATTTTCGACGAATTTTTGAAGAATTTTCAAATTTTCAGATAGGAGGTTCCAGATAAGATCAAAAACTACATACTCAGATCTTCACCAAACGTTGCAGGGATACTTTGCATGTCAAGACACGTGGAAAAAACGTACAAAACAAGAGATTGGAGACATCAAGATTTTCAACGAATTTTTTAAGAATTTTCAAATTTTCAGATGGGAGGTTCCAGATAAGGTCAAAAACGACATACTCAGATCGTCACCAAACTTTGCATGGATACATTGGATGTCAAGACACGTGGAAAAAACGTACAAAACAAGAGATTGGAGACATCAAGATTTTGGACGAATTTTTTGAGAATTTTCAAATTTTCAGATGGGAGGTTCCAGATAAGGTCAAAAACGACATACTCAGATCTTCACCAAACTTTGCATGGATACATTGGATGTCAAGACACGTGGAAAAAACATACAAAACATAGGATTGGTGACATCAAGATTTTGGACGAATTTTTTAAGAATTTTCAAATTTTCAGAAAGGAGGTTCCATATAAGGTCAAAAACTACATACTCAGATCTTCACCAAACTTTGCAGGGATACATTGGATGTCAAGACACGTGGAAAAAACGTACAAAACAAGAGATTGGAGACATCAAGATTATGGACGAATTTTTTGAGAATTTTCAAATTTTCAGAAAGGAGGTTCCATATAAAGTCAAAAACTACATACTCAGATCTTCACCAAACTTTGCAGGGATACATTGGATGTCAAGACACGTGGAAAAAACGTACAAAACAAGAGATTGGAGACATCAAGATTTTCGACGAATTTTTTAGCAATTTTCAAATTTTCAGAAAGGATGTTCCAGATAAGGTCAAAAACGACATACTCAGATCTTCACCAAACTTTGCAGGGATACATTGGAGGTCGAGACACGTGGAAAAAACGTACAAAACAAGAGATTGGAGACATCAAGATTTTGGACGAATTTTTTAACAATTTTCAAATTTTCAGATAGGAGGTTCCAGATAAGGTCAAAAACTACATACTCAGATCTTCACCAAACTTTGCATGGATACATTGGATGTCAAGACACGTGGAAAAAACATACAAAACATAGGATTGGTGACATCAAGATTTTGGACGAATTTTTTAAGAATTTTCAAATTTTCAGAAAGGAGGTTCCATATAAGGTCAAAAACTACATACTCAGATCTTCACCAAACTTCGCAGGGATACATTGGATGTCAAGACACGGGGAAAAAACGTACAAAACAAGAGATTGGAGACATCAAGATTATGGACGAATTTTTTGAGAATTTTCAAATTTTCAGAAAGGAGGTTCCATATAAGGTCAAAAACTACATACTCAGATCTTCACCAAACTTTGCAGGGATACATTGGATGTCAAGACACGTGGAAAAAACGTACAAAACAAGAGATTGGAGACATCAAGATTTTGGACGAATTTTTTAAGAATTTTCAAATTTTCAGAAAGGATGTTCCAGATAAGGTCAAAAACGACATACTCAGATCTTCACCAAACTTTGCAGGGATACATTGGAGGTCGAGACACGTGGAAAAAACGTACAAAACAAGAGATTGGAGACATCAAGATTTTGGACGAATTTTTGAAGAATTTTCAAATTTTCAGATAGGAGGTTCCAGATAAGGTCAAAAACTACATACTCAGATCTCCACCAAACATTGCACGGATACATTGGATGTCAAGACACGTGGAAAAAACGTACAAAACAAGAGATTGGAGACATCAAGATTTTCGACGAATTTTTGAAGAATTTTCAAATTTTCAGATAGGAGGTTCCAGATAAGATCAAAAACTACATACTCAGATCTTCACCAAACGTTGCAGGGATACTTTGCATGTCAAGACACGTGGAAAAAACGTACAAAACAAGAGATTGGAGACATCAAGATTTTCGACGAATTTTTTAAGAATTTTCAAATTTTTAGATGGGAGGTTCCAGATAAGGTCAAAAACGACATACTCAGATCGTCACCAAACTTTGCATGGATACATTGGATGTCAAGACACGTGGAAAAAACGTACAAAACAAGAGATTGGAGACATCAAGATTTTGGACGAATTTTTTGAGAATTTTCAAATTTTCAGAAAGGAGGTTCCATATAAGGTCAAAAACTACATACTCAGATCTTCACCAAACTTTGCAGGGATACATTGGATGTCAAGACACGTGGAAAAAACGTACAAAACAAGAGATTGGAGACATCAAGATTTTGGACGAATTTTTTAAGAATTTTCAAATTTTCAGAAAGGAGGTTCCATATAAGGTCAAAAACTACATACTCAGATCTTCACCAAACTTTGCAGGGATACATTGGATGTCAAGACACGGGGAAAAAACGTACAAAACAAGAGATTGGAGACATCAAGATTATGGACGAATTTTTTGAGAATTTTCAAATTTTCAGAAAGGAGGTTCCATATAAGGTCAAAAACTACATACTCAGATCTTCACCAAACTTTGCAGGGATACATTGGATGTCAAGACACGGGGAAAAAACGTACAAAACAAGAGATTGGAGACATCAAGATTTTGGACGAATTTTTTAAGAATTTTCAAATTTTCAGAAAGGATGTTCCAGATAAGGTCAAAAACGACATACTCAGATCTTCACCAAACTTTGCAGGTATACATTGGAGGTCGAGACACGTGGAAAAAACGTACAAAACAAGAGATTGGAGACATCAAGATTTTGGACGAATTTTTGAAGAATTTTCAAATTTTCAGATAGGAGGTTCCAGATAAGGTCAAAAACTACATACTCAGATCTCCACCAAACATTGCACGGATACATTGGATGTCAAGACACGTGGAAAAAACGTACAAAACAAGAGATTGGAGACATCAAGATTTTCGACGAATTTTTGAAGAATTTTCAAATTTTCAGATAGGAGGTTCCAGATAAGATCAAAAACTACATACTCAGATCTTCACCAAACGTTGCAGGGATACTTTGCATGTCAAGACACGTGGAAAAAACGTACAAAACAAGAGATTGGAGACATCAAGATTTTCAACGAATTTTTTAAGAATTTTCAAATTTTCAGATGGGAGGTTCCAGATAAGGTCAAAAACGACATACTCAGATCGTCACCAAACTTTGCATGGATACATTGGATGTCAAGACACGTGGAAAAAACGTACAAAACAAGAGATTGGAGACATCAAGATTTTGGACGAATTTTTTGAGAATTTTCAAATTTTCAGATGGGAGGTTCCAGATAAGGTCAAAAACGACATACTCAGATCTTCACCAAACTTTGCATGGATACATTGGATGTCAAGACACGTGGAAAAAACATACAAAACATAGGATTGGTGACATCAAGATTTTGGACGAATTTTTTAAGAATTTTCAAATTTTCAGAAAGGAGGTTCCATATAAGGTCAAAAACTACATACTCAGATCTTCACCAAACTTTGCAGGGATACATTGGATGTCAAGACACGTGGAAAAAACGTACAAAACAAGAGATTGGAGACATCAAGATTATGGACGAATTTTTTAAGAATTTTCAAATTTTCAGAAAGGAGGTTCCATATAAAGTCAAAAACTACATACTCAGATCTTCACCAAACTTTGCAGGGATACATTGTATGTCAAGACACGTGGAAAAAACGTACAAAACAAGAGATTGGAGACATCAAGATTTTCGACGAATTTTTTAGCAATTTTCAAATTTTCAGAAAGGATGTTCCAGATAAGGTCAAAAACGACATACTCAGATCTTCACCAAACTTTGCAGGGATACATTGGAGGTCGAGACACGTGGAAAAAACGTACAAAACAAGAGATTGGAGACATCAAGATTTTGGACGAATTTTTTAGGAATTTTCAAATTTTCAGATAGGAGGTTCCAGATAAGGTCAAAAACTACATACTCAGATCTTCACCAAACTTTGCATGGATACATTGGATGTCAAGACACGTGGAAAAAACATACAAAACATAGGATTGGTGACATCAAGATTTTGGACGATTTTTTTAAGAATTTTCAAATTTTCAGAAAGGAGGTTCCATATAAGGTCAAAAACTACATACTCAGATCTTCACCAAACTTTGCAGGGATACATTGGATGTCAAGACACGGGGAAAAAACGTACAAAACAAGAGATTGGAGACATCAAGATTATGGACGAATTTTTTAAGAATTTTCAAATTTTCAGAAAGGAGGTTCCATATAAGGTCAAAAACTACATACTCAGATCTTCACCAAACTTTGCAGGGATACATTGGATGTCAAGACACGTGGAAAAAACGTACAAAACAAGAGATTGGAGACATCAAGATTTTGGACGAATTTTTTAAGAATTTTCAAATTTTCAGAAAGGATGTTCCAGATAAGGTCAAAAACGACATACTCAGATCTTCACCAAACTTTGCAGGGATACATTGGAGGTCGAGACACGTGGAAAAAACGTACAAAACAAGAGATTGGAGACATCAAGATTTTGGACGAATTTTTTAAGAATTTTCAAATTTTCAGATAGGAGGTTCCAGATAAGGTCAAAAACTACATACTCAGATCTCCACCAAACATTGCACGGATACATTGGATGTCAAGACACGTGGAAAAAACGTACAAAACAAGAGATTGGAGACATCAAGATTTTCGACGAATTTTTGAAGAATTTTCAAATTTTCAGATAGGAGGTTCCAGATAAGATCAAAAACTACATACTCAGATCTTCACCAAACGTTGCAGGGATACTTTGCATGTCAAGACACGTGGAAAAAACGTACAAAACAAGAGATTGGAGACATCAAGATTTTCGACGAATTTTTTAAGAATTTTCAAATTTTCAGATGGGAGGTTCCAGATAAGGTCAAAAACGACATACTCAGATCGTCACCAAACTTTGCATGGATACATTGGATGTCAAGACACGTGGAAAAAACGTACAAAACAAGAGATTGGAGACATCAAGATTTTGGACGAATTTTTTGAGAATTTTCAAATTTTCAGATGGGAGGTTCCAGATAAGGTCAAAAATGACATACTCAGATCTTCACCAAACTTTGCAGGGATACATTGGATGTCAAGACACGTGGAAAAAACATACAAAACATAGGATTGGTGACATCAAGATTTTGGACGAATTTTTTAAGAATTTTCAAATTTTCAGAAAGGAGGTTCCATATAAGGTCAAAAACTACATACTCAGATCTTCACCAAACTTTGCAGGGATACATTGGATGTCAAGACATGTGGAAAAAACGTACAAAACAAGAGAATGGAGACATCAAGATTATGGACGAATTTTTTGAGAATTTTCAAATTTTCAGAAAGGAGGTTCCATATAAAGTCAAAAACTACATACTCAGATCTTCACCAAACTTTGCAGGGATACATTGGATGTCAAGACACGTGGAAAAAACGTACAAAACAAGAGATTGGAGACATCAAGATTTTCGACGAATTTTTTAGCAATTTTCAAATTTTCAGAAAGGATGTTCCAGATAAGGTCAAAAACGACATACTCAGATCTTCACCAAGCTTTGCAGGGATACATTGGAGGTCGAGACACGTGGAAAAAACGTACAAAACAAGAGATTGGAGACATCAAGATTTTTGACGAATTTTTGAAGAATTTTCAAATTTTCAGATAGGAGGTTCCAGATAAGGTCAAAAACTACATACTCAGATCTCCACCAAACATTGCAGGGATACATTGGATGTCAAGACACGTGGAAAAAACGTACAAAACAAGAGATTGGAGACATCAAGATTTTCGACGAATTTTTGAAGAATTTTCAAATTTTCAGATAGGAGGTTCCAGATAAGATCAAAAACTACATACTCAGATCTTCACCAAACGTTGCAGGGATACTTTGCATGTCAAGACACGTGGAAAAAACGTACAAAACAAGAGATTGGAGACATCAAGATTTTGGACGAATTTTTTAAGAATTTTCAAATTTTCAGAAAGGAGGTTCCATATAAGGTCAAAAACTACATACTCAGATCTTCACCAAACTTTGCAGGGATACATTGAATGTGAAGACACGTGGAAAAAACGTACAAAACAAGAGATTGGGGTCATCAAGATTTTGGACGGATTTTTTAGGAATTTTCAAATTTTCAGATGGGAGGTTCCAGATAAGGTCAAAAACTACATACTCAGATCTTCACCAAACTTTGCAGGGATACATTGGATGTCAAGACACGTGGAAAAAACGTACAAAACAAGAGATTGGAGACATCAAGATTTTGGACGAATTTTTTAAGAATTTTCAAATTTTCAGATGGGAGGTTCCAGATAAGGTCAAAAACGACATACTCAGATCTTCACCAAACTTTGCATGGATACATTGGATGTCAAGACACGTGGAAAAAACATACAAAACATAGGATTGGTGACATCAAGATTTTGGACGAATTTTTTAAGAATTTTCAAATTTTCAGAAAGGAGGTTCCATATAAGGTCAAAAACTACATACTCAGATCTTCACCAAACTTTGCAGGGATACATTGGATGTCAAGACACGGGGAAAAAACGTACAAAACAAGAGATTGGAGACATCAAGATTATGGACGAATTTTTTGAGAATTTTCAAATTTTCAGAAAGGAGGTTCCATATAAGGTCAAGAACTACATACTCAGATCTTCACCAAACTTTGCAGGGATACATTGGATGTCAAGACACGTGGAAAAAACGTACAAAACAAGAGATTGGAGACATCAAGATTTTGGACGAATTTTTTAAGAATTTTCAAATTTTCAGAAAGGATGTTCCAGATAAAGTCAAAAACGACATACTCAGATCTTCACCAAACTTTGCAGGGATACATTGGAGGTCGAGACACGTGGAAAAAACGTACAAAACAAGAGATTGGAGACATCAAGATTTTGGACGAATTTTTGAAGAATTTTCAAATTTTCAGATAGGAGGTTCCAGATAAGGTCAAAAACTACATACTCAGATCTCCACCAAACATTGCACGGATACATTGGATGTCAAGACACGTGGAAAAAACGTACAAAACAAGAGATTGGAGACATCAAGATTTTCGACGAATTTTTGAAGAATTTTCAAATTTTCAGATAGGAGGTTCCAGATAAGATCAAAAACTACATACTCAGATCTTCACCAAACGTTGCAGGGATACTTTGCATGTCAAGACACGTGGAAAAAACGTACAAAACAAGAGATTGGAGACATCAAGATTTTCAACGAATTTTTTAAGAATTTTCAAATTTTCAGATGGGAGGTTCCAGATAAGGTCAAAAACGACATACTCAGATCGTCACCAAACTTTGCATGGATACATTGGATGTCAAGACACGTGGAAAAAACGTACAAAACAAGAGATTGGAGACATCAAGATTTTGGACGAATTTTTTGAGAATTTTCAAATTTTCAGATGGGAGGTTCCAGATAAGGTCAAAAACGACATACTCAGATCTTCACCAAACTTTGCATGGATACATTGGATGTCAAGACACGTGGAAAAAACATACAAAACATAGGATTGGTGACATCAAGATTTTGGACGAATTTTTTAAGAATTTTCAAATTTTCAGAAAGGAGGTTCCATATAAGGTCAAAAACTACATACTCAGATCTTCACCAAACTTTGCAGGGATACATTGGATGTCAAGACACGTGGAAAAAACGTACAAAACAAGAGATTGGAGACATCAAGATTATGGACGAATTTTTTGAGAATTTTCAAATTTTCAGAAAGGAGGTTCCATATAAAGTCAAAAACGACATACTCAGATCTTCACCAAACTTTGCAGGGATACATTGGATGTCAAGACACGTGGAAAAAACGTACAAAACAAGAGATTGGAGACATCAAGATTTTCGACGAATTTTTTAGCAATTTTCAAATTTTCAGAAAGGATGTTCCAGATAAGGTCAAAAACGACATACTCAGATCTTCACCAAACTTTGCAGGGATACATTGGAGGTCGAGACACGTGGAAAAAACGTACAAAACAAGAGATTGGAGACATCAAGATTTTGGACGAATTTTTGAAGAATTTTCAAATTTTCAGATAGGAGGTTCCAGATAAGGTCAAAAACTACATACTCAGATCTTCACCAAACTTTGCATGGATACATTGGATGTCAAGACACGTGGAAAAAACATACAAAACATAGGATTGGTGACATCAAGATTTTGGACGAATTTTTTAAGAATTTTCAAATTTTCAGAAAGGAGGTTCCATATAAGGTCAAAAACTACATACTCAGATCTTCACCAAACTTCGCAGGGATACATTGGATGTCAAGACACGTGGAAAAAACGTACAAAACAAGAGATTGGAGACATCAAGATTTTGGACGAATTTTTTAAGAATTTTCAAATTTTCAGATGGGAGGTTCCAGATAAGGTCAAAAACGACATACTCAGATCTTCACCAAACTTTGCATGGATAGATTGGATGTCAAGACACGTGGAAAAAACATACAAAACATAGGATTGGTGACATCAAGATTTTGGACGAATTTTTTAAGAATTTTCAAATTTTCAGAAAGGAGGTTCCATATAAGGTCAAAAACTACATACTCAGATCTTCACCAAACTTTGCAGGGATACATTGGATGTCAAGACACGGGGAAAAAACGTACAAAACAAGAGATTGGAGACATCAAGATTATGGACGAATTTTTTTAGAATTTTCAAATTTTCAGAAAGGAGGTTCCATATAAGGTCAAAAACTACATACTCAGATCTTCACCAAACTTTGCAGTGATACATTGGATGTCAAGACACGTGGAAAAAACGTACAAAACAAGAGATTGGAGACATCAAGATTTTGGACGAATTTTTTAAGAATTTTCAAATTTTCAGAAAGGATGTTCCAGATAAGGTCAAAAACGACATACTCAGATCTTCACCAAACTTTGCAGGTATACATTGGAGGTCGAGACACGTGGAAAAACGTACAAAACAAGAGATTGGAGACATCAAGATTTTGGACGAATTTTTGAAGAATTTTCAAATTTTCAGATAGGAGGTTCCAGATAAGGTCAAAAACTACATACTCAGATCTCCACCAAACATTGCACGGATACATTGGATGTCAAGACACGTGGAAAAAACGTACAAAACAAGAGATTGGAGACATCAAGATTTTCGACGAATTTTTTAAGAATTTTCAAATTTTCAGATAGGAGGTTCCAGATAAGATCAAAAACTACATACTCAGATCTTCACCAAACGTTGCAGGGATACTTTGCATGTCAAGACACGTGGAAAAAACGTACAAAACAAGAGATTGGAGACATCAAGATTTTCGACGAATTTTTTAAGAATTTTCAAATTTTCAGATGGGAGGTTCCAGATAAGGTCAAAAACGACATACTCAGATCGTCACCAAACTTTGCATGGATACATTGGATGTCAAGACACGTGGAAAAAACGTACAAAACAAGAGATTGGAGACATCAAGATTTTGGACGAATTTTTTGAGAATTTTCAAATTTTCAGATGGGAGGTTCCAGATAAGGTCAAAAACGACATACTCAGATCTTCACCAAACTTTGCATGGATACATTGGATGTCAAGACACGTGGAAAAAACATACAAAACATAGGATTGGTGACATCAAGATTTTGGACGAATTTTTTAAGAATTTTCAAATTTTCAGAAAGGAGGTTCCATATAAGGTCAAAAACTACATACTCAGATCTTCACCAAACTTTGCAGGGATACATTGGATGTCAAGACACGTGGAAAAAACGTACAAAACAAGAGATTGGAGACATCAAGATTATGGACGAATTTTTTGAGAATTTTCAAATTTTCAGAAAGGAGGTTCCATATAAAGTCAAAAACTACATACTCAGATCTTCACCAAACTTTGCAGGGATACATTGGATGTCAAGACACGTGGAAAAAACGTACAAAACAAGAGATTGGAGACATCAAGATTTTCGACGAATTTTTGAAGAATTTTCAAATTTTCAGATAGGAGGTTCCAGATAAGATCAAAAACTACATACTCAGATCTTCACCAAACGTTGCAGGGATACTTTGCATGTCAAGACACGTGGAAAAAACGTACAAAACAAGAGATTGGAGACATCAAGATTTTCAACGAATTTTTTAAGAATTTTCAAATTTTCAGATGGGAGGTTCCAGATAAGGTCAAAAACGACATACTCAGATCGTCACCAAACTTTGCATGGATACATTGGATGTCAAGACACGTGGAAAAAACGTACGAAACAAGAGATTGGAGACATCAAGATTTTGGACGAATTTTTTGAGAATTTTCAAATTTTCAGATGGGAGGTTCCAGATAAGGTCAAAAACGACATACTCAGATCTTCACCAAACTTTGCATGGATACATTGGATGTCAAGACACGTGGAAAAAACATACAAAACATAGGATTGGTGACATCAAGATTTTGGACGAATTTTTTAAGAATTTTCAAATTTTCAGAAAGGAGGTTCCATATAAGGTCAAAAACTACATACTCAGATCTTCACCAAACTTTGCAGGGATACATTGGATGTCAAGACACGTGGAAAAAACGTACAAAACAAGAGATTGGAGACATCAAGATTATGGACGAATTTTTTGAGAATTTTCAAATTTTCAGAAAGGAGGTTCCATATAAAGTCAAAAACTACATACTCAGATCTTCACCAAACTTTGCAGGGATACATTGGATGTCAAGACACGTGGAAAAAACGTACAAAACAAGAGATTGGAGACATCAAGATTTTCGACGAATTTTTTAGCAATTTTCAAATTTTCAGAAAGGATGTTCCAGATAAGGTCAAAAACGACATACTCAGATCTTCACCAAACTTTGCAGGGATACATTGGAGGTCGAGACACGTGGAAAAAACGTACAAAACAAGAGATTGGAGACATCAAGATTTTGGACGAATTTTTGAAGAATTTTCAAATTTTCAGATAGGAGGTTCCAGATAAGGTCAAAAACTACATACTCAGATCTTCACCAAACTTTGCAGGGATACATTGGATGTCAAGACACGTGGAAAAAACATACAAAACATAGGATTGGTGACATCAAGATTTTGGACGAATTTTTTAAGAATTTTCAAATTTTCAGAAAGGAGGTTCCATATAAGGTCAAAAACTACATACTCAGATCTTCACCAAACTTCGCAGGGATACATTGGATGTCAAGACACGGGGAAAAAACGTACAAAACAAGAGATTGGAGACATCAAGATTATGGACGAATTTTTTGAGAATTTTCAAATTTTCAGAAAGGAGGTTCCATATAAGGTCAAAAACTACATACTCAGATCTTCACCAAACTTTGCAGGGATACATTGGATGTCAAGACACGTGGAAAAAACGTACAAAACAAGAGATTGGAGACATCAAGATTTTGGACGAATTTTTTAAGAATTTTCAAATTTTCAGAAAGGATGTTCCAGATAAGGTCAAAAACGACATACTCAGATCTTCACCAAACTTTGCAGGGATACATTGGAGGTCGAGACACGTGGAAAAAACGTACAAAACAAGAGATTGGAGACATCAAGATTTTGGACGAATTTTTGAAGAATTTTCAAATTTTCAGATAGGAGGTTCCAGATAAGGTCAAAAACTACATACTCAGATCTCCACCAAACATTGCACGGATACATTGGATGTCAAGACACGTGGAAAAAACGTACAAAACAAGAGATTGGAGACATCAAGATTTTCGACGAATTTTTGAAGAATTTTCAAATTTTCAGATAGGAGGTTCCAGATAAGATCAAAAACTACATACTCAGATCTTCACCAAACGTTGCAGGGATACTTTGCATGTCAAGACACGTGGAAAAAACGTACAAAACAAGAGATTGGAGACATCAAGATTTTCGACGAATTTTTTAAGAATTTTCAAATTTTCAGATGGGAGGTTCCAGATAAGGTCAAAAACGACATACTCAGATCGTCACCAAACTTTGCATGGATACATTGGATGTCAAGACACGTGGAAAAAACGTACAAAACAAGAGATTGGAGACATCAAGATTTTGGACGAATTTTTTGAGAATTTTCAAATTTTCAGATGGGAGGTTCCAGATAAGGTCAAAAACGACATACTCAGATCTTCACCAAACTTTGCATGGATACATTGGATGTCAAGACACGTGGAAAAAACATACAAAACATAGGATTGGTGACATCAAGATTTTGGACGAATTTTTTAAGAATTTTCAAATTTTCAGAAAGGAGGTTCCATATAAAGTCAAAAACTACATACTCAGATCTTCACCAAACTTTGCAGGGATACATTGGATGTCAAGACACGTGGAAAAAACGTACAAAACAAGAGATTCGAGACATCAAGATTTTCGACGAATTTTTTAGCAATTTTCAAATTTTCAGAAAGGATGTTCCAGATAAGGTCAAAAACGACATACTCAGATCTTCACCAAACTTTGCAGGGATACATTGGAGGTCGAGACACGTGGAAAAAACGTACAAAACAAGAGATTGGAGACATCAAGATTTTGGACGAATTTTTGAAGAATTTTCAAATTTTCAGATAGGAGGTTCCAGATAAGGTCAAAAACTACATACTCAGATCTCCACCAAACATTGCAGGGATACATTGGATGTCAAGACACGTGGAAAAAACGTACAAAACAAGAGATTGGAGACATCAAGATTTTCGACGAATTTTTGAAGAATTTTCAAATTTTCAGATAGGAGGTTCCAGATAAGATCAAAAACTACATACTCAGATCTTCACCAAACGTTGCAGGGATACTTTGCATGTCAAGACACGTGGAAAAAACGTACAAAACAAGAGATTGGAGACATCAAGATTTTGGACGAATTTTTTAAGAATTTTCAAATTTTCAGAAAGGAGGTTCCATATAAGGTCAAAAACTACATACTCAGATCTTCACCAAACTTTGCAGGGATACATTGAATGTGAAGACACGTGGAAAAAACGTACAAAACAAGAGATTGGGGTCATCAAGATTTTGGACGGATTTTTTAGGAATTTTCAAATTTTCAGATGGGAGGTTCCAGATAAGGTCAAAAACTACATACTCAGATCTTCACCAAACTTTGCAGGGATACATTGGATGTCAAGACACGTGGAAAAAACGTACAAAACAAGAGATTGGAGACATCAAGATTTTGGACGAATTTTTTAAGAATTTTCAAATTTTCAGATGGGAGGTTCCAGATAAGGTCAAAAACGACATACTCAGATCTTCACCAAACTTTGCATGGATACATTGGATGTCAAGACACGTGGAAAAAACATACAAAACATAGGATTGGTGACATCAAGATTTTGGACGAATTTTTTAAGAATTTTCAAATTTTCAGAAAGGAGGTTCCATATAAGGTCAAAAACTACATACTCAGATCTTCACCAAACTTTGCAGGGATACATTGGATGTCAAGACACGGGGAAAAAACGTACAAAACAAGAGATTGGAGACATCAAGATTATGGACGAATTTTTTGAGAATTTTCAAATTTTCAGAAAGGAGGTTCCATATAAGGTCAAGAACTACATACTCAGATCTTCACCAAACTTTGCAGGGATACATTGGATGTCAAGACACGTGGAAAAAACGTACAAAACAAGAGATTGGAGACATCAAGATTTTGGACGAATTTTTTAAGAATTTTCAAATTTTCAGAAAGGATGTTCCAGATAAGGTCAAAAACGACATACTCAGATCTTCACCAAACTTTGCAGGGATACATTGGAGGTCGAGACACGTGGAAAAAACGTACAAAACAAGAGATTGGAGACATCAAGATTTTGGACGAATTTTTGAAGAATTTTCAAATTTTCAGATAGGAGGTTCCAGATAAGGTCAAAAACTACATACTCAGATCTCCACCAAACATTGCACGGATACATTGGATGTCAAGACACGTGGAAAAAACGTACAAAACAAGAGATTGGAGACATCAAGATTTTCGACGAATTTTTGAAGAATTTTCAAATTTTCAGATAGGAGGTTCCAGATAAGATCAAAAACTACATACTCAGATCTTCACCAAACGTTGCAGGGATACTTTGCATGTCAAGACACGTGGAAAAAACGTACAAAACAAGAGATTGGAGACATCAAGATTTTCAACGAATTTTTTAAGAATTTTCAAATTTTCAGATGGGAGGTTCCAGATAAGGTCAAAAACGACATACTCAGATCGTCACCAAACTTTGCATGGATACATTGGATGTCAAGACACGTGGAAAAAACGTACAAAACAAGAGATTGGAGACATCAAGATTTTGGACGAATTTTTTGAGAATTTTCAAATTTTCAGATGGGAGGTTCCAGATAAGGTCAAAAACGACATACTCAGATCTTCACCAAACTTTGCATGGATACATTGGATGTCAAGACACGTGGAAAAAACATACAAAACATAGGATTGGTGACATCAAGATTTTGGACGAATTTTTTAAGAATTTTCAAATTTTCAGAAAGGAGGTTCCATATAAGGTCAAAAACTACATACTCAGATCTTCACCAAACTTTGCAGGGATACATTGGATGTCAAGACACGTGGAAAAAACGTACAAAACAAGAGATTGGAGACATCAAGATTATGGACGAATTTTTTGAGAATTTTCAAATTTTCAGAAAGGAGGTTCCATATAAAGTCAAAAACTACATACTCAGATCTTCACCAAACTTTGCAGGGATACATTGGATGTCAAGACACGTGGAAAAAACGTACAAAACAAGAGATTGGAGACATCAAGATTTTCGACGAATTTTTTAGCAATTTTCAAATTTTCAGAAAGGATGTTCCAGATAAGGTCAAAAACGACATACTCAGATCTTCACCAAACTTTGCAGGGATACATTGGAGGTCGAGACACGTGGAAAAAACGTACAAAACAAGAGATTGGAGACATCAAGATTTTGGACGAATTTTTTAACAATTTTCAAATTTTCAGATAGGAGGTTCCAGATAAGGTCAAAAACTACATACTCAGATCTTCACCAAACTTTGCATGGATACATTGGATGTCAAGACACGTGGAAAAAACATACAAAACATAGGATTGGTGACATCAAGATTTTGGACGAATTTTTTAAGAATTTTCAAATTTTCAGAAAGGAGGTTCCATATAAGGTCAAAAACTACATACTCAGATCTTCACCAAACTTCGCAGGGATACATTGGATGTCAAGACACGGGGAAAAAACGTACAAAACAAGAGATTGGAGACATCAAGATTATGGACGAATTTTTTGAGAATTTTCAAATTTTCAGAAAGGAGGTTCCATATAAGGTCAAAAACTACATACTCAGATCTTCACCAAACTTTGCAGGGATACATTGGATGTCAAGACACGTGGAAAAAACGTACAAAACAAGAGATTGGAGACATCAAGATTTTGGACGAATTTTTTAAGAATTTTCAAATTTTCAGAAAGGATGCTCCAGATAAGGTCAAAAACGACATACTCAGATCTTCACCAAACTTTGCAGGGATACATTGGAGGTCGAGACACGTGGAAAAAACGTACAAAACAAGAGATTGGAGACATCAAGATTTTGGACGAATTTTTGAAGAATTTTCAAATTTTCAGATAGGAGGTTCCAGATAAGGTCAAAAACTACATACTCAGATCTCCACCAAACATTGCACGGATACATTGGATGTCAAGACACGTGGAAAAAACGTACAAAACAAGAGATTGGAAACATCAAGATTTTCGACGAATTTTTGAAGAATTTTCAAATTTTCAGATAGGAGGTTCCAGATAAGATCAAAAACTACATACTCAGATCTTCACCAAACGTTGCAGGGATACTTTGCATGTCAAGACACGTGGAAAAAACGTACAAAACAAGAGATTGGAGACATCAAGATTTTTAACGAATTTTTTAAGAATTTTCAAATTTTCAGATGGGAGGTTCCAGATAAGGTCAAAAACGACATACTCAGATCGTCACCAAACTTTGCATGGATACATTGGATGTCAAGACACGTGGAAAAAACGTACAAAACAAGAGATTGGAGACATCAAGATTTTGGACGAATTTTTTGAGAATTTTCAAATTTTCAGAAGGGAGGTTCCAGATAAGGTCAAAAACGACATACTCAGATCTTCACCAAACTTTGCATGGATACATTGGATGTCAAGACACGTGGAAAAAACATACAAAACATAGGATTGGTGACATCAAGATTTTGGACGAATTTTTTAAGAATTTTCAAATTTTCAGAAAGGAGGTTCCATATAAGGTCAAAAACTACATACTCAGATCTTCACCAAACTTTGCAGGGATACATTGGATGTCAAGACACGTGGAAAAAACGTACAAAACAAGAGATTGGAGACATCAAGATTATGGACGAATTTTTTGAGAATTTTCAAATTTTCAGAAAGGAGGTTCCATATAAAGTCAAAAACTACATACTCAGATCTTCACCAAACTTTGCAGGGATACATTGGATGTCAAGACACGTGGAAAAAACGTACAAAACAAGAGATTGGAGACATCAAGATTTTCGACGAATTTTTTAGCAATTTTCAAATTTTCAGAAAGGATGTTCCAGATAAGGTCAAAAACGACATACTCAGATCTTCACCAAACTTTGCAGGGATACATTGGAGGTCGAGACACGTGGAAAAAACGTACAAAACAAGAGATTGGAGACATCAAGATTTTGGACGAATTTTTGAAGAATTTTCAAATTTTCAGATAGGAGGTTCCAGATAAGGTCAAAAACTACATACTCAGATCTCCACCAAACATTGCAGGGATACATTGGATGTCAAGACACGTGGAAAAAACGTACAAAACAAGAGATTGGAGACATCAAGATTTTCGACGAATTTTTGAAGAATTTTCAAATTTTCAGATAGGAGGTTCCAGATAAGATCAAAAACTACATACTCAGATCTTCACCAAACGTTGCAGGGATACTTTGCATGTCAAGACACGTGGAAAAAACGTACAAAACAAGAGATTGGAGACATCAAGATTTTGGACGAATTTTTTAAGAATTTTCAAATTTTCAGAAAGGAGGTTCCATATAAGGTCAAAAACTACATACTCAGATCTTCACCAAACTTTGCAGGGATTCATTGAATGTGAAGACACGTGGAAAAAACGTACAAAACAAGAGATTGGGGTCATCAAGATTTTGGACGGATTTTTTAGGAATTTTCAAATTTTCAGATGGGAGGTTCCAGATAAGGTCAAAAACTACATACTCAGATCTTCACCAAACTTTGCAGGGATACTTTGCATGTCAAGACACGTGGAAAAAACGTACAAAACAAGAGATTGGAGACATCAAGATTTTGGACGAATTTTTTAAGAATTTTCAAATTTTCAGATGGGAGGTTCCAGATAAGGTCAAAAACGACATACTCAGATCTTCACCAAACTTTGCATGGATACATTGGATGTCAAGACACGTGGAAAAAACATACAAAACATAGGATTGGTGACATCAAGATTTTGGACGAATTTTTTAAGAATTTTCAAATTTTCAGAAAGGAGGTTCCATATAAAGTCAAAAACTACATACTCAGATCTTCACCAAACTTTGCAGGGATACATTGGATGTCAAGACACGGGGAAAAAACGTACAAAACAAGAGATTGGAGACATCAAGATTATGGACGAATTTTTTGAGAATTTTCAAATTTTCAGAAAGGAGGTTCCATATAAGGTCAAGAACTACATACTCAGATCTTCACCAAACTTTGCAGGGATACATTGGATGTCAAGACACGTGGAAAAAACGTACAAAACAAGAGATTGGAGACATCAAGATTTTGGACGAATTTTTTAAGAATTTTCAAATTTTCAGAAAGGATGTTCCAGATAAGGTCAAAAACGACATACTCAGATCTTCACCAAACTTTGCAGGGATACATTGGAGGTCGAGACACGTGGAAAAAACGTACAAAACAAGAGATTGGAGACATCAAGATTTTAGACGAATTTTTGAAGAATTTTCAAATTTTCAGATAGGAGGTTCCAGATAAAGTCAAAAACTACATACTCAGATCTCCACCAAACATTGCACGGATACATTGGATGTCAAGACACGTGGAAAAAACGAACAAAACAAGAGATTGGAGACATCAAGATTTTCGACGAATTTTTGAAGAATTTTCAAATTTTCAGATAGGAGGTTCCAGATAAGATCAAAAACTACATACTCAGATCTTCACCAAACGTTGCAGGGATACTTTGCATGTCAAGACACGTGGAAAAAACGTACAAAACAAGAGATTGGAGACATCAAGATTTTCAACGAATTTTTTAAGAATTTTCAAATTTTCAGATGGGAGGTTCCAGATAAGGTCAAAAACGACATACTCAGATCGTCACCAAACTTTGCATGGATACATTGGATGTCAAGACACGTGGAAAAAACGTACAAAACAAGAGATTGGAGACATCAAGATTTTGGACGAATTTTTTGAGAATTTTCAAATTTTCAGATGGGAGGTTCCAGATAAGGTCAAAAACGACATACTCAGATCTTCACCAAACTTTGCATGGATACATTGGATGTCAAGACACGTGGAAAAAACATACAAAACATAGGATTGGTGACATCAAGATTTTGGACGAATTTTTTAAGAATTTTCAAATTTTCAGAAAGGAGGTTCCATATAAGGTCAAAAACTACATACTCAGATCTTCACCAAACTTTGCAGGGATACATTGGATGTCAAGACACGTGGAAAAAACGTACAAAACAAGAGATTGGAGACATCAAGATTATGGACGAATTTTTTGAGAATTTTCGAATTTTCAGAAAGGAGGTTCCATATAAAGTCAAAAACTACATACTCAGATCTTCACCAAACTTTGCAGGGATACATTGGATGTCAAGACACGTGGAAAAAACGTACAAAACAAGAGATTGGAGACATCAAGATTTTGGACGAATTTTTTAGCAATTTTCAAATTTTCAGAAAGGATGTTCCAGATAAGGTCAAAAACGACATACTCAGATCTTCACCAAACTTTGCAGGGATACATTGGAGGTCGAGACACGTGGAAAAAACGTACAAAACAAGAGATTGGAGACATCAAGATTTTGGACGAATTTTTGAAGAATTTTCAAATTTTCAGATAGGAGGTTCCAGATAAGGTCAAAAACTACATACTCAGATCTCCACCAAACATTGCACGGATACATTGGATGTCAAGACACGTGGAAAAAACGTACAAAACAAGAGATTGGAGACATCAAGATTTTCGACGAATTTTTGAAGAATTTTCAAATTTTCAGATAGGAGGTTCCAGATAAGATCAAAAACTACATACTCAGATCTTCACCAAACGTTGCAGGGATACTTTGCATGTCAAGACACGTGGAAAAACGTACAAAACAAGAGATTGGAGACATCAAGATTTTCGACGAATTTTTTAAGAATTTTCAAATTTTCAGATGGGAGGTTCCAGATAAGGTCAAAAACGACATACTCAGATCGTCACCAAACTTTGCATGGATACATTGGATGTCAAGACACGTGCAAAAAACGTACAAAACAAGAGATTGGAGACATCAAGATTTTCGACGAATTTTTTAAGAATTTTCAAATTTTCAGATGGGAGGTTCCAGATAAGGTCAAAAACGACATACTCAGATCGTCACCAAACTTTGCATGGATACATTGGATGTCAAGACACGTGGAAAAAACGTACAAAACAAGAGATTGGAGACATCAAGATTTTGGACGAATTTTTTGAGAATTTTCAAATTTTCAGATGGGAGGTTCCAGATAAGGTCAAAAACGACATACTCAGATCTTCACCAAACTTTGCATGGATACATTGGATGTCAAGACACGTGGAAAAAACGAACAAAACAAGAGATTGGAGACATCAAGATTTTCGACGAATTTTTGAAGAATTTTCAAATTTTCAGATAGGAGGTTCCAGATAAGATCAAAAACTACATACTCAGATCTTCACCAAACGTTGCAGGGATACTTTGCATGTCAAGACACGTGGAAAAAACGTACAAAACAAGAGATTGGAGAAATCAAGATTTTCGACGAATTTTTTAGCAATTTTCAAATTTTCAGAAAGGATGTTCCAGATAAGGTCAAAAACGACATACTCAGATCTTCACCAAACTTTGCAGGGATACATTGGAGGTCGAGACACGTGGAAAAAACGTACAAAACAAGAGATTGGAGACATCAAGATTTTGGACGAATTTTTTAAGAATTTTCAAATTTTCAGATAGGAGGTTCCAGATAAGGTCAAAAACTACATACTCAGATCTTCACCAAACTTTGCATGGATACATTGGATGTCAAGACACGTGGAAAAAACATACAAAACATAGGATTGGTGACATCAAGATTTTGGACGAATTTTTTAAGAATTTTCAAATTTTCAGAAAGGAGGTTCCATATAAGGTCAAAAACTACATACTCAGATCTTCACCAAACTTTGCAGGGATACATTGGATGTCAAGACACGGGGAAAAAACGTACAAAACAAGAGATTGGAGACATCAAGATTATGGACGAATTTTTTGAGAATTTTCAAATTTTCAGAAAGGAGGTTCCATATAAGGTCAAAAACTACATACTCAGATCTTCACCAAACTTTGCAGGGATACATTGGATGTCAAGACACGTGGAAAAAACGTACAAAACAAGAGATTGGAGACATCAAGATTTTGGACGAATTTTTTAAGAATTTTCAAATTTTCAGAAAGGATGTTCCAGATAAGGTCAAAAACGACATACTCAGATCTTCACCAAACTTTGCAGGGATACATTGGAGGTCGAGACACGTGGAAAAAACGTACAAAACAAGAGATTGGAGACATCAAGATTTTGGACGAATTTTTGAAGAATTTTCAAATTTTCAGATAGGAGGTT
Source organism: Lepisma saccharinum (assembly GCF_977018435.1). Lineage (NCBI taxonomy): Eukaryota > Metazoa > Arthropoda > Insecta > Zygentoma > Lepismatidae > Lepisma > Lepisma saccharinum. The sequence continues at coordinate 218,556 of NW_028143029.1, forward strand.
CCAGATAAGGTCAAAAACTACATACTCAGATCTCCACCAAACATTGCACGGATACATTGGATGTCAAGACACGTGGAAAAAACGTACAAAACAAGAGATTGGAGACATCAAGATTTTGGACGAATTTTTTGAGAATTTTCAAATTTTCAGATGGGAGGTTCCAGATAAGGTCAAAAACGACATACTCAGATCTTCACCAAACTTTGCATGGATACATTGGATGTCAAGACACGTGGAAAAAACATACAAAACATAGGATTGGTGACATCAAGATTTTGGACGAATTTTTTAAGAATTTTCAAATTTTCAGAAAGGAGGTTCCATATAAGGTCAAAAACTACATACTCAGATCTTCACCAAACTTTGCAGGGATACATTGGATGTCAAGACACGTGGAAAAAACGTACAAAACAAGAGATTGGAGACATCAAGATTATGGACGAATTTTTTGAGAATTTTCAAATTTTCAGAAAGGAGGTTCCATATAAAGTCAAAAACTACATACTCAGATCTTCACCAAACTTTGCAGGGATACATTGGATGTCAAGACACGTGGAAAAAACGTACAAAACAAGAGATTGGAGACATCAAGATTATGGACGAATTTTTTGAGAATTTTCGAATTTTCAGAAAGGAGGTTCCATATAAAGTCAAAAACTACATACTCAGATCTTCACCAAACTTTGCAGGGATACATTGGATGTCAAGACACGTGGAAAAAACGTACAAAACAAGAGATTGGAGACATCAAGATTTTGGACGAATTTTTTAAGAATTTTCAAATTTTCAGATAGGAGGTTCCAGATAAGGTCAAAAACTACATACTCAGATCTTCACCAAACTTTGCATGGATACATTGGATGTCAAGACACGTGGAAAAAACATACAAAACATAGGATTGGTGACATCAAGATTTTGGACGAATTTTTTAAGAATTTTCAAATTTTCAGAAAGGAGGTTCCATATAAGGTCAAAAACTACATACTCAGATCTTCACCAAACTTTGCAGGGATACATTGGATGTCAAGACACGGGGAAAAAACGTACAAAACAAGAGATTGGAGACATCAAGATTATGGACGAATTTTTTGAGAATTTTCAAATTTTCAGAAAGGAGGTTCCATATAAGGTCAAAAACTACATACTCAGATCTTCACCAAACTTTGCAGGGATACATTGGATGTCAAGACACGTGGAAAAAACGTACAAAACAAGAGATTGGAGACATCAAGATTTTGGACGAATTTTTTAAGAATTTTCAAATTTTCAGAAAGGATGTTCCAGATAAGGTCAAAAACGACATACTCAGATCTTCACCAAACTTTGCAGGGATACATTGGAGGTCGAGACACGTGGAAAAAACGTACAAAACAAGAGATTGGAGACATCAAGATTTTCGACGAATTTTTTAAGAATTTTCAAATTTTCAGATAGGAGGTTCCAGATAAGGTCAAAAACTACATACTCAGATCTCCACCAAACATTGCACGGATACATTGGATGTCAAGACACGTGGAAAAAACGTACAAAACAAGAGATTGGAGACATCAAGATTTTGGACGAATTTTTTGAGAATTTTCAAATTTTCAGATGGGAGGTTCCAGATAAGGTCAAAAACGACATACTCAGATCTTCACCAAACTTTGCATGGATACATTGGATGTCAAGACACGTGGAAAAAACATACAAAACATAGGATTGGTGACATCAAGATTTTGGACGAATTTTTTAAGAATTTTCAAATTTTCAGAAAGGAGGTTCCATATAAGGTCAAAAACTACATACTCAGATCTTCACCAAACTTTGCAGGGATACATTGGATGTCAAGACACGTGGAAAAAACGTACAAAACAAGAGATTGGAGACATCAAGATTATGGACGAATTTTTTGAGAATTTTCAAATTTTCAGAAAGGAGGTTCCATATAAAGTCAAAAACTACATACTCAGATCTTCACCAAACTTTGCAGGGATACATTGGATGTCAAGACACGTGGAAAAAACGTACAAAACAAGAGATTGGAGACATCAAGATTATGGACGAATTTTTTGAGAATTTTCGAATTTTCAGAAAGGAGGTTCCATATAAAGTCAAAAACTACATACTCAGATCTTCACCAAACTTTGCAGGGATACATTGGATGTCAAGACACGTGGAAAAAACGTACAAAACAAGAGATTGGAGACATCAAGATTTTGGACGAATTTTTTAGCAATTTTCAAATTTTCAGAAAGGATGTTCCAGATAAGGTCAAAAACTACATACTCAGATCTTCACCAAACTTTGCAGGGATACATTGGAGGTCGAGACACGTGGAAAAAACGTACAAAACAAGAGATTGGAGACATCAAGATTTTGGACGAATTTTTGAAGAATTTTCAAATTTTCAGATAGGAGGTTCTAGATAAGGTCAAAAACTACATACTCAGATCTCCACCAAACATTGCACGGATACATTGGATGTCAAGACACGTGGAAAAAACGTACAAAACAAGAGATTGGAGACATCAAGATTTTCGACGAATTTTTGAAGAATTTTCAAATTTTCAGATAGGAGGTTCCAGATAAGATCAAAAACTACATACTCAGATCTTCACCAAACGATGCAGGGATACTTTGCATGTCAAGACACGTGGAAAAAACGTACAAAACAAGAGATTGGAGACATCAAGATTTTCGACGAATTTTTTAAGAATTTTCAAATTTTCAGATGGGAGGTTCCAGATAAGGTCAAAAACGACATACTCAGATCGTCACCAAACTTTGCATGGATACATTGGATGTCAAGACACGTGGAAAAAACGTACAAAACAAGAGATTGGAGACATCAAGATTTTCGACGAATTTTTTAAGAATTTTCAAATTTTCAGATGGGAGGTTCCAGATAAGGTCAAAAACGACATACTCAGATCGTCACCAAACTTTGCATGGATACATTGGATGTCAAGACACGTGGAAAAAACGTACAAAACAAGAGATTGGAGACATCAAGATTTTGGACGAATTTTTTGAGAATTTTCAAATTTTCAGATGGGAGGTTCCAGATAAGGTCAAAAACGACATACTCAGATCTTCACCAAACTTTGCATGGATACATTGGATGTCAAGACACGTGGAAAAAACATACAAAACATAGGATTGGTGACATCAAGATTTTGGACGAATTTTTTAAGAATTTTCAAATTTTCAGAAAGGAGGTTCCATATAAGGTCAAAAACTACATACTCAAATCTTCACCAAACTTTGCAGGGATACATTGGATGTCAAGACACGTGGAAAAAACGTACAAAACAAGAGATTGGAGACATCAAGATTATGGACGAATTTTTTGAGAATTTTCAAATTTTCAGAAAGGAGGTTCCATATAAAGTCAAAAACTACATACTCAGATCTTCACCAAACTTTGCAGGGATACATTGGATGTCAAGACACGTGGAAAAAACGTACAAAACAAGAGATTGGAGACATCAAGATTTTCGACGAATTTTTTAGCAATTTTCAAATTTTCAGAAAGGATGTTCCAGATAAGGTCAAAAACGACATACTCAGATCTTCACCAAACTTTGCAGGGATACATTGGAGGTCGAGACACGTGGAAAAAACGTACAAAACAAGAGATTGGAGACATCAAGATTTTGGACGAATTTTTTAAGAATTTTCAAATTTTCAGATAGGAGGTTCCAGATAAGGTCAAAAACTACATACTCAGATCTTCACCAAACTTTGCATGGATACATTGGATGTCAAGACACGTGGAAAAAACATACAAAACATAGGATTGGTGACATCAAGATTTTGGACGAATTTTTTAAGAATTTTCAAATTTTCAGAAAGGAGGTTCCATATAAGGTCAAAAACTACATACTCAGATCTTCACCAAACTTTGCAGGGATACATTGGATGTCAAGACACGGGGAAAAAACGTACAAAACAAGAGATTGGAGACATCAAGATTATGGACGAATTTTTTGAGAATTTTCAAATTTTCAGAAAGGAGGTTCCATATAAGGTCAAAAACTACATACTCAGATCTTCACCAAACTTTGCAGGGATACATTGGATGTCAAGACACGTGGAAAAAACGTACAAAACAAGAGATTGGAGACATCAAGATTTTGGACGAATTTTTTACGAATTTTCAAATTTTCAGAAAGGATGTTCCAGATAAGGTCAAAAACGACATACTCAGATCTTCACCAAACTTTGCAGGGATACATTGGAGGTCGAGACACGTGGAAAAAACGTACAAAACAAGAGATTGGAGACATCAAGATTTTGGACGAATTTTTGAAGAATTTTCAAATTTTCAGATAGGAGGTTCCAGATAAGGTCAAAAACTACATACTCAGATCTCCACCAAACATTGCACGGATACATTGGATGTCAAGACACGTGGAAAAAACGTACAAAACAAGAGATTGGAGACATCAAGATTTTCGACGAATTTTTGAAGAATTTTCAAATTTTCAGATAGGAGGTTCCAGATAAGATCAAAAACTACATACTCAGATCTTCACCAAACGTTGCAGGGATACTTTGCATGTCAAGACACGTGGAAAAAACGTACAAAAGAAGAGATTGGAGACATCAAGATTTTCGACGAATTTTTTAAGAATTTTCAAATTTTCAGATGGGAGGTTCCAGATAAGGTCAAAAACGACATACTCAGATCGTCACCAAACTTTGCATGGATACATTGGATGTCAAGACACGTGGAAAAAACGTACAAAACAAGAGATTGGAGACATCAAGATTTTGGACGAATTTTTTGAGAATTTTCAAATTTTCAGATGGGAGGTTCCAGATAAGGTCAAAAACGACATACTCAGATCTTCACCAAACTTTGCATGGATACATTGGATGTCAAGACACGTGGAAAAAACATACAAAACATAGGATTGGTGACATCAAGATTTTGGACGAATTTTTTAAGAATTTTCAAATTTTCAGAAAGGAGGTTCCATATAAGGTCAAAAACTACATACTCAGATCTTCACCAAACTTTGCAGGGATACATTGGATGTCAAGACACGTGGAAAAAACGTACAAAACAAGAGATTGGAGACATCAAGATTATGGACGAATTTTTTGAGAATTTTCAAATTTTCAGAAAGGAGGTTCCATATAAAGTCAAAAACTACATACTCAGATCTTCACCAAACTTTGCAGGGATACATTGGATGTCAAGACACGTGGAAAAAACGTACAAAACAAGAGATTGGAGACATCAAGATTTTCGACGAATTTTTTAGCAATTTTCAAATTTTCAGAAAGGATGTTCCAGATAAGGTCAAAAACGACATACTCAGATCTTCACCAAACTTTGCAGGGATACATTGGAGGTCGAGACACGTGGAAAAAACGTACAAAACAAGAGATTGGAGACATCAAGATTTTGGACGAATTTTTGAAGAATTTTCAAATTTTCAGATAGGAGGTTCCAGATAAGGTCAAAAACTACATACTCAGATCTCCACCAAACATTGCAGGGATACATTGGATGTCAAGACACGTGGAAAAAACGTACAAAACAAGAGATTGGAGACATCAAGATTTTCGACGAATTTTTGAAGAATTTTCAAATTTTCAGATAGGAGGTTCCAGATAAGATCAAAAACTACATACTCAGATCTTCACCAAACGTTGCAGGGATACTTTGCATGTCAAGACACGTGGAAAAAACGTACAAAACAAGAGATTGGAGACATCAAGATTTTGGACGAATTTTTTAAGAATTTTCAAATTTTCAGAAAGGAGGTTCCATATAAGGTCAAAAACTACATACTCAGATCTTCACCAAACTTTGCAGGGATACATTGAATGTGAAGACACGTGGAAAAAACGTACAAAACAAGAGATTGGGGTCATCAAGATTTTGGACGGATTTTTTAGGAATTTTCAAATTTTCAGATGGGAGGTTCCAGATAAGGTCAAAAACGACATACTCAGATCTTCACCAAACTTTGCAGGGATACATTGGAGGTCGAGACACGTGGAAAAAACGTACAAAACAAGAGATTGGAGACATCAAGATTTTGGACGAATTTTTGAAGAATTTTCAAATTTTCAGATAGGAGGTTCCAGATAAGGTCAAAAACTACATACTCAGATCTCCACCAAACATTGCACGGATACATTGGATGTCAAGACACGTGGAAAAAACGTACAAAACAAGAGATTGGAGACATCAAGATTATGGACGAATTTTTTGAGAATTTTCGAATTTTCAGAAAGGAGGTTCCATATAAAGTCAAAAACTACATACTCAGATCTTCACCAAACTTTGCAGGGATACATTGGATGTCAAGACACGTGGAAAAAACGTACAAAACAAGAGATTGGAGACATCAAGATTTTGGACGAATTTTTTAGCAATTTTCAAATTTTCAGAAAGGATGTTCCAGATAAGGTCAAAAACGACATACTCAGATCTTCACCAAACTTTGCAGGGATACATTGGAGGTCGAGACACGTGGAAAAAACGTACAAAACAAGAGATTGGAGACATCAAGATTTTGGACGAATTTTTGAAGAATTTTCAAATTTTCAGATAGGAGGTTCTAGATAAGGTCAAAAACTACATACTCAGATCTCCACCAAACATTGCACGGATACATTGGATGTCAAGACACGTGGAAAAAACGTACAAAACAAGAGATTGGAGACATCAAGATTTTCGACGAATTTTTGAAGAATTTTCAAATTTTCAGATAGGAGGTTCCAGATAAGATCAAAAACTACATACTCAGATCTTCACCAAACGATGCAGGGATACTTTGCATGTCAAGACACGTGGAAAAAACGTACAAAACAAGAGATTGGAGACATCAAGATTTTCGACGAATTTTTTAAGAATTTTCAAATTTTCAGATGGGAGGTTCCAGATAAGGTCAAAAACGACATACTCAGATCGTCACCAAACTTTGCATGGATACATTGGATGTCAAGACACGTGGAAAAAACGTACAAAACAAGAGATTGGAGACATCAAGATTTTCGACGAATTTTTTAAGAATTTTCAAATTTTCAGATGGGAGGTTCCAGATAAGGTCAAAAACGACATACTCAGATCGTCACCAAACTTTGCATGGATACATTGGATGTCAAGACACGTGGAAAAAACGTACAAAACAAGAGATTGGAGACATCAAGATTTTGGACGAATTTTTTGAGAATTTTCAAATTTTCAGATGGGAGGTTCCAGATAAGGTCAAAAACGACATACTCAGATCTTCACCAAACTTTGCATGGATACATTGGATGTCAAGACACGTGGAAAAAACATACAAAACATAGGATTGGTGACATCAAGATTTTGGACGAATTTTTTAAGAATTTTCAAATTTTCAGAAAGGAGGTTCCATATAAGGTCAAAAACTACATACTCAAATCTTCACCAAACTTTGCAGGGATACATTGGATGTCAAGACACGTGGAAAAAACGTACAAAACAAGAGATTGGAGACATCAAGATTATGGACGAATTTTTTGAGAATTTTCAAATTTTCAGAAAGGAGGTTCCATATAAAGTCAAAAACTACATACTCAGATCTTCACCAAACTTTGCAGGGATACATTGGATGTCAAGACACGTGGAAAAAACGTACAAAACAAGAGATTGGAGACATCAAGATTTTCGACGAATTTTTTAGCAATTTTCAAATTTTCAGAAAGGATGTTCCAGATAAGGTCAAAAACGACATACTCAGATCTTCACCAAACTTTGCAGGGATACATTGGAGGTCGAGACACGTGGAAAAAACGTACAAAACAAGAGATTGGAGACATCAAGATTTTGGACGAATTTTTTAAGAATTTTCAAATTTTCAGATAGGAGGTTCCAGATAAGGTCAAAAACTACATACTCAGATCTTCACCAAACTTTGCATGGATACATTGGATGTCAAGACACGTGGAAAAAACATACAAAACATAGGATTGGTGACATCAAGATTTTGGACGAATTTTTTAAGAATTTTCAAATTTTCAGAAAGGAGGTTCCATATAAGGTCAAAAACTACATACTCAGATCTTCACCAAACTTTGCAGGGATACATTGGATGTCAAGACACGGGGAAAAAACGTACAAAACAAGAGATTGGAGACATCAAGATTATGGACGAATTTTTTGAGAATTTTCAAATTTTCAGAAAGGAGGTTCCATATAAGGTCAAAAACTACATACTCAGATCTTCACCAAACTTTGCAGGGATACATTGGATGTCAAGACACGTGGAAAAAACGTACAAAACAAGAGATTGGAGACATCAAGATTTTGGACGAATTTTTTAAGAATTTTCAAATTTTCAGAAAGGATGTTCCAGATAAGGTCAAAAACGACATACTCAGATCTTCACCAAACTTTGCAGGGATACATTGGAGGTCGAGACACGTGGAAAAAACGTACAAAACAAGAGATTGGAGACATCAAGATTTTGGACGAATTTTTGAAGAATTTTCAAATTTTCAGATAGGAGGTTCCAGATAAGGTCAAAAACTACATACTCAGATCTCCACCAAACATTGCACGGATACATTGGATGTCAAGACACGTGGAAAAAACGTACAAAACAAGAGATTGGAGACATCAAGATTTTCGACGAATTTTTGAAGAATTTTCAAATTTTCAGATAGGAGGTTCCAGATAAGATCAAAAACTACATACTCAGATCTTCACCAAACGTTGCAGGGATACTTTGCATGTCAAGACACGTGGAAAAAACGTACAAAAGAAGAGATTGGAGACATCAAGATTTTCGACGAATTTTTTAAGAATTTTCAAATTTTCAGATGGGAGGTTCCAGATAAGGTCAAAAACGACATACTCAGATCGTCACCAAACTTTGCATGGATACATTGGATGTCAAGACACGTGGAAAAAACGTACAAAACAAGAGATTGGAGACATCAAGATTTTGGACGAATTTTTTGAGAATTTTCAAATTTTCAGATGGGAGGTTCCAGATAAGGTCAAAAACGACATACTCAGATCTTCACCAAACTTTGCATGGATACATTGGATGTCAAGACACGTGGAAAAAACATACAAAACATAGGATTGGTGACATCAAGATTTTGGACGAATTTTTTAAGAATTTTCAAATTTTCAGAAAGGAGGTTCCATATAAGGTCAAAAACTACATACTCAGATCTTCACCAAACTTTGCAGGGATACATTGGATGTCAAGACACGTGGAAAAAACGTACAAAACAAGAGATTGGAGACATCAAGATTATGGACGAATTTTTTGAGAATTTTCAAATTTTCAGAAAGGAGGTTCCATATAAAGTCAAAAACTACATACTCAGATCTTCACCAAACTTTGCAGGGATACATTGGATGTCAAGACACGTGGAAAAAACGTACAAAACAAGAGATTGGAGACATCAAGATTTTCGACGAATTTTTTAGCAATTTTCAAATTTTCAGAAAGGATGTTCCAGATAAGGTCAAAAACGACATACTCAGATCTTCACCAAACTTTGCAGGGATACATTGGAGGTCGAGACACGTGGAAAAAACGTACAAAACAAGAGATTGGAGACATCAAGATTTTGGACGAATTTTTGAAGAATTTTCAAATTTTCAGATAGGAGGTTCCAGATAAGGTCAAAAACTACATACTCAGATCTCCACCAAACATTGCAGGGATACATTGGATGTCAAGACACGTGGAAAAAACGTACAAAACAAGAGATTGGAGACATCAAGATTTTCGACGAATTTTTGAAGAATTTTCAAATTTTCAGATAGGAGGTTCCAGATAAGATCAAAAACTACATACTCAGATCTTCACCAAACGTTGCAGGGATACTTTGCATGTCAAGACACGTGGAAAAAACGTACAAAACAAGAGATTGGAGACATCAAGATTTTGGACGAATTTTTTAAGAATTTTCAAATTTTCAGAAAGGAGGTTCCATATAAGGTCAAAAACTACATACTCAGATCTTCACCAAACTTTGCAGGGATACATTGAATGTGAAGACACGTGGAAAAAACGTACAAAACAAGAGATTGGGGTCATCAAGATTTTGGACGGATTTTTTAGGAATTTTCAAATTTTCAGATGGGAGGTTCCAGATAAGGTCAAAAACTACATACTCAGATCTTCACCAAACTTTGCAGGGATACATTGGATGTCAAGACACGTGGAAAAAACGTACAAAACAAGAGATTGGAGACATCAAGATTTTGGACGAATTTTTTAAGAATTTTCAAATTTTCAGATGGGAGGTTCCAGATAAGGTCAAAAACGACATACTCAGATCTTCACCAAACTTTGCATGGATACATTGGATGTCAAGACACGTGGAAAAAACATACAAAACATACGATTGGTGACATCAAGATTTTGGACGAATTTTTTAAGAATTTTCAAATTTTCAGAAAGGAGGTTCCATATAAGGTCAAAAACTACATACTCAGATCTTCACCAAACTTTGCAGGGATACATTGGATGTCAAGACACGGGGAAAAAACGTACAAAACAAGAGATTGGAGACATCAAGATTATGGACGAATTTTTTGAGAATTTTCAAATTTTCAGAAAGGAGGTTCCATATAAGGTCAAAAACTACATACTCAGATCTTCACCAAACTTTGCAGGGATACATTGGATGTCAAGACACGTGGAAAAAACGTACAAAACAAGAGATTGGAGACATCAAGATTTTGGACGAATTTTTTAAGAATTTTCAAATTTTCAGAAAGGATGTTCCAGATAAGGTCAAAAACGACATACTCAGATCTTCACCAAACTTTGCAGGGATACATTGGAGGTCGAGACACGTGGAAAAAACGTACAAAACAAGAGATTGGAGACATCAAGATTTTGGACGAATTTTTGAAGAATTTTCAAATTTTCAGATAGGAGGTTCCAGATAAGGTCAAAAACTACATACTCAGATCTCCACCAAACATTGCACGGATACATTGGATGTCAAGACACGTGGAAAAAACGTACAAAACAAGAGATTGGAGACATCAAGATTTTCGACGAATTTTTGAAGAATTTTCAAATTTTCAGATAGGAGGTTCCAGATAAGATCAAAAACTACATACTCAGATCTTCACCAAACGTTGCAGGGATACTTTGCATGTCAAGACACGTGGAAAAAACGTACAAAACAAGAGATTGGAGACATCAAGATTTTCAACGAATTTTTTAAGAATTTTCAAATTTTCAGATGGGAGGTTCCAGATAAGGTCAAAAACGACATACTCAGATCGTCACCAAACTTTGCATGGATACATTGGATGTCAAGACACGTGGAAAAAACGTACAAAACAAGAGATTGGAGACATCAAGATTTTGGACGAATTTTTTGAGAATTTTCAAATTTTCAGATGGGAGGTTCCAGATAAGGTCAAAAACGACATACTCAGATCTTCACCAAACTTTGCATGGATACATTGGATGTCAAGACACGTGGAAAAAACATACAAAACGTAGGATTGGTGACATCAAGATTTTGGACGAATTTTTTAAGAATTTTCAAATTTTCAGAAAGGAGGTTCCATATAAGGTCAAAAACTACATACTCAGATCTTCACCAAACTTTGCAGGGATACATTGGATGTCAAGACACGTGGAAAAAACGTACAAAACAAGAGATTGGAGACATCAAGATTATGGACGAATTTTTTGAGAATTTTCAAATTTTCAGAAAGGAGGTTCCATATAAAGTCAAAAACTACATACTCAGATCTTCACCAAACTTTGCAGGGATACATTGGATGTCAAGACACGTGGAAAAAACGTACAAAACAAGAGATTGGAGACATCAAGATTTTCGACGAATTTTTTAGCAATTTTCAAATTTTCAGAAAGGATGTTCCAGATAAGGTCAAAAACGACATACTCAGATCTTCACCAAACTTTGCAGGGATACATTGGAGGTCGAGACACGTGGAAAAAACGTACAAAACAAGAGATTGGAGACATCAAGATTTTGGACGAATTTTTTAAGAATTTTCAAATTTTCAGATAGGAGGTTCCAGATAAGGTCAAAAACTACATACTCAGATCTTCACCAAACTTGCATGGATACATTGGATGTCAAGACACGTGGAAAAAACATACAAAACATAGGATTGGTGACATCAAGATTTTGGACGAATTTTTTAAGAATTTTCAAATTTTCAGAAAGGAGGTTCCATATAAGGTCAAAAACTACATACTCAGATCTTCACCAAACTTCGCAGGGATACATTGGATGTCAAGACACGGGGAAAAAACGTACAAAACAAGAGATTGGAGACATCAAGATTATGGACGAATTTTTTGAGAATTTTCAAATTTTCAGAAAGGAGGTTCCATATAAGGTCAAAAACTACATACTCAGATCTTCACCAAACTTTGCAGGGATACATTGGATGTCAAGACACGTGGAAAAAACGTACAAAACAAGAGATTGGAGACATCAAGATTTTGGACGAATTTTTTAAGAATTTTCAAATTTTCAGAAAGGATGTTCCAGATAAGGTCAAAAACGACATACTCAGATCTTCACCAAACTTTGCAGGGATACATTGGAGGTCGAGACACGTGGAAAAAACGTACAAAACAAGAGATTGGAGACATCAAGATTTTGGACGAATTTTTGAAGAATTTTCAAATTTTCAGATAGGAGGTTCCAGATAAGGTCAAAAACTACATACTCAGATCTCCACCAAACATTGCACGGATACATTGGATGTCAAGACACGTGGAAAAAACGTACAAAACAAGAGATTGGAGACATCAAGATTTTCGACGAATTTTTGAAGAATTTTCAAATTTTCAGATAGGAGGTTCCAGATAAGATCAAAAACTACATACTCAGATCTTCACCAAACGTTGCAGGGATACTTTGCATGTCAAGACACGTGGAAAAAACGTACAAAACAAGAGATTGGAGACATCAAGATTTTCGACGAATTTTTTAAGAATTTTCAAATTTTCAGATGGGAGGTTCCAGATAAGGTCAAAAACGACATACTCAGATCGTCACCAAACTTTGCATGGATACATTGGATGTCAAGACACGTGGAAAAAACGTACAAAACAAGAGATTGGAGACATCAAGATTTTGGACGAATTTTTTGAGAATTTTCAAATTTTCAGATGGGAGGTTCCAGATAAGGTCAAAAACGACATACTCAGATCTTCACCAAACCTTGCATGGATACATTGGATGTCAAGACACGTGGAAAAAACATACAAAACATAGGATTGGTGACATCAAGATTTTGGACGAATTTTTTAAGAATTTTCAAATTTTCAGAAAGGAGGTTCCATATAAGGTCAAAAACTACATACTCAGATCTTCACCAAACTTTGCAGGGATACATTGGATGTCAAGACACGTGGAAAAAACGTACAAAACAAGAGATTGGAGACATCAAGATTATGGACGAATTTTTTGAGAATTTTCAAATTTTCAGAAAGGAGGTTCCATATAAAGTCAAAAACTACATACTCAGATCTTCACCAAACTTTGCAGGGATACATTGGATGTCAAGACACGTGGAAAAAACGTACAAAACAAGAGATTGGAGACATCAAGATTTTCGGCGAATTTTTTAGCAATTTTCAAATTTTCAGAAAGGATGTTCCAGATAAGGTCAAAAACGACATACTCAGATCTTCACCAAACTTTGCAGGGATACATTGGAGGTCGAGACACGTGGAAAAAACGTACAAAACAAGAGATTGGAGACATCAAGATTTTGGACGAATTTTTGAAGAATTTTCAAATTTTCAGATAGGAGGTTCCAGATAAGGTCAAAAACTACATACTCAGATCTCCACCAAACATTGCAGGGATACATTGGATGTCAAGACACGTGGAAAAAACGTACAAAACAAGAGATTGGAGACATCAAGATTTTCGACGAATTTTTGAAGAATTTTCAAATTTTCAGATAGGAGGTTCCAGATAAGATCAAAAACTACATACTCAGATCTTCACCAAACGTTGCAGGGATACTTTGCATGTCAAGACACGTGGAAAAAACGTACAAAACAAGAGATTGGAGACATCAAGATTTTCGACGAATTTTTTAAGAATTTTCAAATTTTCAGATGGGAGGTTCCAGATAAGGTCAAAAACGACATACTCAGATCTTCACCAAACTTTGCATGGATACATTGCATGTCAAGACACGTGGAAAAAACGTACAAAACAAGAGATTGGAGACATCAAGATTTTGGACGAATTTTTTAAGAATTCACAAATTTTAAGAAAGGAGGTTCCATATAAGGTCAAAAACTACATACTCAGATCTTCACCAAACTTTGCAGGGATACATTGGATGTCAAGACACGTGGAAAAAACGTACAAAACAAGAGATTGGGGTCATCAAGATTTTGGACGAATTTTTTAAGAATTTTCAAATTTTCAGATAGGAGGTTCCATATAAGGTCAAAAACTACATACTCAGATCTTCACCAAACTTTGCATGGATACATTGGATGTCAAGACACGTGGAAAAATCATACAAAACATAGGATTGGGGACATCAAGATTTTGGTCGAATTTTTTAAGAATTTTCAAATTTTCAGATAGGATGTTCCATATAAGGTCAAAAACTACATACTCAGATCTTCACCAAACTTTGCAGGGATACATTGGATGTCAAGACACGTGGAAAAAACATACAAGACCTAGGATTGGGGACATCAAGATTTTGGTCAAATTTTTTAAGAATTTTCAAATTTTCAGGTTCCATATAAGGTCAAAAACTACATACTCAGATCTTCACCAAACTTTGCAGGGATACATTGGATGTCAAGACACGTGGAAAAAACGTACAAAACAAGAGATTGGAGACATCAAGATTTTGGACGAATTTTTTAAGAATTTTCAAATTTTCAGATAGGAGGTTCCATATAAGGTCAAAAACTACATACTCAGATCTTCACCAAACATTGCAGGGATACATTGGAGGTCAAGACACGTGGAAAAAACGTACAAAACAAGAGATTGGAGACATCAAGATTTTGGACGAATTTTTTAAAAATTTTCAAATTTTCAGATAGGAGGTTCCAGATCAGGTCTAAAACTACATACTCAGATCTTCACCAAACTTTGCAGGGATACATTGGATGTCAAGACACGTGGAAAAAACATACAAAACATAGGATTGGGGATATCAAGATTTTGGTCAAATTTTTTAAGAATTTTCAAATTTTCAGATAGGAGGTTCCATATAAGGTCAAAAACTACATACTCAGATCTTCAATAAAAAACATTGCAGGGATACATTGGATGTCAAGACACGTGAAGAAAACGTACAAAACAAGAGATTGGAGACATCAAGATTTTGGACGAATTTTTGAAGAATTTTCAAATTTTCAGATAGGAGGTTCCAGATAAGGTCAAAAACTACATACTCAGATCTTCACCAAACGTTGCAGGGATACTTTGCATGTCAAGACACGTGGAAAAAACGTACAAAACAAGAGATTGGAGACATCAAGATTTTCGACGAATTTTTTAAGAATTTTCAAATTTTCAGATGGGAGGTTCCAGATAAGGTCAAAAACTACATACTCAGATCTTCACCAAACATTGCAGGGATACATTGGATGTCAAGACACGTGGAAAAAACGTACAAAACAAGAGATTGGAGACATCAAGATTTTGGACGAATTTTTTAAGAATTTTCAAATTTTCAGATAGGAGGTTCCATATAAAGTCAAAAACTACATACTCAGATCTTCACCAAACATTGCAGGGATACATTGGATGTCAAGACACGTGGAAAAAACTTACAAAACAAGAGATTGGAGACATCAAGATTTTGGACGAATTTTTTAAGAATTTTCAAATTTTCAGATAGGAGGTTCCATATAAGGTCAAAATCTACATACTCAGATCTTCACCAAACTTTGCAGGGATACATTGGATGTCAAGACACGTGGAAAAAACGTACAAAACAAGAGATTGGAGACATCAAGATTTTCGACGAATTTTTTAAGAATTTTCAAATTTTCAGATAGGAGGTTCCATATAAGGTCAAAAACTACATACTCAGATCTTCACCAAACAATCCAGGGATACATTGGATGTCAAGACACGTGGAAAAAACGTACAAAACAAGAGATTGGAGACATCAAGATTTTCGACGAATTTTTTAAGAATTTTCAAATTTTCAGATAGGAGGTTCCATATAAGGTCAAAAACTACATACTCAGATCTTCACCAAACTTTGCAGGGATACATTGGATGTCAAGACACGTGGATAAAACGTACAAAACAAGAGATTGGAGACATCAAGATTTTGGACGAATTTTTTAACAATTTTCAAATTTTCAGATAGGAGGTTCCAGATAAGGTCAAAAACTACATACTCAGATCTTCACCAAACTTTGCAGGGATACATTGGATGTCAAGACACGTGGAAAAAACGTACAAAACAAGAGATTGGAGACATCAAGATTTTGGGCGAATTTTTTAAGAATTTTCAAATTTTCAGATAGGAGGTTCCAGATAAGGTCAAAAACGACATACTCAGATCTTCACCAAACTTTGCAGGGATACATTGGATGTCAAGACACGTGGAAAAAACATACAAAACATAGGATTTGGGATATCAAGATTTTGGTCAAATTTTTTAAGAATTTTCAAATTTTCAGATAGGAAGTTCCATATAAGGTCATAAACTACATACTCAGATCTTCACCAAACATTGCAGGGATACATTGGATGTCAAGACACGTGGAAAAAACGTACAAAACAAGAGATTGGAGACATCAAGATTTTGGACGAATTTTTTAAGAATTTTCAAATTTTCAGATAGGAGGTTCCATATAAGGTCAAAAACTACATACTCAGATCTTCACCAAACATTGCAGGGATACATTGGATGTCAAGACACGTGGAAAAAACGTACAAAACAAGAGATTGGAGACATCAAGATTTTGGACGAATTTTTTAAGAATTTTCAAATTTTCAGATAGGAGGTTCCAGATAAGGTCAAAAACTACATACTCAGATCTTCACCAAACTTTGCAGGGATACATTGGATGTCAAGACACGTGGAAAAAACGTACAAAACAAGAGATTGGAGACATCAAGATTTTCGACGAATTTTTTAAGAATTTTCAAATTTTCAGATAGGAGGTTCCATATAAGGTCAAAAACTACATACTCAGATCTTCACCAAACAATCCAGGGATACATTGGATGTCAAGACACGTGGAAAAACGTACAAAACAAGAGATTGGAGACATCAAGATTTTGGACGAATTTTTTAAGAATTTTCAAATTTTCAGATAGGAGGTTCCATATAAGGTCAAAAACTACATACTCAGATCTTCACCAAACTTTGCAGGGATACATTGGATGTCAAGACACGTGGAAAAAACGTACAAAACAAGAGATTGGAGACATCAAGATTTTGGACGAATTTTTTAACAATTTTCAAATTTTCAGATAGGAGGTTCCAGATAAGGTCAAAAACTACATACTCAGATCTCCACCAAACATTGCACGGATACATTGGATGTCAAGACACGTGGAAAAAACGTACAAAACAAGAGATTGGAGACATCAAGATTTTCGACGAATTTTTGAAGAATTTTCAAATTTTCAGATAGGAGGTTCCAGATAAGATCAAAAACTACATACTCAGATCTTCACCAAACGTTGCAGGGATACTTTGCATGTCAAGACACGTGGAAAAAACGTACAAAACAAGAGATTGGAGACATCAAGATTTTCGACGAATTTTTTAAGAATTTTCAAATTTTCAGATGGGAGGTTCCAGATAAGGTCAAAAACGACATACTCAGATCGTCACCAAACTTTGCATGGATACATTGGATGTCAAGACACGTGGAAAAAACGTACAAAACAAGAGATTGGAGACATCAAGATTTTGGACGAATTTTTTGAGAATTTTCAAATTTTCAGATGGGAGGTTCCAGATAAGGTCAAAAACGACATACTCAGATCTTCACCAAACTTTGCATGGATACATTGGATGTCAAGACACGTGGAAAAAACATACAAAACATAGGATTGGTGACATCAAGATTTTGGACGAATTTTTTAAGAATTTTCAAATTTTCAGAAAGGAGGTTCCATATAAGGTCAAAAACTACATACTCAAATCTTCACCAAACTTTGCAGGGATACATTGGATGTCAAGACACGTGGAAAAAACGTACAAAACAAGAGATTGGAGACATCAAGATTATGGACGAATTTTTTGAGAATTTTCAAATTTTCAGAAAGGAGGTTCCATATAAAGTCAAAAACTACATACTCAGATCTTCACCAAACTTTGCAGGGATACATTGGATGTCAAGACACGTGGAAAAAACGTACAAAACAAGAGATTGGAGACATCAAGATTTTCGACGAATTTTTTAGCAATTTTCAAATTTTCAGAAAGGATGTTCCAGATAAGGTCAAAAACGACATACTCAGATCTTCACCAAACTTTGCAGGGATACATTGGAGGTCGAGACACGTGGAAAAAACGTACAAAACAAGAGATTGGAGACATCAAGATTTTGGACGAATTTTTTAAGAATTTTCAAATTTTCAGATAGGAGGTTCCAGATAAGGTCAAAAACTACATACTCAGATCTTCACCAAACTTTGCATGGATACATTGGATGTCAAGACACGTGGAAAAAACATACAAAACATAGGATTGGTGACATCAAGATTTTGGACGAATTTTTTAAGAATTTTCAAATTTTCAGAAAGGAGGTTCCATATAAGGTCAAAAACTACATACTCAGATCTTCACCAAACTTTGCAGGGATACATTGGATGTCAAGACACGGGGAAAAAACGTACAAAACAAGAGATTGGAGACATCAAGATTATGGACGAATTTTTTGAGAATTTTCAAATTTTCAGAAAGGAGGTTCCATATAAGGTCAAAAACTACATACTCAGATCTCCACCAAACATTGCACGGATACATTGGATGTCAAGACACGTGGAAAAAACGTACAAAACAAGAGATTGGAGACATCAAGATTTTCGACGAATTTTTGAAGAATTTTCAAATTTTCAGATAGGAGGTTCCAGATAAGATCAAAAACTACATACTCAGATCTTCACCAAACGTTGCAGGGATACTTTGCATGTCAAGACACGTGGAAAAAACGTACAAAACAAGAGATTGGAGACATCAAGATTTTGGACGAATTTTTGAAGAATTTTCAAATTTTCAGATAGGAGGTTCCAGATAAGGTCAAAAACTACATACTCAGATCTCCACCAAACATTGCACGGATACATTGGATGTCAAGACACGTGGAAAAAACGTACAAAACAAGAGATTGGAGACATCAAGATTTTCGACGAATTTTTGAAGAATTTTCAAATTTTCAGATAGGAGATTCCAGATAAGATCAAAAACTACATACTCAGATCTTCACCAAACGTTGCAGGGATACTTTGCATGTCAAGACACGTGGAAAAAACGTACAAAACAAGAGATTGGAGACATCAAGATTTTCAACGAATTTTTTAAGAATTTTCAAATTTTCAGATGGGAGGTTCCAGATAAGGTCAAAAACGACATACTCAGATCGTCACCAAACTTTGCATGGATACATTGGATGTCAAGACACGTGGAAAAAACGTACAAAACAAGAGATTGGAGACATCAAGATTTTGGACGAATTTTTTGAGAATTTTCAAATTTTCAGATGGGAGGTTCCAGATAAGGTCAAAAACGACATACTCAGATCTTCACCAAACTTTGCATGGATACATTGGATGTCAAGACACGTGGAAAAAACATACAAAACATAGGATTGGTGACATCAAGATTTTGGACGAATTTTTTAAGAATTTTCAAATTTTCAGAAAGGAGGTTCCATATAAGGTCAAAAACTACATACTCAGATCTTCACCAAACTTTGCAGGGATACATTGGATGTCAAGACACGTGGAAAAAACGTACAAAACAAGAGATTGGAGACATCAAGATTATGGACGAATTTTTTGAGAATTTTCAAATTTTCAGAAAGGAGGTTCCATATAAAGTCAAAAACTACATACTCAGATCTTCACCAAACTTTGCAGGGATACATTGGATGTCAAGACACGTGGAAAAAACATACAAAACATAGGATTGGTGACATCAAGATTTTGGACGAATTTTTTAAGAATTTTCAAATTTTCAGAAAGGAGGTTCCATATAAGGTCAAAAACTACATACTCAGATCTTCACCAAACGTTGCAGGGATACTTTGCATGTCAAGACACGTGGAAAAAACGTACAAAACAAGAGATTGGAGACATCAAGATTTTGGACGAATTTTTTAAGAATTTTCAAATATTCAGAAAGGAGGTTCCATATAAGGTCTAAAACTACATACTCAGATCTTCACCAAACTTTGCAGGGATACATTGAATGTGAAGACACGTGGAAAAAACGTACAAAACAAGAGATTGGGGTCATCAAGATTTTGGACGGATTTTTTAGGAATTTTCAAATTTTCAGATGGGAGGTTCCAGATAAGGTCAAAAACGACATACTCAGATCTTCACCAAACTTTGCAGGGATACATTGGATGTCAAGACACTTGGAAAAAACATACAAAACATAGGATTGGTGACATCAAGATTTTGGACGAATTTTTTAAGAATTTTCAAATTTTCAGAAAGGAGGTTCCATATAAGGTCAAAAACTACATACTCAGATCTTCACCAAACTTTGCAGGGATACATTGGATGTCAAGACACGTGGAAAAAACGTACAAAACAAGAGATTGGAGACATCAAGATTATGGACGAATTTTTTGAGAATTTTCAAATTTTCAGAAAGGAGGTTCCATATAAAGTCAAAAACTACATACTCAGATCTTCACCAAACTTTGCAGGGATACATTGGATGTCAAGACACGTGGAAAAAACGTACAAAACAAGAGATTGGAGACATCAAGATTTTGGACGAATTTTTTAGCAATTTTCAAATTTTCAGAAAGGATGTTCCAGATAAGGTCAAAAACGACATACTCAGATCTTCACCAAACTTTGCAGGGATACATTGGAGGTCGAGACACGTGGAAAAAACGTACAAAACAAGAGATTGGAGACATCAAGATTTTGGAAGAATTTTTGAAGAATTTTCAAATTTTCAGATAGGAGGTTCCAGATAAGGTCAAAAACTACATACTCAGATCTCCACCAAACATTGCAGGGATACATTGGATGTCAAGACACGTGGAAAAAACGTACAAAACAAGAGATTGGAGACATCAAGATTTTCGACGAATTTTTGAAGAATTTTCAAATTTTCAGATAGGAGGTTCCAGATAAGATCAAAAACTACATACTCAGATCTTCACCAAACGTTGCAGGGATACTTTGCATGTCAAGACACGTGGAAAGAACGTACAAAACAAGAGATTGGAGACATCAAGATTTTGGACGAATTTTTTAAGAATTTTCAAATATTCAGAAAGGAGGTTCCATATAAGGTCAAAAACTACATACTCAGATCTTCACCAAACTTTGCAGGGATACATTGAATGTGAAGACACGTGGAAAAAACGTACAAAACAAGAGATTGGGGTCATCAAGATTTTGGACGGATTTTTTAGGAATTTTCAAATTTTCAGATGGGAGGTTCCAGATAAGGTCAAAAACTACATACTCAGATCTTCACCAAACTTTGCAGGGATACATTGGATGTCAAGACACGTGGAAAAAACGTACAAAACAAGAGATTGGAGACATCAAGATTTTGGACGAATTTTTTAAGAATTTTCAAATTTTCAGATGGGAGGTTCCAGATAAGGTCAAAAACGACATACTCAGATCTTCACCAAACTTTGCATGGATACATTGGATGTCAAGACACGTGGAAAAAACATACAAAACATAGGATTGGTGACATCAAGATTTTGGACGAATTTTTTAAGAATTTTCAAATTTTCAGAAAGGAGGTTCCATATAAGGTCAAAAACTACATACTCAGATCTTCACCAAACTTTGCAGGGATACATTGGATGTCAAGACACGTGGAAAAAACGTACAAAACAAGAGATTGGAGACATCAAGATTATGGACGAATTTTTTGAGAATTTTCAAATTTTCAGAAAGGAGGTTCCATATAAGGTCAAAAACTATATACTCAGATCTTCACCAAACTTTGCAGGGATACATTGGATGTCAAGACACGTGGAAAAAACGTACAAAACAAGAGATTGGAGACATCAAGATTTTGGACGAATTTTTTAAGAATTTTCAAATTTTCAGAAAGGATGTTCCAGATAAGGTCAAAAACGACATACTCAGATCTTCACCAAACTTTGCAGGGATACATTGGAGGTCGAGACACGTGGAAAAAACGTACAAAACAAGAGATTGGAGACATCAAGATTTTGGACGAATTTTTGAAGAATTTTCAAATTTTCAGATAGGAGGTTCCAGATAAGGTCAAAAACTACATACTCAGATCTCCACCAAACATTGCACGGATACATTGGATGTCAAGACACGTGGAAAAAACGTACAAAACAAGAGATTGGAGACATCAAGATTTTCGACGAATTTTTGAAGAATTTTCAAATTTTCAGATAGGAGGTTCCAGATAAGATCAAAAACTACATACTCAGATCTTCACCAAACGTTGCAGGGATACTTTGCATGTCAAGACACGTGGAAAAAACGTACAAAACAAGAGATTGGAGACATCAAGATTTTCAACGAATTTTTTAAGAATTTTCAGATTTTCAGATGGGAGGTTCCAGATAAGGTCAAAAACGACATACTCAGATCGTCACCAAACTTTGCATGGATACATTGGATGTCAAGACACGTGGAAAAAACGTACAAAGCAAGAGATTGGAGACATCAAGATTTTGGACGAATTTTTTGAGAATTTTCAAATTTTCAGATGGGAGGTTCCAGATAAGGTCAAAAACGACATACTCAGATCTTCACCAAACTTTGCATGGATACATTGGATGTCAAGACACGTGGAAAAAACATACAAAACATAGGATTGGTGACATCAAGATTTTGGACGAATTTTTTAAGAATTTTCAAATTTTCAGAAAGGAGGTTCCATATAAGGTCAAAAACTACATACTCAGATCTTCACCAAACTTTGCAGGGATACATTGGATGTCAAGACACGTGGAAAAAACGTACAAAACAAGAGATTGGAGACATCAAGATTATGGACGAATTTTTTGAGAATTTTCAAATTTTCAGAAAGGAGGTTCCATATAAAGTCAAAAACTACATACTCAGATCTTCACCAAACTTTGCAGGGATACATTGGATGTCAAGACACGTGGAAAAAACGTACAAAACAAGAGATTGGAGACATCAAGATTTTCGACGAATTTTTTAGCAATTTTCAAATTTTCAGAAAGGATGTTCCAGATAAGGTCAAAAACGACATACTCAGATCTTCACCAAACTTTGCAGGGATACATTGGAGGTCGAGACACGTGGAAAAAACGTACAAAACAAGAGATTGGAGACATCAAGATTTTGGACGAATTTTTGAAGAATTTTCAAATTTTCAGATAGGAGGTTCCAGATAAGGTCAAAAACTACATACTCAGATCTTCACCAAACTTTGCATGGATACATTGGATGTCAAGACACGTGGAAAAAACATACAAAACATAGGATTGGTGACATCAAGATTTTGGACGAATTTTTTAAGAATTTTCAAATTTTCAGAAAGGAGGTTCCATATAAGGTCAAAAACTACATACTCAGATCTTCACCAAACTTCGCAGGGATACATTGGATGTCAAGACACGGGGAAAAAACGTACAAAACAAGAGATTGGAGACATCAAGATTATGGACGAATTTTTTGAGAATTTTCAAATTTTCAGAAAGGAGGTTCCATATAAGGTCAAAAACTACATACTCAGATCTTCACCAAACTTTGCAGGGATACATTGGATGTCAAGACACGTGGAAAAAACGTACAAAACAAGAGATTGGAGACCAAGATTTTGGACGAATTTTTTAAGAATTTTCAAATTTTCAGAAAGGATGTTCCAGATAAGGTCAAAAACGACATACTCAGATCTTCACCAAACTTTGCAGGGATACATTGGAGGTCGAGACACGTGGAAAAAACGTACAAAACAAGAGATTGGAGACATCAAGATTTTGGACGAATTTTTGAAGAATTTTCAAATTTTCAGATAGGAGGTTCCAGATAAGGTCAAAAACTACATACCCAGATCTCCACCAAACATTGCACGGATACATTGGATGTCAAGACACGTGGAGAAAACGTACAAAACAAGAGATTGGAGACATCAAGATTTTCGACGAATTTTTGAAGAATTTTCAAATTTTCAGATAGGAGGTTCCAGATAAGATCAAAAACTACATACTCAGATCTTCACCAAACGTTGCAAGGATACTTTGCATGTCAAGACACGTGGAAAAAACGTACAAAACAAGAGATTGGAGACATCAAGATTTTCGACGAATTTTTTAAGAATTTTCAAATTTTCAGATGGGAGGTTCCAGATAAGGTCAAAAACGACATACTCAGATCGTCACCAAACTTTGCATGGATACATTGGATGTCAAGACACGTGGAAAAAACGTACAAAACAAGAGATTGGAGACATCAAGATTTTGGACGAATTTTTTGAGAATTTTCAAATTTTCAGATGGGAGGTTCCAGATAAGGTCAAAAACGACATACTCAGATCTTCACCAAACTTTGCATGGATACATTGGATGTCAAGACACGTGGAAAAAACATACAAAACATAGGATTGGTGACATCAAGATTTTGGACGAATTTTTTAAGAATTTTCAAATTTTCAGAAAGGAGGTTCCATATAAGGTCAAAAACTACATACTCAGATCTTCACCAAACTTTGCAGGGATACATTGGATGTCAAGACACGTGGAAAAAACGTACAAAACAAGAGATTGGAGACATCAAGATTATGGACGAATTTTTTGAGAATTTTCAAATTTTCAGAAAGGAGGTTCCATATAAAGTCAAAAACTACATACTCAGATCTTCACCAAACTTTGCAGGGATACATTGGATGTCAAGACACGTGGAAAAAACATACAAAACATAGGATTGGTGACATCAAGATTTTGGACGAATTTTTTAAGAATTTTCAAATTTTCAGAAAGGAGGTTCCATATAAGGTCAAAAACTACATACTCAGATCTTCACCAAACGTTGCAGGGATACTTTGCATGTCAAGACACGTGGAAAAAACGTACAAAACAAGAGATTGGAGACATCAAGATTTTGGACGAATTTTTTAAGAATTTTCAAATATTCAGAAAGGAGGTTCCATATAAGGTCTAAAACTACATACTCAGATCTTCACCAAACTTTGCAGGGATACATTGAATGTGAAGACACGTGGAAAAAACGTACAAAACAAGAGATTGGGGTCATCAAGATTTTGGACGGATTTTTTAGGAATTTTCAAATTTTCAGATGGGAGGTTCCAGATAAGGTCAAAAACGACATACTCAGATCTTCACCAAACTTTGCAGGGATACATTGGATGTCAAGACACGTGGAAAAAACATACAAAACATAGGATTGGTGACATCAAGATTTTGGACGAATTTTTTAAGAATTTTCAAATTTTCAGAAAGGAGGTTCCATATAAGGTCAAAAACTACATACTCAGATCTTCACCAAACTTTGCAGGGATACATTGGATGTCAAGACACGTGGAAAAAACGTACAAAACAAGAGATTGGAGACATCAAGATTATGGACGAATTTTTTGAGAATTTTCAAATTTTCAGAAAGGAGGTTCCATATAAAGTCAAAAACTACATACTCAGATCTTCACCAAACTTTGCAGGGATACATTGGATGTCAAGACACGTGGAAAAAACGTACAAAACAAGAGATTGGAGACATCAAGATTTTGGACGAATTTTTTAGCAATTTTCAAATTTTCAGAAAGGATGTTCCAGATAAGGTCAAAAACGACATACTCAGATCTTCACCAAACTTTGCAGGGATACATTGGAGGTCGAGACACGTGGAAAAAACGTACAAAACAAGAGATTGGAGACATCAAGATTTTGGAAGAATTTTTGAAGAATTTTCAAATTTTCAGATAGGAGGTTCCAGATAAGGTCAAAAACTACATACTCAGATCTCCACCAAACATTGCAGGGATACATTGGATGTCAAGACACGTGGAAAAAACGTACAAAACAAGAGATTGGAGACATCAAGATTTTCGACGAATTTTTGAAGAATTTTCAAATTTTCAGATAGGAGGTTCCAGATAAGATCAAAAACTACATACTCAGATCTTCACCAAACGTTGCAGGGATACTTTGCATGTCAAGACACGTGGAAAGAACGTACAAAACAAGAGATTGGAGACATCAAGATTTTGGACGAATTTTTTAAGAATTTTCAAATATTCAGAAAGGAGGTTCCATATAAGGTCAAAAACTACATACTCAGATCTTCACCAAACTTTGCAGGGATACATTGAATGTGAAGACACGTGGAAAAAACGTACAAAACAAGAGATTGGGGTCATCAAGATTTTGGACGGATTTTTTAGGAATTTTCAAATTTTCAGATGGGAGGTTCCAGATAAGGTCAAAAACTACATACTCAGATCTTCACCAAACTTTGCAGGGATACATTGGATGTCAAGACACGTGGAAAAAACGTACAAAACAAGAGATTGGAGACATCAAGATTTTGGACGAATTTTTTAAGAATTTTCAAATTTTCAGATGGGAGGTTCCAGATAAGGTCAAAAACGACATACTCAGATCTTCACCAAACTTTGCATGGATACATTGGATGTCAAGACACGTGGAAAAAACATACAAAACATAGGATTGGTGACATCAAGATTTTGGACGAATTTTTTAAGAATTTTCAAATTTTCAGAAAGGAGGTTCCATATAAGGTCAAAAACTACATACTCAGATCTTCACCAAACTTTGCAGGGATACATTGGATGTCAAGACACGTGGAAAAAACGTACAAAACAAGAGATTGGAGACATCAAGATTATGGACGAATTTTTTGAGAATTTTCAAATTTTCAGAAAGGAGGTTCCATATAAGGTCAAAAACTATATACTCAGATCTTCACCAAACTTTGCAGGGATACATTGGATGTCAAGACACGTGGAAAAAACGTACAAAACAAGAGATTGGAGACATCAAGATTTTGGACGAATTTTTTAAGAATTTTCAAATTTTCAGAAAGGATGTTCCAGATAAGGTCAAAAACGACATACTCAGATCTTCACCAAACTTTGCAGGGATACATTGGAGGTCGAGACACGTGGAAAAAACGTACAAAACAAGAGATTGGAGACATCAAGATTTTGGACGAATTTTTGAAGAATTTTCAAATTTTCAGATAGGAGGTTCCAGATAAGGTCAAAAACTACATACTCAGATCTCCACCAAACATTGCACGGATACATTGGATGTCAAGACACGTGGAAAAAACGTACAAAACAAGAGATTGGAGACATCAAGATTTTCGACGAATTTTTGAAGAATTTTCAAATTTTCAGATAGGAGGTTCCAGATAAGATCAAAAACTACATACTCAGATCTTCACCAAACGTTGCAGGGATACTTTGCATGTCAAGACACGTGGAAAAAACGTACAAAACAAGAGATTGGAGACATCAAGATTTTCAACGAATTTTTTAAGAATTTTCAGATTTTCAGATGGGAGGTTCCAGATAAGGTCAAAAACGACATACTCAGATCGTCACCAAACTTTGCATGGATACATTGGATGTCAAGACACGTGGAAAAAACGTACAAAACAAGAGATTGGAGACATCAAGATTTTGGACGAATTTTTTGAGAATTTTCAAATTTTCAGATGGGAGGTTCCAGATAAGGTCAAAAACGACATACTCAGATCTTCACCAAACTTTGCATGGATACATTGGATGTCAAGACACGTGGAAAAAACATATAAAACATAGGATTGGTGACATCAAGATTTTGGACGAATTTTTTAAGAATTTTCAAATTTTCAGAAAGGAGGTTCCATATAAGGTCAAAAACTACATACTCAGATCTTCACCAAACTTTGCAGGGATACATTGGATGTCAAGACACGTGGAAAAAACGTACAAAACAAGAGATTGGAGACATCAAGATTATGGACGAATTTTTTGAGAATTTTCAAATTTTCAGAAAGGAGGTTCCATATAAAGTCAAAAACTACATACTCAGATCTTCACCAAACTTTGCAGGGATACATTGGATGTCAAGACACGTGGAAAAAACGTACAAAACAAGAGATTGGAGACATCAAGATTTTCGACGAATTTTTTAGCAATTTTCAAATTTTCAGAAAGGATGTTCCAGATAAGGTCAAAAACGACATACTCAGATCTTCACCAAACTTTGCAGGGATACATTGGAGGTCGAGACACGTGGAAAAAACGTACAAAACAAGAGATTGGAGACATCAAGATTTTGGACGAATTTTTGAAGAATTTTCAAATTTTCAGATAGGAGGTTCCAGATAAGGTCAAAAACTACATACTCAGATCTTCACCAAACTTTGCATGGATACATTGGATGTCAAGACACGTGGAAAAAACATACAAAACATAGGATTGGTGACATCAAGATTTTGGACGAATTTTTTAAGAATTTTCAAATTTTCAGAAAGGAGGTTCCATATAAGGTCAAAAACTACATACTCAGATCTTCACCAAACTTCGCAGGGATACATTGGATGTCAAGACACGGGGAAAAAACGTACAAAACAAGAGATTGGAGACATCAAGATTATGGACGAATTTTTTGAGAATTTTCAAATTTTCAGAAAGGAGGTTCCATATAAGGTCAAAAACTACATACTCAGATCTTCACCAAACTTTGCAGGGATACATTGGATGTCAAGACACGTGGAAAAAACGTACAAAACAAGAGATTGGAGACCAAGATTTTGGACGAATTTTTTAAGAATTTTCAAATTTTCAGAAAGGATGTTCCAGATAAGGTCAAAAACGACATACTCAGATCTTCACCAAACTTTGCAGGGATACATTGGAGGTCGAGACACGTGGAAAAAACGTACAAAACAAGAGATTGGAGACATCAAGATTTTGGACGAATTTTTGAAGAATTTTCAAATTTTCAGATAGGAGGTTCCAGATAAGGTCAAAAACTACATACCCAGATCTCCACCAAACATTGCACGGATACATTGGATGTCAAGACACGTGGAGAAAACGTACAAAACAAGAGATTGGAGACATCAAGATTTTCGACGAATTTTTGAAGAATTTTCAAATTTTCAGATAGGAGGTTCCAGATAAGATCAAAAACTACATACTCAGATCTTCACCAAACGTTGCAAGGATACTTTGCATGTCAAGACACGTGGAAAAAACGTACAAAACAAGAGATTGGAGACATCAAGATTTTCGACGAATTTTTTAAGAATTTTCAAATTTTCAGATGGGAGGTTCCAGATAAGGTCAAAAACGACATACTCAGATCGTCACCAAACTTTGCATGGATACATTGGATGTCAAGACACGTGGAAAAAACGTACAAAACAAGAGATTGGAGACATCAAGATTTTGGACGAATTTTTTGAGAATTTTCAAATTTTCAGATGGGAGGTTCCAGATAAGGTCAAAAACGACATACTCAGATCTTCACCAAACTTTGCATGGATACATTGGATGTCAAGACACGTGGAAAAAACATACAAAACATAGTATTGGTGACATCAAGATTTTGGACGAATTTTTTAAGAATTTTCAAATTTTCAGAAAGGAGGTTCCATATAAGGTCAAAAACTACATACTCAGATCTTCACCAAACTTTGCAGGGATACATTGGATGTCAAGACACGTGGAAAAAACGTACAAAACAAGAGATTGGAGACATCAAGATTATGGACGAATTTTTTGAGAATTTTCAAATTTTCAGAAAGGAGGTTCCATATAAAGTCAAAAACTACATACTCAGATCTTCACCAAACTTTGCAGGGATACATTGGATGTCAAGACACGTGGAAAAAACGTACAAAACAAGAGATTGGAGACATCAAGATTTTCGGCGAATTTTTTAGCAATTTTCAAATTTTCAGAAAGGATGTTCCAGATAAGGTCAAAAACGACATACTCAGATCTTCACCAAACTTTGCAGGGATACATTGGAGGTCGAGACACGTGGAAAAAACGTACAAAACAAGAGATTGGAGACATCAAGATTTTGGACGAATTTTTGAAGAATTTTCAAATTTTCAGATAGGAGGTTCCAGATAAGGTCAAAAACTACATACTCAGATCTCCACCAAACATTGCAGGGATACATTGGATGTCAAGACACGTGGAAAAAACGTACAAAACAAGAGATTGGAGACATCAAGATTTTCGACGAATTTTTGAAGAATTTTCAAATTTTCAGATAGGAGGTTCCAGATAAGATCAAAAACTACATACTCAGATCTTCACCAAACGTTGCAGGGATACTTTGCATGTCAAGACAAGTGGAAAAAACGTACAAAACAAGAGATTGGAGACATCAAGATTTTCGACGAATTTTTTAAGAATTTTCAAATTTTCAGATGGGAGGTTCCAGATAAGGTCAAAAACGACATACTCAGATCTTCACCAAACTTTGCATGGATACATTGCATGTCAAGACACGTGGAAAAAACGTACAAAACAAGAGATTGGAGACATCAAGATTTTGGACGAATTTTTTAAGAATTCACAAATTTTAAGAAAGGAGGTTCCATATAAGGTCAAAAACTACATACTCAGATCTTCACCAAACTTTGCAGGGATACATTGGATGTTAAGACACGTGGAAAAAACGTACAAAACAAGAGATTGGGGTCATCAAGATTTTGGACGAATTTTTTAAGAATTTTCAAATTTTCAGATAGGAGGTTCCATATAAGGTCAAAAACTACATACTCAGATCTTCACCAAACTTTGCATGGATACATTGGATGTCAAGACACGTGGAAAAATCATACAAAACATAGGATTGGGGACATCAAGATTTTGGTCGAATTTTTTAAGAATTTTCAAATTTTCAGATAGGATGTTCCATATAAGGTCAAAAACTACATACTCAGATCTTCACCAAACTTTGCAGGGATACATTGGATGTCAAGACACGTGGAAAAAACATACAAGACCTAGGATTGGGGACATCAAGATTTTGGTCAAATTTTTTAAGAATTTTCAAATTTTCAGGTTCCATATAAGGTCAAAAACTACATACTCAGATCTTCACCAAACTTTGCAGGGATACATTGGATGTCAAGACACGTGGAAAAAACGTACAAAACAAGAGATTGGAGACATCAAGATTTTGGACGAATTTTTTAAGAATTTTCAAATTTTCAGATAGGAGGTTCCATATAAGGTCAAAAACTACATACTCAGATCTTCACCAAACATTGCAGGGATACATTGGAGGTCAAGACACGTGGAAAAAACGTAGAAAACAAGAGATTGGAGACATCAAGATTTTGGACGAATTTTTTAAAAATTTTCAAATTTTCAGATAGGAGGTTCCAGATAAGGTCTAAAACTACATACTCAGATCTTCACCAAACTTTGCAGGGATACATTGGATGTCAAGACACGTGGAAAAAACATACAAAACATAGGATTGGGGATATCAAGATTTTGGTCAAATTTTTTAAGAATTTTCAAATTTTCAGATAGGAGGTTCCATATAAGGTCAAAAACTACATACTCAGATCTTCAATAAAAAACATTGCAGGGATACATTGGATGTCAAGACACGTGGAAAAAACGTACAAAACAAGAGATTGGAGACATCAAGATTTTGGACGAATTTTTGAAGAATTTTCAAATTTTCAGATAGGAGGTTCCAGATAAGGTCAAAAACTACATACTCAGATCTTCACCAAACGTTGCAGGGATACTTTGCATGTCAAGACACGTGGAAAAAACGTACAAAACAAGAGATTGGAGACATCAAGATTTTCGACGAATTTTTTAAGAATTTTCAAATTTTCAGATGGGAGGTTCCAGATAAGGTCAAAAACTACATACTCAGATCTTCACCAAACATTGCAGGGATACATTGGATGTCAAGACACGTGGAAAAAACGTACAAAACAAGAGATTGGAGACATCAAGATTTTGGACGAATTTTTTAAGAATTTTCAAATTTTCAGATAGGAGGTTCCATATAAAGTCAAAAACTACATACTCAGATCTTCACCAAACATTGCAGGGATACATTGGATGTCAAGACACGTGGAAAAAACTTACAAAACAAGAGATTGGAGACATCAAGATTTTGGACGAATTTTTTAAGAATTTTCAAATTTTCAGATAGGAGGTTCCATATAAGGTCAAAAACTACATACTCAGATCTTCACCAAACTTTGCAGGGATACATTGGATGTCAAGACACGTGGAAAAAACGTACAAAACAAGAGATTGGAGACATCAAGATTTTCGACGAATTTTTTAAGAATTTTCAAATTTTCAGATAGGAGGTTCCATATAAGGTCAAAAACTACATACTCAGATCTTCACCAAACAATCCAGGGATACATTGGATGTCAAGACACGTGGAAAAAACGTACAAAACAAGAGATTGGAGACATCAAGATTTTCGACGAATTTTTTAAGAATTTTCAAATTTTCAGATAGGAGGTTCCATATAAGGTCAAAAACTACATACTCAGATCTTCACCAAACTTTGCAGGGATACATTGGATGTCAAGACACGTGGATAAAACGTACAAAACAAGAGATTGGAGACATCAAGATTTTGGACGAATTTTTTAACAATTTTCAAATTTTCAGATAGGTGGTTCCAGATAAGGTCAAAAACTACATACTCAGATCTTCACCAAACTTTGCAGGGATACATTGGATGTCAAGACACGTGGAAAAAACGTACAAAACAAGAGATTGGAGACATCAAGATTTTGGGCGAATTTTTTAAGAATTTTCAAATTTTCAGATAGGAGGTTCCAGATAAGGTCAAAAACGACATACTCAGATCTTCACCAAACTTTGCAGGGATACATTGGATGTCAAGACACGTGGAAAAAACATACAAAACATAGGATTTGGGATATCAAGATTTTGGTCAAATTTTTTAAGAATTTTCAAATTTTCAGATAGGAAGTTCCATATAAGGTCATAAACTACATACTCAGATCTTCACCAAACATTGCAGGGATACATTGGATGTCAAGACACGTGGAAAAAACGTACAAAACAAGAGATTGGAGACATCAAGATTTTGGACGAATTTTTTAAGAATTTTCAAATTTTCAGATAGGAGGTTCCATATAAGGTCAAAAACTACATACTCAGATCTTCACCAAACATTGCAGGGATACATTGGATGTC
The DNA here is from genome assembly GCF_977018435.1 of Lepisma saccharinum. NCBI lineage: Eukaryota > Metazoa > Arthropoda > Insecta > Zygentoma > Lepismatidae > Lepisma > Lepisma saccharinum. Next base: position 251,887 of record NW_028143029.1, read on the forward strand.
AAGACACGTGGAAAAAACGTACAAAACAAGAGATTGGAGACATCAAGAATTTGGACGAATTTTTTAAGAATTTTCAAATTTTCAGATAGGATGTTCCATATAACGTCAAAAACTACATACTCAGATCTTCACCAAACTTTGCAGGGATACATTGGATGTCAAGACACGTGGAAAAAACGTACAAAACAAGAGATTGGAGACATCAAGATTTTGGACGAATTTTTTAAGAATTTTCAAATTTTCAGATAGGAGGTTCCAGATAAGGTCAAAAACTACATACTCAGATCTTCACCAAACTTTGCAGGGATACATTGGATGTCAAGACACGTGGAAAAAACGTACAAAACAAGAGATTGGAGACATCAAGATTTTCGACGAATTTTTTAAGAATTTTCAAATTTTCAGATAGGAGGTTCCATATAAGGTCAAAAACTACATACTCAGATCTTCACCAAACAATCCAGGGATACATTGGATGTCAAGACACGTGGAAAAAACCTACAAAACAAGAGATTGGAGACATCAAGATTTTGGACGAATTTTTTAAGAATTTTCAAATTTTCAGATAGGAGGTTCCATATAAGGTCAAAAACTACATACTCAGATCTTCACCAAACTTTGCAGGGATACATTGGATGTCAAGACACGTGGAAAAAACGTACAAAACAAGAGATTGGAGACATCAAGATTTTGGACGAATTTTTTAACAATTTTCAAATTTTCAGATAGGAGGTTACAGATAAGGTCAAAAACTACATACTCAGATCTTCACCAAACGTTGCAGGGATACTTTGCATGTCAAGACACGTGGAAAAGACGTACAAAACAAGAGATTGGGGACATCAAGTTTTTGGACGAATTTTTTAAGAATTTTCAAATTTTCAGAAAGGAGGTTCCATATAAGGTCAAAAACTACATACTCAGATCTTCACCAAACTTTGCAGGGATACATTGGATGTCAAGACACGTGGAAAAAACGTACAAAACAAGAGATTGGAGACATCAAGATTTTGGACGAATTTTTTAAGAATTTTCAAATTTTCAGATGGGAGGTTCCAGATAAGGTCAAAAACGACATACTCAGATCTTCACCAAACGTTGCAGGGATACTTTGCATGTCAAGACACGTGGAAAAAACGTACGAAACAAGAGATTGGGGACATCAAGATTTTGGACGAATTTTTTAAGAATTTTCAAATTTTTAGAAAGGAGGTTCCATATAAGGTCAAAAACTACATACTCAGATCTTCACCAAACATTGCAGGGATACATTGGATGTCAAGACACGTGGAAAAAACGTACAAAACAAGAGATTGGAGACATCAAGATTTTGGACGAATTTTTTCAAAATTTTCAAATTTTCAGATGGGTGGTTCTAGATAAGGTCAAAAACGACATACTCAGATCTTCACCAAGCTTTGCATGGATACATTGGATGTCAAGACACGTGGAAAAAACATACAAAACATAGGATTGGGGACATCAAGATTTTGGACGAATTTTTTAAGAATTTTCAAATTTTCAGAAAGGAGGTTCCATATAAGGTCAAAAACTACATACTCAGATCTTCACCAAACGTTGCAGGGATACTTTGCATGTCAAGACACGTGGAAAAAACGTACAAAACAAGAGATTGGAGACATCAAGATTTTGGAAGAATTTTTTAAGAATTTTCAAATTTTCAGATTGGAGGTTCCAGATAAGGTCAAAAACTACATACTCAGATCTTCACCAAACTTTGCAGGGATACATTAGATGTCAAGACACGTGGAAAAAACGTACAAAACAAGAGATTGGAGACATCAAGATTTTGGACGAATTTTTGAGGAATTTTCAAATTTTCAGAAATGAGGTTCCAGATAAGGTCAAAAACGACATACTCAGATCTTCACCAAACTTTGCATGGATACATTGGATGTCAAGACACGTGGGAAAAACGTTCAAAACAAGAGATTGGAGACGTCAAGATTTTGGACGAATTTTTTAACAATTTTCAAATTTTCAGATAGGAGGTTCCAGATAAGGTCAAAAACTACATACTCAGATCTTCACCAATCTTTGCAGGGATACATTGGATGTCAAGACACGTGGAAAAAACGTTCAAAACAAGAGATTGGAGACATCAAGATTTTGGACGAATTTTTTAAGAATTTTCAAATTTTCAGAAAGGATGTTCCAGATAAGGTCAAAAACGACATACTCAGATCTTCTCCAAACTCTGCAGGGATACATTGGATGTCAAGACACGTGGAAAAAACATACAAAACATAGGATTGGAGACATCAAGATTTTGGTCAAATTTTTTAAGAATTTTCAAATTTTCAGATATAAGGTTCCATATAAGGTCAAAAACTACATACTCAGATCTTCACCAAACGTTGCAGGGATAATTTGCATGTCAAGACACGTGGAAAAAACGTACAAAACAAGAGATTGGAGACATCAAGATTTTCGACGAATTTTTTAAGAATTTTCAAATTTTCAGATGGGAGGTTCCAGATAAGGTCAAAAACTACATACTCAGATCTTCACCAAACTTTGCAGGGATACTCTGCATGTCAAGACACGTGGAAAAAACGTACAAAACAAGAGATTGGAGACATCAAGATTTTCGACGAATTTTTTAAGAATTTTCAAATTTTCAGAAAGGATGTTCCAGATAAGATCAAAACCGACATACTCAGATCTTCACCAAACTTTGCATGGATACATTGGATGTCAAGACACGTGGAAAAAACATACAAAACATAGGATTGGGGACATCAAGATTTTGGTCGAATTTTTTAAGAATTTTCAAATTTTCATGTAGGAGGTTCCAGATAAGGTCAAAAACTACATACTCAGATCTTCACCAAACTTTGCAGGGATACATTGGATGTCAAGACACGTGGAAAAAACGTACAAAACAAGAGATTGGAGACATCAAGATTTTGGACGAATTTTTGAGGAATTTTCAAATTTTCAGAAATGAGGTTCCAGATAAGGTCAAAAACTACATACTCAGATCTTCACCAAACTTTGCCGGGATACATTGGATGTCAAGACACGTGGGAAAAACGTACAAAACAAGAGATTGGAGACATCAAGATTTTGGACGAATTTTTTAACAATTTTCAAATTTTCAGATAGGAGGTTCCAGATAAGGTCAAAAACTACATACTCAGATCTTCACCAGACTTTGCAGGGATACATTGGATGTCAAGACACGTGGAAAAAACGTACAAAACAAGAGATTGGAGACATCAAGATTTTGGACGAATTTTTTAAGAATTTTCAAATTTTCAGATAGGATGTTCCAGATAAGGTCAAAAACTACATACTCAGATCTTCACCAAACGTTGCAGGGATACTTTGCATGTCAAGACACGTGGAAAAAACGTACAAAACAAGAGATTGGGGTCATCAAGATTTTGGACGAATTTTTTAAGAATTTTCAAATTTTCAGAAAGGAGGTTCCATATAAGGTCAAAAACTACATACTCAGATCTTCACCAAACTTTGCAGGGATACATTGGATGTCAAGACACGTGGAAAAAACGTACAAAACAAGAGATTGGAGACATCAAGATTTTGGACGAATTTTTTAAGAATTTTCAAATTTTCAGATGGGAGGTTCCAGATAAGGTCAAAAACGACATACTCAGATCTTCACCAAACGTTGCAGGGATACTTTGCATGTCAAGACACGTGGAAAAAACGTACGAAACAAGAGATTGGGGACATCAAGAATTTGGACGAATTTTTTAAGAATTTTCAAATTTTTAGAAAGGAGGTTCCATATAAGATCAAAAACTACATACTCAGATCTTCACCAAACATTGCAGGGATACATTGGATGTCAAGACACGTGGAAAAAACGTACAAAACAAGAGATTGGAGACATCAAGATTTTGGACGAATTTTTTCAAGATTTTCAAATTTTCAGATGGGTGGTTCTAGATAAGGTCAAAAACGACATACTCAGATCTTCACCAAACTTTGCATGGATACATTGGATGTCAAGACACGTGGAAAAAACATACAAAACATAGGATTGGGGACATCAAGATTTTGGACGAAGTTTTTAAGAATTTTCAAATTTTCAGAAAGGAGGTTCCATATAATGTCAAAAACTACATACTCAGATCTTCACCAAACGTTGCAGGGATACTTTGCATGTCAAGACACGTGGAAAAAACGTACAAAACAAGAGATTGGAGACATCAAGATTTTGGACGAATTTTTTAAGAATTTTCAAATTTTCAGATTGGAGGTTCCAGATAAGGTCAAAAACTACATACTCAGATCTTCACCAAACTTTGCAGGGATACATTAGATGTCAAGACACGTGGAAAAAACGTACAAAACAAGAGATTGGAGACATCAAGATTTTGGACGAATTTTTGAGGAATTTTCAAATTTTCAGAAATGAGGTTCCAGATAAGGTCAAAAACTACATACTCAGATCTTCACCAAACTTTGCAGGAATACATTGGATGTCAAGACACGTGGGAAAAACGTTCAAAACAAGAGATTGGAGACATCAAGATTTTGGATGAATTTTTTAACAATTTTCAAATTTTCAGATAGGAGGTTCCAGATAAGGTCAAAAACTACATACTCAGATCTTCACCAAACTTTGCAGGGATACATTGGATGTCAAGACACGTGGAAAAAACGTACAAAACAAGAGATTGGAGACATCAAGATTTTGGACGAATTTTTTAAGAATTTTCAAATTTTCAGAAAGGATGTTCCAGATAAGGTCAAAAACGACATACTCAGATCTTCACCAAACTCTGCAGGGATACATTGAATGTCAAGACACGTGGAAAAAACATACAAAACATTGGATTGGGGACATCAAGATTTTGGTCAAATTTTTTAAGAATTTTCAAATTTTCAGATAGGAGGTTCCATATAAGGTCAAAAACTACATACTCAGATCTTCACCAAACTTTGCAGGGATACATTGGATGTCAAGACACGTGGAAAAAACGTACAAAACAAGAGATTGGAGACATCAAGATTTTGGACGAATTTTTTAAGAATTTTCAAATTTTCAGAAAGGAGGTTCCATATAAGGTCAAAAACTACATACTCAGATCTTCACCAAACTTTGCAGGGATACATTGAATGTCAAGACACGTGGAAAAAACGTACAAAACAAGAGATTGGGGTCATCAAGGTTTTGGACGGATTTTTTAGGAATTTTCAAATTTTCAGATGGGAGGTTCCAGATAAGGTCAAGAACTACATACTCAGATCTTCACCAAACTTTGCAGGGATACATTGGATGTCAAGACACGTGGAAAAAACGTACAAAACAAGAGATTGGAGACATCAAGATTTTGGACGAATTTTTTAAGAATTTTCAAATTTTCAGATGGGAGGTTCCAGATAAGGTCAAAAACGACATACTCAGATCTTCACCAAACTTTGCATGGATACATTGGATGTCAAGACACGTGGAAAAAACATACAAAACATAGGATTGGTGACATCAAGATTTTGGACGAATTTTTTAAGAATTTTCAAATTTTCAGAAAGGAGGTTCCATATAAGGTCAAAAACTACATACTCAGATCTTCACCAAACTTTGCAGGGATACATTGGATGTCAAGACACGGGGAAAAAACGTACAAAACAAGAGATTGGAGACATCAAGATTATGGACGAATTTTTTGAGAATTTTCAAATTTTCAGAAAGGAGATTCCATATAAGGTCAAAAACTACATACTCAGATCTTCAATAAACTTTGCAGGGATACATTGGATGTCAAGACACGTGGAAAAAACGTACAAAACAAGAGATTGGAGACATCAAGATTTTGGACGAATTTTTTCAAGATTTTCAAATTTTCAGATGGGTGGTTCTAGATAAGGTCAAAAACGACATACTCAGATCTTCACCAAACTTTGCAGGGATACATTGGAGGTCGAGACACGTGGAAAAAACGTACAAAACAAGAGATTGGAGACATCAAGATTTTGGACGAATTTTTGAAGAATTTTCAAATTTTCAGATAGGAGGTTCCAGATAAGGTCAAAAACTACATACTCAGATCTCCACCAAACATTGCACGGATACATTGGATGTCAAGACACGTGGAAAAAACGTACAAAACAAGAGATTGGAGACATCAAGATTTTCGACGAATTTTTGAAGAATTTTCAAATTTTCAGATAGGAGGTTCCAGATAAGATCAAAAACTACATACTCAGATCTTCACCAAACGTTGCAGGGATACTTTGCATGTCAAGACACGTGGAAAAAACGTACAAAACAAGAGATTGGAGACCTCAAGATTTTCAACGAATTTTTTAAGAATTTTCAAATTTTCAGATGGGAGGTTCCAGATAAGGTCAAAAACGACATACTCAGATCGTCACCAAACTTTGCATGGATACATTGGATGTCAAGACACGTGGAAAAAACGTACAAAACAAGAGATTGGAGACATCAAGATTTTGGACGAATTTTTTGAGAATTTTCAAATTTTCAGATGGGAGGTTCCAGATAAGGTCAAAAACGACATACTCAGATCTTCACCAAACTTTGCATGGATACATTGGATGTCAAGACACGTGGAAAAAACATACAAAACATAGGATTGGTGACATCAAGATTTTGGACGAATTTTTTAAGAATTTTCAAATTTTCAGAAAGGAGGTTCCATATAAGGTCAAAAACTACATACTCAGATCTTCACCAAACTTTGCAGGGATACATTGGATGTCAAGACACGTGGAAAAAACGTACAAAACAAGAGATTGGAGACATCAAGATTATGGACGAATTTTTTAAGAATTTTCAAATTTTCAGAAAGGAGGTTCCATATAAAGTCAAAAACTACATACTCAGATCTTCACCAAACTTTGCAGGGATACATTGGATGTCAAGACACGTGGAAAAAACGTACAAAACAAGAGATTGGAGACATCAAGATTTTCGACGAATTTTTTAGCAATTTTCAAATTTTCAGAAAGGATGTTCCAGATAAGGTCAAAAACGACATACTCAGATCTTCACCAAACTTTGCAGGGATACATTGGAGGTCGAGACACGTGGAAAAAACGTACAAAACAAGAGATTGGAGACATCAAGATTTTGGACGAATTTTTTAAGAATTTTCAAATTTTCAGATGGGAGGTTCCAGATAAGGTCAAAAACGACATACTCAGATCTTCACCAAACGTTGCAGGGATACTTTGCATGTCAAGACACGTGGAAAAAACGTACGAAACAAGAGATTGGGGACATCAAGAATTTGGACGAATTTTTTAAGAATTTTCAAATTTTTAGAAAGGAGGTTCCATATAAGATCAAAAACTACATACTCAGATCTTCACCAAACATTGCAGGGATACATTGGATGTCAAGACACGTGGAAAAAACGTACAAAACAAGAGATTGGAGACATCAAGATTTTGGACGAATTTTTTCAAGATTTTCAAATTTTCAGATGGGTGGTTCTAGATAAGGTCAAAAACGACATACTCAGATCTTCACCAAACTTTGCATGGATACATTGGATGTCAAGACACGTGGAAAAAACATACAAAACATAGGATTGGGGACATCAAGATTTTGGACGAATTTTTTAAGAATTTTCAAATTTTCAGAAAGGAGGTTCCATATAATGTCAAAAACTACATACTCAGATCTTCACCAAACGTTGCAGGGATACTTTGCATGTCAAGACACGTGGAAAAAACGTACAAAACAAGAGATTGGAGACATCAAGATTTTGGACGAATTTTTTAAGAATTTTCAAATTTTCAGATTGGAGGTTCCAGATAAGGTCAAAAACTACATACTCAGATCTTCACCAAACTTTGCAGGGATACATTAGATGTCAAGACACGTGGAAAAAACGTACAAAACAAGAGATTGGAGACATCAAGATTTTGGACGAATTTTTGAGGAATTTTCAAATTTTCAGAAATGAGGTTCCAGATAAGGTCAAAAACTACATACTCAGATCTTCACCAAACTTTGCAGGAATACATTGGATGTCAAGACACGTGGGAAAAACGTTCAAAACAAGAGATTGGAGACATCAAGATTTTGGATGAATTTTTTAACAATTTTCAAATTTTCAGATAGGAGGTTCCAGATAAGGTCAAAAACTACATACTCAGATCTTCACCAAACTTTGCAGGGATACATTGGATGTCAAGACACGTGGAAAAAACGTACAAAACAAGAGATTGGAGACATCAAGATTTTGGACGAATTTTTTAAGAATTTTCAAATTTTCAGAAAGGATGTTCCAGATAAGGTCAAAAACGACATACTCAGATCTTCACCAAACTCTGCAGGGATACATTGAATGTCAAGACACGTGGAAAAAACATACAAAACATTGGATTGGGGACATCAAGATTTTGGTCAAATTTTTTAAGAATTTTCAAATTTTCAGATAGGAGGTTCCATATAAGATCAAAAACTACATACTCAGATCTTCACCAAACTTTGCAGGGATACATTGGATGTCAAGACACGTGGAAAAAACGTACAAAACAAGAGATTGGAGACATCAAGATTTTGGACGAATTTTTTAAGAATTTTCAAATTTTCAGAAAGGAGGTTCCATATAAGGTCAAAAACTACATACTCAGATCTTCACCAAACTTTGCAGGGATACATTGAATGTCAAGACACGTGGAAAAAACGTACAAAACAAGAGATTGGGGTCATCAAGGTTTTGGACGGATTTTTTAGGAATTTTCAAATTTTCAGATGGGAGGTTCCAGATAAGGTCAAAAACTACATACTCAGATCTTCACCAAACTTTGCAGGGATACATTGGATGTCAAGACACGTGGAAAAAACGTACAAAACAAGAGATTGGAGACATCAAGATTTTGGACGAATTTTTTAAGAATTTTCAAATTTTCAGATGGGAGGTTCCAGATAAGGTCAAAAACGACATACTCAGATCTTCACCAAACTTTGCATGGATACATTGGATGTCAAGACACGTGGAAAAAACATACAAAACATAGGATTGGTGACATCAAGATTTTGGACGAATTTTTTAAGAATTTTCAAATTTTCAGAAAGGAGGTTCCATATAAGGTCAAAAACTACATACTCAGATCTTCACCAAACTTTGCAGGGATACATTGGATGTCAAGACACGGGGAAAAAACGTACAAAACAAGAGATTGGAGACATCAAGATTATGGACGAATTTTTTGAGAATTTTCAAATTTTCAGAAAGGAGATTCCATATAAGGTCAAAAACTACATACTCAGATCTTCACCAAACTTTGCAGGGATACATTGGATGTCAAGACACGTGGAAAAAACGTACAAAACAAGAGATTGGAGACATCAAGATTTTGGACGAATTTTTGAAGAATTTTCAAATTTTCAGATAGGAGGTTCCAGATAAGGTCAAAAACGACATACTCAGATCTTCACCAAACTTTGCAGGGATACATTGGAGGTCGAGACACGTGGAAAAAACGTACAAAACAAGAGATTGGAGACATCAAGATTTTGGACGAATTTTTGAAGAATTTTCAAATTTTCAGATAGGAGGTTCCAGATAAGGTCAAAAACTACATACTCAGATCTCCACCAAACATTGCACGGATACATTGGATGTCAAGACACGTGGAAAAAACGTACAAAACAAGAGATTGGAGACATCAAGATTTTCGACGAATTTTTGAAGAATTTTCAAATTTTCAGATAGGAGGTTCCAGATAAGATCAAAAACTACATACTCAGATCTTCACCAAACGTTGCAGGGATACTTTGCATGTCAAGACACGTGGAAAAAACGTACAAAACAAGAGATTGGAGACATCAAGATTTTCAACGAATTTTTTAAGAATTTTCAAATTTTCAGATGGGAGGTTCCAGATAAGGTCAAAAACGACATACTCAGATCGTCACCAAACTTTGCATGGATACATTGGATGTCAAGACACGTGGAAAAAACGTACAAAACAAGAGATTGGAGACATCAAGATTTTGGACGAATTTTTTGAGAATTTTCAAATTTTCAGATGGGAGGTTCCAGATAAGGTCAAAAACGACATACTCAGATCTTCACCAAACTTTGCATGGATACATTGGATGTCAAGACACGTGGAAAAAACATACAAAACATAGGATTGGTGACATCAAGATTTTGGACGAATTTTTTAAGAATTTTCAAATTTTCAGAAAGGAGGTTCCATATAAGGTCAAAAACTACATACTCAGATCTTCACCAAACTTTGCAGGGATACATTGGATGTCAAGACACGTGGAAAAAACGTACAAAACAAGAGATTGGAGACATCAAGATTATGGACGAATTTTTTAAGAATTTTCAAATTTTCAGAAAGGAGGTTCCATATAAAGTCAAAAACTACATACTCAGATCTTCACCAAACTTTGCAGGGATACATTGGATGTCAAGACACGTGGAAAAAACGTACAAAACAAGAGATTGGAGACATCAAGATTTTCGACGAATTTTTTAGCAATTTTCAAATTTTCAGAAAGGATGTTCCAGATAAGGTCAAAAACGACATACTCAGATCTTCACCAAACTTTGCAGGGATACATTGGAGGTCGAGACACGTGGAAAAAACGTACAAAACAAGAGATTGGAGACATCAAGATTTTGGACGAATTTTTTAAGAATTTTCAAATTTTCAGATAGGAGGTTCCAGATAAGGTCAAAAACTACATACTCAGATCTTCACCAAACTTTGCATGGATACATTGGATGTCAAGACACGTGGAAAAAACATACAAAACATAGGATTGGTGACATCAAGATTTTGGACGAATTTTTTAAGAATTTTCAAATTTTCAGAAAGGAGGTTCCATATAAGGTCAAAAACTACATACTCAGATCTTCACCAAACTTTGCAGGGATACATTGGATGTCAAGACACGGGGAAAAAACGTACAAAACAAGAGATTGGAGACATCAAGATTATGGACGAATTTTTTGAGAATTTTCAAATTTTCAGAAAGGAGGTTCCATATAAGGTCAAAAACTACATACTCAGATCTTCACCAAACTTTGCAGGGATACATTGGATGTCAAGACACGTGGAAAAAACGTACAAAACAAGAGATTGGAGACATCAAGATTTTGGACGAATTTTTTAAGAATTTTCAAATTTTCAGAAAGGATGTTCCAGATAAGGTCAAAAACGACATACTCAGATCTTCACCAAACTTTGCAGGGATACATTGGAGGTCGAGACACGTGGAAAAAACGTACAAAACAAGAGATTGGAGACATCAAGATTTTGGACGAATTTTTGAAGAATTTTCAAATTTTCAGATAGGAGGTTCCAGATAAGGTCAAAAACTACATACTCAGATCTCCACCAAACATTGCACGGATACATTGGATGTCAAGACACGTGGAAAAAACGTACAAAACAAGAGATTGGAGACATCAAGATTTTCGACGAATTTTTGAAGAATTTTCAAATTTTCAGATAGGAGGTTCCAGATAAGAACAAAAACTACATACTCAGATCTTCACCAAACGTTGCAGGGATACTTTGCATGTCAAGACACGTGGAAAAAACGTACAAAACAAGAGATTGGAGACATCAAGATTTTCGACGAATTTTTTAAGAATTTTCAAATTTTCAGATGGGAGGTTCCATATAAAGTCAAAAACTACATACTCAGATCTTCACCAAACTTTGCAGGGATACATTGGATGTCAAGACACGTGGAAAAAACGTACAAAACAAGAGATTGGAGACATCAAGATTTTCGACGAATTTTTTAGCAATTTTCAAATTTTCAGAAAGGATGTTCCAGATAAGGTCAAAAACGACATACTCAGATCTTCACCAAACTTTGCAGGGATACATTGGAGGTCGAGACACGTGGAAAAAACGTACAAAACAAGAGATTGGAGACATCAAGATTTTGGACGAATTTTTGAAGAATTTTCAAATTTTCAGATAGGAGGTTCCAGATAAGGTCAAAAACTACATACTCAGATCTCCACCAAACATTGCAGGGATACATTGGATGTCAAGACACGTGGATAAAACGTACAAAACAAGAGATTGGAGACATCAAGATTTTCGACGAATTTTTGAAGAATTTTCAAATTTTCAGATAGGAGGTTCCAGATAAGATCAAAAACTACATACTCAGATCTTCACCAAACGTTGCAGGGATACTTTGCATGTCAAGACACGTGGAAAGAACGTACAAAACAAGAGATTGGAGACATCAAGATTTTCGACGAATTTTTTAAGAATTTTCAAATTTTCAGATAGGAGGTTCCATATAAGGTCAAAAACTACATACTCAGATCTTCACCAAACAATCCAGGGATACATTGGATGTCAAGACACGTGGAAAAAACGTACAAAACAAGAGATTGGAGACATCAAGATTTTGGACGAATTTTTTAAGAATTTTCAAATTTTCAGATAGGAGGTTCCATATAAGGTCAAAAACTACATACTCAGATCTTCACCAAACTTTGCAGGGATACATTGGATGTCAAGACACGTGGAAAAAACGTACAAAACAAGAGATTGGAGACATCAAGATTTTGGACGAATTTTTTAAGAATTTTCAAATTTTCAGATAGGAGGTTCCAGATAAGGTCAAAAACTACATACTCAGATCTTCACCAAACGTTGCAGGGATACTTTGCATGTCAAGACACGTGGAAAAAACGTACAAAACAAGAGATTGGGGACATCAAGATTTTGGACGAATTTTTTAAGAATTTTCAAATTTTCAGAAAGGAGGTTCCATATAAGGTCAAAAACTACATACTCAGATCTTCACCAAACTTTGCAGGGATACATTGGATGTCAAGACACGTGGAAAAAACGTACAAAACAAGAGATTGGAGACATCAAGATTTTGGACGAATTTTTTAAGAATTTTCAAATTTTCAGATGGGAGGTTCCAGATAAGGTCAAAAACGACATACTCAGATCTTCACCAAACGTTGCAGGGATACTTTGCATGTCAAGACACGTGGAAAAAACGTACGAAACAAGAGATTGGGGACATCAAGATTTTGGACGAATTTTTTAAGAATTTTCAAATTTTTAGAAAGGAGGTTCCATATAAGGTCAAAAACTACATACTCAGATCTTCACCAAACATTGCAGGGATACATTGGATGTCAAGACACGTGGAAAAAACGTACAAAACAAGAGATTGGAGACATCAAGATTTTGGACGAATTTTTTCAAAATTTTCAAATTTTCAGATGGGTGGTTCTAGATAAGGTCAAAAACGACATACTCAGATCTTCACCAAGCTTTGCATGGATACATTGGATGTCAAGACACGTGGAAAAAACATACAAAACATAGGATTGGGGACATCAAGATTTTGGACGAATTTTTTAAGAATTTTCAAATTTTCAGAAAGGAGGTTCCATATAAGGTCAAAAACTACATACTCAGATCTTCACCAAACGTTGCAGGGATACTTTGCATGTCAAAACACGTGGAAAAAACGTACAAAACAAGAGATTGGAGACATCAAGATTTTGGAAGAATTTTTTAAGAATTTTCAAATTTTCAGATTGGAGGTTCCAGATAAGGTCAAAAACTACATACTCAGATCTTCACCAAACTTTGCAGGGATACATTAGATGTCAAGACACGTGGAAAAAACGTACAAAACAAGAGATTGGAGACATCAAGATTTTGGACGAATTTTTGAGGAATTTTCAAATTTTCAGAAATGAGGTTCCAGATAAGGTCAAAAACTACATACTCAGATCTTCACCAAACTTTGCAGGGATACATTGGATGTCAAGACACGTGGGAAAAACGTTCAAAACAAGAGATTGGAGACGTCAAGATTTTGGACGAATTTTTTAACAATTTTCAAATTTTCAGATAGGAGGTTCCAGATAAGGTCTTCACCAATCTTTGCAGGGATACATTGGATGTCAAGACACGTGGAAAAAACGTTCAAAACAAGAGATTGGAGACATCAAGATTTTGGACGAATTTTTTAAGAATTTTCAAATTTTCAGAAAGGATGTTCCAGATAAGGTCAAAAACGACATACTCAGATCTTCTCCAAACTCTGCAGGGATACATTGGATGTCAAGACACGTGGAAAAAACATACAAAACATAGGATTGGAGACATCAAGATTTTGGTCAAATTTTTTAAGAATTTTCAAATTTTCAGATATAAGGTTCCATATAAGGTCAAAAACTACATACTCAGATCTTCACCAAACTTTGCAGGGATACATTGGATGTCAAGACACGTGGAAAAAACGTACAAAACAAGAGATTGGAGACATCAAGATTTTGGACGAATTTTTTAAGAATTTTCAAATTTTCAGAAAGGAGGTTCCATATAAGGTCAAAAACTACATACTCAGATCTTCACCAAACTTTGCAGGGATACATTGAATGTCAAGACACGTGGAAAAAACGTACAAAACAAGAGATTGGTGTCATCAAGATTTTGGACGGATTTTTTAGGAATTTTCAAATTTTCAGATGGGAGGTTCCAGATAAGGTCAAAAACTACATACTCAGATCTTCACCAAACTTTGCAGGGATACATTGGATGTCAAGACACGTGGAAAAAACGTACAAAACAAGAGATTGGAGACATCAAGATTTTGGACGAATTTTTTAAGAATTTTCAAATTTTCAGATGGGAGGTTCCAGATAAGGTCAAAAACGACATACTCAGATCTTCACCAAACTTTGCATGGATACATTGGATGTCAAGACACGTGGAAAAAACATACAAAACATAGGATTGGTGACATCAAGATTTTGGACGAATTTTTTAAGAATTTTCAAATTTTCAGAAAGGAGGTTCCATATAAGGTCAAAAACTACATACTCAGATCTTCACCAAACTTTGCAGGGATACATTGGATGTCAAGACACGTGGAAAAAACGTACAAAACAAGAGATTGGAGACATCAAGATTTTGGACGAATTTTTGAGGAATTTTCAAATTTTCAGAAATGAGGTTCCAGATAAGGTCAAAAACTACATACTCAGATCTTCACCAAACGTTGCAGGGATAATTTGCATGTCAAGACACGTGGAAAAAACGTACAAAACAAGAGATTGGAGACATCAAGATTTTCGACGAATTTTTTAAGAATTTTCAAATTTTCAGATGGGAGGTTCCAGATAAGGTCAAAAACTACATACTCAGATCTTCACCAAACTTTGCAGGGATACTCTGCATGTCAAGACACGTGGAAAAAACGTACAAAACAAGAGATTGGAGACATCAAGATTTTCGACGAATTTTTTAAGAATTTTCAAATTTTCAGAAAGGATGTTCCAGATAAGATCAAAACCGACATACTCAGATCTTCACCAAACTTTGCATGGATACATTGGATGTCAAGACACGTGGAAAAACATACAAAACATAGGATTGGGGACATCAAGATTTTGGTCGAATTTTTTAAGAATTTTCAAATTTTCATGTAGGAGGTTCCAGATAAGGTCAAAAACTACATACTCAGATCTTCACCAAACTTTGCAGGGATACATTGGATGTCAAGACACGTGGAAAAAACGTACAAAACAAGAGATTGGAGACATCAAGATTTTGGACGAATTTTTGAGGAATTTTCAAATTTTCAGAAATGAGGTTCCAGATAAGGTCAAAAACTACATACTCAGATCTTCACCAAACTTTGCCGGGATACATTGGATGTCAAGACACGTGGGAAAAACGTACAAAACAAGAGATTGGAGACATCAAGATTTTGGACGAATTTTTTAACAATTTTCAAATTTTCAGATAGGAGGTTCCAGATAAGGTCAAAAACTACATACTCAGATCTTCACCAGACTTTGCAGGGATACATTGGATGTCAAGACACGTGGAAAAAACGTACAAAACAAGAGATTGGAGACATCAAGATTTTGGACGAATTTTTTAAGAATTTTCAAATTTTCAGATAGGATGTTCCAGATAAGGTCAAAAACTACATACTCAGATCTTCACCAAACGTTGCAGGGATACTTTGCATGTCAAGACACGTGGAAAAAACGTACAAAACAAGAGATTGGGGTCATCAAGATTTTGGACGAATTTTTTAAGAATTTTCAAATTTTCAGAAAGGAGGTTCCATATAAGGTCAAAAACTACATACTCAGATCTTCACCAAACTTTGCAGGGATACATTGGATGTCAAGACACGTGGAAAAAACGTACAAAACAAGAGATTGGAGACATCAAGATTTTGGACGAATTTTTTAAGAATTTTCAAATTTTCAGATGGGAGGTTCAAGATAAGGTCAAAAACGACATACTCAGATCTTCACCAAACGTTGCAGGGATACTTTGCATGTCAAGACACGTGGAAAAAACGTACGAAACAAGAGATTGGGGACATCAAGAATTTGGACGAATTTTTTAAGAATTTTCAAATTTTTAGAAAGGAGGTTCCATATAAGATCAAAAACTACATACTCAGATCTTCACCAAACATTGCAGGGATACATTGGATGTCAAGACACGTGGAAAAAACGTACAAAACAAGAGATTGGAGACATCAAGATTTTGGACGAATTTTTTCAAGATTTTCAAATTTTCAGATGGGTGGTTCTAGATAAGGTCAAAAACGACATACTCAGATCTTCACCAAACTTTGCATGGATACATTGGATGTCAAGACACGTGGAAAAAACATACAAAACATAGGATTGGGGACATCAAGATTTTGGACGAATTTTTTAAGAATTTTCAAATTTTCAGAAAGGAGGTTCCATATAATGTCAAAAACTACATACTCAGATCTTCACCAAACGTTGCAGGGATACTTTGCATGTCAAGACACGTGGAAAAAACGTACAAAACAAGAGATTGGAGACATCAAGATTTTGGACGAATTTTTTAAGAATTTTCAAATTTTCAGATTGGAGGTTCCAGATAAGGTCAAAAACTACATACTCAGATCTTCACCAAACTTTGCAGGGATACATTAGATGTCAAGACACGTGGAAAAAACGTACAAAACAAGAGATTGGAGACATCAAGATTTTGGACGAATTTTTGAGGAATTTTCAAATTTTCAGAAATGAGGTTCCAGATAAGGTCAAAAACTACATACTCAGATCTTCACCAAACTTTGCAGGGATACATTGGATGTCAAGACACGTGGAAAAAACGTACAAAACAAGAGATTGGAGACATCAAGATTTTGGACGAATTTTTTAAGAATTTTCAAATTTTCAGAAAGGATGTTCCAGATAAGGTCAAAAACGACATACTCAGATCTTCACCAAACTCTGCAGGGATACATTGAATGTCAAGACACGTGGAAAAAACATACAAAACATTGGATTGGGGACATCAAGATTTTGGTAAAATTTTTTAAGAATTTTCAAATTTTCAGATAGGAGGTTCCATATAAGGTCAAAAACTACATACTCAGATCTTCACCAAACTTTGCAGGGATACATTGGATGTCAAGACACGTGGAAAAAACGTACAAAACAAGAGATTGGGGTCATCAAGGTTTTGGACGGATTTTTTAGGAATTTTCAAATTTTCAGATGGGAGGTTCCAGATAAGGTCAAAAACTACATACTCAGATCTTCACCAAACTTTGCAGGGATACATTGGATGTCAAGACACGTGGAAAAAACGTACAAAACAAGAGATTGGAGACATCAAGATTTTGGACGAATTTTTTAAGAATTTTCAAATTTTCAGATGGGAGGTTCCAGATAAGGTCAAAAACGACATACTCAGATCTTCACCAAACTTTGCATGGATACATTGGATGTCAAGACACGTGGAAAAAACATAAAAAACATATTTTTGGTGACATCAAGATTTTGGACGAATTTTTTAAGAATTTTCAAATTTTCAGAAAGGAGGTTCCATATAAGGTCAAAAACTACATACTCAGATCTTCACCAAACTTTGCAGGGATACATTGGATGTCAAGACACGGGGAAAAAACGTACAAAACAAGAGATTGGAGACATCAAGATTATGGACGAATTTTTTGAGAATTTTCAAATTTTCAGAAAGGAGATTCCATATAAGGTCAAAAACTACATACTCAGATCTTCACCAAACTTTGCAGGGATACATTGGATGTCAAGACACGTGGAAAAAACGTACAAAACAAGAGATTGGAGACATCAAGATTTTGGACGAATTTTTGAAGAATTTTCAAATTTTCAGATAGGAGGTTCCAGATAAGGTCAAAAACGACATACTCAGATCTTCACCAAACTTTGCAGGGATACATTGGAGGTCGAGACACGTGGAAAAAACGTACAAAACAAGAGATTGGAGACATCAAGATTTTGGACGAATTTTTGAAGAATTTTCAAATTTTCAGATAGGAGGTTCCAGATAAGGTCAAAAACTACATACTCAGATCTCCACCAAACATTGCACGGATACATTGGATGTCAAGACACGTGGAAAAAACGTACAAAACAAGAGATTGGAGACATCAAGATTTTCGACGAATTTTTGAAGAATTTTCAAATTTTCAGATAGGAGGTTCCAGATAAGATCAAAAACTACATACTCAGATCTTCACCAAACGTTGCAGGGATACTTTGCATGTCAAGACACGTGGAAAAAACGTACAAAACAAGAGATTGGAGACATCAAGATTTTCAACGAATTTTTTAAGAATTTTCAAATTTTCAGATGGGAGGTTCCAGATAAGGTCAAAAACGACATACTCAGATCGTCACCAAACTTTGCATGGATACATTGGATGTCAAGACACGTGGAAAAAACGTACAAAACAAGAGATTGGAGACATCAAGATTTTGGACGAATTTTTTGAGAATTTTCAAATTTTCAGATGGGAGGTTCCAGATAAGGTCAAAAACGACATACTCAGATCTTCACCAAACTTTGCATGGATACATTGGATGTCAAGACACGTGGAAAAAACATACAAAACATAGGATTGGTGACATCAAGATTTTGGACGAATTTTTTAAGAATTTTCAAATTTTCAGAAAGGAGGTTCCATATAAGGTCAAAAACTACATACTCAGATCTTCACCAAACTTTGCAGGGATACATTGGATGTCAAGACACGTGGAAAAAACGTACAAAACAAGAGATTGGAGACATCAAGATTATGGACGAATTTTTTAAGAATTTTCAAATTTTCAGAAAGGAGGTTCCATATAAAGTCAAAAACTACATACTCAGATCTTCACCAAACTTTGCAGGGATACATTGGATGTCAAGACACGTGGAAAAAACGTACAAAACAAGAGATTGGAGACATCAAGATTTTCGACGAATTTTTTAGCAATTTTCAAATTTTCAGAAAGGATGTTCCAGATAAGGTCAAAAACGACATACTCAGATCTTCACCAAACTTTGCAGGGATACATTGGAGGTCGAGACACGTGGAAAAAACGTACAAAACAAGAGATTGGAGACATCAAGATTTTGGACGAATTTTTTAAGAATTTTCAAATTTTCAGATAGGAGGTTCCAGATAAGGTCAAAAACTACATACTCAGATCTTCACCAAACTTTGCATGGATACATTGGATGTCAAGACACGTGGAAAAAACATACAAAACATAGGATTGGTGACATCAAGATTTTGGACGAATTTTTTAAGAATTTTCAAATTTTCAGAAAGGAGGTTCCATATAAGGTCAAAAACTACATACTCAGATCTTCACCAAACTTTGCAGGGATACATTGGATGTCAAGACACGGGGAAAAAACGTACAAAACAAGAGATTGGAGACATCAAGATTATGGACGAATTTTTTGAGAATTTTCAAATTTTCAGAAAGGAGGTTCCATATAAGGTCAAAAACTACATACTCAGATCTTCACCAAACTTTGCAGGGATACATTGGATGTCAAGACACGTGGAAAAAACGTACAAAACAAGAGATTGGAGACATCAAGATTTTGGACGAATTTTTTAAGAATTTTCAAATTTTCAGAAAGGATGTTCCAGATAAGGTCAAAAACGACATACTCAGATCTTCACCAAACTTTGCAGGGATACATTGGAGGTCGAGACACGTGGAAAAAACGTACAAAACAAGAGATTGGAGACATCAAGATTTTGGACGAATTTTTGAAGAATTTTCAAATTTTCAGATAGGAGGTTCCAGATAAGGTCAAAAACTACATACTCAGATCTCCACCAAACATTGCACGGATACATTGGATGTCAAGACACGTGGAAAACACGTACAAAACAAGAGATTGGAGACATCAAGATTTTCGACGAATTTTTGAAGAATTTTCAAATTTTCAGATAGGAGGTTCCAGATAAGATCAAAAACTACATACTCAGATCTTCACCAAACGTTGCAGGGATACTTTGCATGTCAAGACACGTGGAAAAAACGTACAAAACAAGAGATTGGAGACATCAAGATTTTCGACGAATTTTTTAAGAATTTTCAAATTTTCAGATGGGAGGTTCCAGATAAGGTCAAAAACGACATACTCAGATCGTCACCAAACTTTGCATGGATACATTGGATGTCAAGACACGTGGAAAAAACGTACAAAACAAGAGATTGGAGACATCAAGATTTTGGACGAATTTTTTGAGAATTTTCAAATTTTCAGATGGGAGGTTCCAGATAAGGTCAAAAACGACATACTCAGATCTTCACCAAACTTTGCATGGATACATTGGATGTCAAGACACGTGGAAAAAACATACAAAACATAGGATTGGTGACATCAAGATTTTGGACGAATTTTTTAAGAATTTTCAAATTTTCAGAAAGGAGGTTCCATATAAGGTCAAAAACTACATACTCAGATCTTCACCAAACTTTGCAGGGATACATTGGATGTCAAGACACGTGGAAAAAACGTACAAAACAAGAGATTGGAGACATCAAGATTATGGACGAATTTTTTGAGAATTTTCAAATTTTCAGAAAGGAGGTTCCATATAAAGTCAAAAACTACATACTCAGATCTTCACCAAACTTTGCAGGGATACATTGGATGTCAAGACACGTGGAAAAAACGTACAAAACAAGAGATTGGAGACATCAAGATTTTCGACGAATTTTTTAGCAATTTTCAAATTTTCAGAAAGGATGTTCCAGATAAGGTCAAAAACGACATACTCAGATCTTCACCAAACTTTGCAGGGATACATTGGAGGTCGAGACACGTGGAAAAAACGTACAAAACAAGAGATTGGAGACATCAAGATTTTCGACGAATTTTTGAAGAATTTTCAAATTTTCAGATAGGAGGTTCCAGATAAGGTCAAAAACTACATACTCAGATCTCCACCAAACATTGCAGGGATACATTGGATGTCAAGACACGTGGATAAAACGTACAAAACAAGAGATTGGAGACATCAAGATTTTCGACGAATTTTTGAAGAATTTTCAAATTTTCAGATAGGAGGTTCCAGATAAGATCAAAAACTACATACTCAGATCTTCACCAAACGTTGCAGGGATACTTTGCATGTCAAGACACGTGGAAAGAACGTACAAAACAAGAGATTGGAGACATCAAGATTTTGGACGAATTTTTTAAGAATTTTCAAATTTTCAGAAAGGAGGTTCCATATAAGGTCAAAAACTACATACTCAGATCTTCACCAAACTTTGCAGGGATACATTGAATGTCAAGACACGTGGAAAAAACGTACAAAACAAGAGATTGGAGACATCAAGATTTTCGACGAATTTTTTAAGAATTTTCAAATTTTCAGATAGGAGGTTCCATATAAGGTCAAAAACTACATACTCAGATCTTCACCAAACAATCCAGGGATATATTGGATGTCAAGACACGTGGAAAAAACGTACAAAACAAGAGATTGGAGACATCAAGATTTTGGACGAATTTTTTAAGAATTTTCAAATTTTC
Source organism: Lepisma saccharinum (assembly GCF_977018435.1). Taxonomy (NCBI): domain Eukaryota; kingdom Metazoa; phylum Arthropoda; class Insecta; order Zygentoma; family Lepismatidae; genus Lepisma; species Lepisma saccharinum. The sequence continues at coordinate 273,709 of NW_028143029.1, forward strand.
AGATAGGAGGTTCCATATAAGGTCAAAAACTACATACTCAGATCTTCACCAAACTTTGCAGGGATACATTGGATGTCAAGACACGTGGAAAAAACGTACAAAACAAGAGATTGGAGACATCAAGATTTTGGACGAATTTTTTAACAATTTTCAAATTTTCAGATAGGAGGTTCCAGATAAGGTCAAAAACTACATACTCAGATCTTCACCAAACGTTGCAGGGATACTTTGCATGTCAAGACACGTGGAAAAAACGTACAAACAAGAGATTGGGGACATCAAGATTTTGGACGAATTTTTTAAGAATTTTCAAATTTTCAGAAAGGAGGTTCCATATAAGGTCAAAAACTACATACTCAGATCTTCACCAAACTTTGCAGGGATACATTGGATGTCAAGACACGTGGAAAAAACGTACAAAACAAGAGATTGGAGACATCAAGATTTTCGACGAATTTTTGAAGAATTTTCAAATTTTCAGATGGGAGGTTCCAGATAAGGTCAAAAACGACATACTCAGATCTTCACCAAACGTTGCAGGGATACTTTGCATGTCAAGACACGTGGAAAAAACGTACGAAACAAGAGATTGGGGACATCAAGATTTTGGACGAATTTTTTAAGAATTTTCAAATTTTTAGAAAGGAGGTTCCATATAAGGTCAAAAACTACATACTCAGATCTTCACCAAACATTGCAGGGATACATTGGATGTCAAGACACGTGGAAAAAACGTACAAAACAAGAGATTGGAGACATCAAGATTTTGGACGAATTTTTTCAAAATTTTCAAATTTTCAGATGGGTGGTTCTAGATAAGGTCAAAAACGACATACTCAGATCTTCACCAAACTTTGCATGGATACATTGGATGTCAAGACACGTGGAAAAAACATACAAAACATAGGATTGGGGACATCAAGATTTTGGACGAATTTTTGAAGAATTTTCAAATTTTCAGAAAGGAGGTTCCATATAAGGTCAAAAACTACATACTCAGATCTTCACCAAACGTTGCAGGGATACTTTGCATGTCAAGACACGTGGAAAAAACGTACAAAACAAGAGATTGGAGACATCAAGATTTTGGACGAATTTTTGAGGAATTTTCAAATTTTCAGAAATGAGGTTCCAGATAAGGTCAAAAACTACATACTCAGATCTTCACCAAACTTTGCAGGGATACATTGGATGTCAAGACACGTGGGAAAAACGTTCAAAACAAGAGATTGGAGACATCAAGATTTTGGACGAATTTTTTAACAATTTTCAAATTTTCAGATAGGAGGTTCCAGATAAGGTCAAAAACTACATACTCAGATCTTCACCAATCTTTGCAGGGATACATTGGATGTCAAGACACGTGGAAAAAACGTTCAAAACAAGAGATTGGAGACATCAAGATTTTGGACGAATTTTTTAAGAATTTTCAAATTTTCAGAAAGGATGTTCCAGATAAGGTCAAAAACGACATACTCAGATCTTCTCCAAACTCTGCAGGGATACATTGGATGTCAAGACACGTGGAAAAAACATACAAAACATAGGATTGGAGACATCAAGATTTTGGTCAAATTTTTTAAGAATTTTCAAATTTTCAGATATAAGGTTCCATATAAGGTCAAAAACTACATACTCAGATCTTCACCAAACTTTGCAGGGATACATTGGATGTCAAGACACGTGGAAAAAACGTACAAAACAAGAGATTGGAGACATCAAGATTTTGGACGAATTTTTTAAGAATTTTCAAATATTCAGAAAGGAGGTTCCATATAAGGTCAAAAACTACATACTCAGATCTTCACCAAACTTTGCAGGGATACATTGAATGTCAAGACACGTGGAAAAAACGTACAAAACAAGAGATTGGTGTCATCAAGATTTTGGACGGATTTTTTAGGAATTTTCAAATTTTCAGATGGGAGGTTCCAGATAAGGTCAAAAACTACATACTCAGATCTTCACCAAACTTTGCAGGGATACATTGGATGTCAAGACACGTGGAAAAAACGTACAAAACAAGAGATTGGAGACATCAAGATTTTGGACGAATTTTTTAAGAATTTTCAAATTTTCAGATGGGAGGTTCCAGATAAGGTCAAAAACGACATGCTCAGATCTTCACCAAACTTTGCATGGATACATTGGATGTCAAGACACGTGGAAAAAACATACAAAACATAGGATTGGTGACATCAAGATTTTGGACGAATTTTTTAAGAATTTTCAAATTTTCAGAAAGGAGGTTCCATATAAGGTCAAAAACTACATACTCAGATCTTCACCAAACTTTGCAGGGATACATTGGATATCAAGACACGTGGAAAAAACGTACAAAACAAGAGATTGGAGACATCAAGATTTTGGACGAATTTTTTAAGAATTTTCAAATTTTCAGATAGGAAGTTCCAGATAAGGTCAAAAACTACATACTCAGATCTTCACCAAACTTTGCAGGGATACATTGGATGTCAAGACACGTGGAAAAAACGTACAAAACAAGAGATTGGAGACATCAAGATTTTGGACGAATTTTTGAGGAATTTTCAAATTTTCAGAAATGAGGTTCCAGATAAGGTCAAAAACTACATACTCAGATCTTCACCAAACGTTGCAGGGATACTTTGCATGTCAAGACACGTTGAAAAAACGTACAAAACAAGAGATTGGAGACATCAAGATTTTCGACGAATTTTTTAAGAATTTTCAAATTTTCAGATGGGAGGTTCCAGATAAGGTCAAAAACTACATACTCAGATCTTCACCAAACTTTGCAGGGATACTCTGCATGTCAAGACACGTGGAAAAAACGTACAAAACAAGAGATTGGAGACATCAAGATTTTCGACGAATTTTTTAAGAATTTTCAAATTCTCAGAAAGGATGTTCCAGATAAGGTCAAAACCGACATACTCAGATCTTCACCAAACTTTGCATGGATACATTGGATGTCAAGACACGTGGAAAAAACATACAAAACATAGGATTGGGGACATCAAGATTTTGGTCGAATTTTTTAAGAATTTTCAAATTTTCAGATAGGAGGTTCCAGATAAGGTCAAAAACTACATACTCAGATCTTCACCAAACTTTGCAGGGATACATTGGATGTCAAGACACGTGGAAAAAACGTACAAAACAAGAGATTGGAGACATCAAGATTTTGGACGAATTTTTGAGGAATTTTCAAATTTTCAGAAATGAGGTTCCAGATAAGGTCAAAAACTACATACTCAGATCTTCACCAAACTTTGCCGGGATACATTGGATGTCAAGACACGTGGGAAAAACGTACAAAACAAGAGATTGGAGACATCAAGATTTTGGACGAATTTTTTAACAATTTTCAAATTTTCAGATAGGAGGTTCCAGATAAGGTCAAAAACTACATACTCAGATCTTCACCAGACTTTGCAGGGATACATTGGATGTCAAGACACGTGGAAAAAACGTACAAAACAAGAGATTGGAGACATCAAGATTTTGGACGAATTTTTTAAGAATTTTCAAATTTTCAGATAGGATGTTCCAGATAAGGTCAAAAACTACATACTCAGATCTTCACCAAACGTTGCAGGGATACTTTGCATGTCAAGACACGTGGAAAAAACGTACAAAACAAGAGATTGGGGTCATCAAGATTTTGGACGAATTTTTTAAGAATTTTCAAATTTTCAGAAAGGAGGTTCCATATAAGGTCAAAAACTACATACTCAGATCTTCACCAAACTTTGCAGGGATACATTGGATGTCAAGACACGTGGAAAAAACGTACAAAACAAGAGATTGGAGACATCAAGATTTTGGACGAATTTTTTAAGAATTTTCAAATTTTCAGATGGGAGGTTCCAGATAAGGTCAAAAACGACATACTCAGATCTTCACCAAACGTTGCAGGGATACTTTGCATGTCAAGACACGTGGAAAAAACGTACGAAACAAGAGATTGGGGACATCAAGAATTTGGACGAATTTTTTAAGAATTTTCAAATTTTTAGAAAGGAGGTTCCATATAAGATCAAAAACTACATACTCAGATCTTCACCAAATATTGCAGGGATACATTGGATGTCAAGACACGTGGAAAAAACGTACAAAACAAGAGATTGGAGACATCAAGATTTTGGACGAATTTTTTCAAAATTTTCATATTTTCAGATGGGTGGTTCTAGATAAGGTCAAAAACGACATACTCAGATCTTCACCAAACTTTGCATGGATACATTGGATGTCAAGACACGTGGAAAAAACATACAAAACATAGGATTGGGGACATCAAGATTTTGGACGAATTTTTTAAGAATTTTCAAATTTTCAGAAAGGAGGTTCCATATAATGTCAAAAACTACATACTCAGATCTTCACCAAACGTTGCAGGGATACTTTGCATGTCAAGACACGTGGAAAAAACGTACAAAACAAGAGATTGGAGACATCAAGATTTTGGACGAATTTTTTAAGAATTTTCAAATTTTCAGATTGGAGGTTCCAGATAAGGTCAAAAACTACATACTCAGATCTTCACCAAACTTTGCAGGGATACATTAGATGTCAAGACACGTGGAAAAAACGTACAAAACAAGAGATTGGAGACATCAAGATTATGGACGAATTTTTGAGGAATTTTCAAATTTTCAGAAATGAGGTTCCAGATAAGGTCAAAAACTACATACTCAGATCTTCACCAAACTTTGCAGGAATACATTGGATGTCAAGACACGTGGGAAAAACGTTCAAAACAAGAGATTGGAGACATCAAGATTTTGGATGAATTTTTTAACAATTTTCAAATTTTCAGATAGGAGGTTCCAGATAAGGTCAAAAACTACATACTCAGATCTTCACCAAACTTTGCAGGGATACATTCGATGTCAAGACACGTGGAAAAAACGTACAAAACAAGAGATTGGAGACATCAAGATTTTGGACGAATTTTTTAAGAATTTTCAAATTTTCAGAAAGGATGTTCCAGATAAGGTCAAAAACGACATACTCAGATCTTCACCAAACTCTGCAGGGATACATTGAATGTCAAGACACGTGGAAAAAACATACAAAACATTGGATTGGGGACATCAAGATTTTGGTCAAATTTTTTAAGAATTTTCAAATTTTCAGATAGGAGGTTCCATATAAGGTCAAAAACTACATACTCAGATCTTCACCAAACTTTGCAGGGATACATTGGATGTCAAGACACGTGGAAAAAACGTACAAAACAAGAGATTGGAGACATCAAGATTTTGGACGAATTTTTTAAGAATTTTCAAATTTTCAGAAAGGAGGTTCCATATAAGGTCAAAAACTACATACTCAGATCTTCACCAAACTTTGCAGGGATACATTGAATGTCAAGACACGTGGAAAAAACGTACAAAACAAGAGATTGGGGTCATCAAGATTTTGGACGGATTTTTTAGGAATTTTCAAATTTTCAGATGGGAGGTTCCAGATAAGGTCAAAAACTACATACTCAGATCTTCACCAAACTTTGCAGGGATACATTGGATGTCAAGACACGTGGAAAAAACGTACAAAGCAAGAGATTGGAAACATCAAGATTTTGGACGAATTTTTTAAGAATTTTCAAATTTTCAGATGGGAGGTTCCAGATAAGGTCAAAAACGACATACTCAGATCTTCACCAAACTTTGCATGGATACATTGGATGTCAAGACACGTGGAAAAAACATACAAAACATAGGATTGGTGACATCAAGATTTTGGACGAATTTTTTAAGAATTTTCAAATTTTCAGAAAGGAGGTTCCATATAAGGTCAAAAACTACATACTCAGATCTTCACCAAACTTTGCAGGGATACATTGGATGTCAAGACACGTGGAAAAAACGTACAAAACAAGAGATTGGAGACATCAAGATTTTGGACGAATTTCTTAAGAATTTTCAAATTTTCAGAAAGGATGTTCCAGATAAGGTCAAAAACGACATACTCAGATTTTCACCAAACTTTGCAGGGATACATTGGAGGTCGAGACACGTGGAAAAAACGTACAAAACAAGAGATTGGAGACATCAAGATTTTGGACGAATTTTTGAAGAATTTTCAAATTTTCAGATAGGAGGCTCCAGATAAGGTCAAAAACTACATACTCAGATCTCCACCAAACATTGCACGGATACATTGGATGTCAAGACACGTGGAAAAAACGTACAAAACAAGAGATTGGAGACATCAAGATTTTCGACGAATTTTTGAAGAATTTTCAAATTTTCAGATAGGAGGTTCCAGATAAGATCAAAAACTACATACTCAGATCTTCACCAAACGTTGCAGGGATACTTTGCATGTCAAGACACGTGGAAAAAACGTACAAAACAAGAGATTGGAGACATCAAGATTTTCAACGAATTTTTTAAGAATTTTCAAATTTTCAGATGGGAGGTTCCAGATAAGGTCAAAAACGACATACTCAGATCGTCACCAAACTTTGCATGGATACATTGGATGTCAAGACACGTGGAAAAAACGTACAAAACAAGAGATTGGAGACATCAAGATTTTGGACGAATTTTTTGAGAATTTTCAAATTTTCAGATGGGAGGTTCCAGATAAGGTCAAAAACGACATACTCAGATCTTCACCAAACTTTGCATGGATACATTGGATGTCAAGACACGTGGAAAAAACATACAAAACATAGGATTGGTGACATCAAGATTTTGGACGAATTTTTTAAGAATTTTCAAATTTTCAGAAAGGAGGTTCCATATAAGGTCAAAAACTACATACTCAGATCTTCACCAAACTTTGCAGGGATACATTGGATGTCAAGACACGTGGAAAAAACGTACAAAACAAGAGATTGGAGACATCAAGATTATGGACGAATTTTTTAAGAATTTTCAAATTTTCAGAAAGGAGGTTCCATATAAAGTCAAAAACTACATACTCAGATCTTCACCAAACTTTGCAGGGATACATTGGATGTCAAGACACGTGGAAAAAACGTACAAAACAAGAGATTGGAGACATCAAGATTTTCGACGAATTTTTTAGCAATTTTCAAATTTTCAGAAAGGATGTTCCAGATAAGGTCAAAAACGACATACTCAGATCTTCACCAAACTTTGCAGGGATACATTGGAGGTCGAGACACGTGGAAAAAACGTACAAAACAAGAGATTGGAGACATCAAGATTTTGGACGAATTTTTTAAGAATTTTCAAATTTTCAGATAGGAGGTTCCAGATAAGGTCAAAAACTACATACTCAGATCTTCACCAAACTTTGCATGGATACATTGGATGTCAAGACACGTGGAAAAAACATACAAAACATAGGATTGGTGACATCAAGATTTTGGACGAATTTTTTAAGAATTTTCAAATTTTCAGAAAGGAGGTTCCATATAAGGTCAAAAACTACATACTCAGATCTTCACGAAACTTTGCAGGGATACATTGGATGTCAAGACACGGGGAAAAAACGTACAAAACAAGAGATTGGAGACATCAAGATTATGGACGAATTTTTTGAGAATTTTCAAATTTTCAGAAAGGAGGTTCCATATAAGGTCAAAAACTACATACTCAGATCTTCACCAAACTTTGCAGGGATACATTGGATGTCAAGACACGTGGAAAAAACGTACAAAACAAGAGATTGGAGACATCAAGATTTTGGACGAATTTTTTAAGAATTTTCAAATTTTCAGAAAGGATGTTCCAGATAAGGTCAAAAACGACATACTCAGATCTTCACCAAACTTTGCAGGGATACATTGGAGGTCGAGACACGTGGAAAAAACGTACAAAATAAGAGATTGGAGACATCAAGATTTTGGACGAATTTTTGAAGAATTTTCAAATTTTCAGATAGGAGGTTCCAGATAAGGTCAAAAACGACATACTCAGATCGTCACCAAACTTTGCATGGATACATTGGATGTCAAGACACGTGGAAAAAACGTACAAAACAAGAGATTGGAGACATCAAGATTTTGGACGAATTTTTTGAGAATTTTCAAATTTTCAGATGGGAGGTTCCAGATAAGGTCAAAAACGACATACTCAGATCTTCACCAAACTTTGCATGGATACATTGGATGTCAAGACACGTGGAAAAAACATACAAAACATAGGATTGGTGACATCAAGATTTTGGACGAATTTTTTAAGAATTTTCAAATTTTCAGAAAGGAGGTTCCATATAAGGTCAAAAACTACATACTCAGATCTTCACCAAACTTTGCAGGGATACATTGGATGTCAAGACACGTGGAAAAAACGTACAAAACAAGAGATTGGAGACATCAAGATTATGGACGAATTTTTTGAGAATTTTCAAATTTTCAGAAAGGAGGTTCCATATAAAGTCAAAAACTACATACTCAGATCTTCACCAAACTTTGCAGGGATACATTGGATGTCAAGACACGTGGAAAAAACGTACAAAACAAGAGATTGGAGACATCAAGATTTTCGACGAATTTTTTAGCAATTTTCAAATTTTCAGAAAGCATGTTCCAGATAAGGTCAAAAACGACATACTCAGATCTTCACCAAACTTTGCAGGGATACATTGGAGGTCGAGACACGTGGAAAAAACGTACAAAACAAGAGATTGGAGACATCAAGATTTTGGACGAATTTTTGAAGAATTTTCAAATTTTCAGATAGGAGGTTCCAGATAAGGTCAAAAACTACATACTCAGATCTCCACCAAACATTGCAGGGATACATTGGATGTCAAGACACGTGGAAAAAACGTACAAAACAAGAGATTGGAGACATCAAGATTTTCGACGAATTTTTGAAGAATTTTCAAATTTTCAGATAGGAGGTTCCAGATAAGATCAAAAACTACATACTCAGATCTTCACCAAACGTTGCAGGGATACTTTGCATGTCAAGACACGTGGAAAAAACGTACAAAACAAGAGATTGGAGACATCAAGATTTTGGACGAATTTTTTAAGAATTTTCAAATTTTCAGATAGGAGGTTCCATATAAGGTCAGTAGTGCAGGTGCACCGGTTGAGAAACCTCTTGTGGTGAGCTGAAGTGGTGAGCAGTGTTGCCAGCTTTGTACTCGAAAAAATCACCAAGGTTTTTGTTTTTGGGTCTAACCTAACCTAAAGCAAGGAGCTGGCAACGTTGCTTGAGGTATTTTCTCGCAGTGTTGCCAACTCCTCACTCGAAAAAATCACCAAGGTTTTTTTTTTTTGGGTCTAACCTAACCTAAAGCAAGGAGCTGGCAACTTTGCGTGAGGCTTGGTTGACAGTGCATAAAGCAAGGTTGCCAACCCGCTGGTATTTTGCCATAGCCTTTTACAAGAAAAGAAAAGAGAAAGGGAAGAGTTAAACAACCGACAGCTTACCCACAGCTTTTTTGTCTAACCTAACCTAAAGCAAGGAGCTGGCAATTTTGCTTGTGCAATCAACCCGGTTGACCGCCCCTCAAGTAAAAATCAGCGTTGCCAACTCCTCACTCGAAAATAAATCACCAAGGTTTTTGTTTTTGGGTCTAAACTAACCTAAAGCAAGGAGTTGGCAATTTTGCTTGTGCAATCAACCCGGTTGATTTTTCTCAAGTAAAAATCAGCGTTGCCAACTCCTCACTCGAAAATAAATCACCAAGGTTTTTGTTTTTGGGTCTAAACTAACCTTAAGCAAGGAGTTGGCAATTTTGCTTGTGCAATCAACCCGGTTGACCCCCCTCAAGTAAAAATCAGCGTTGCCAACTCCTCACTCGAAAATAAATCACCAAGGTTTTTTGTTTTTGGGTCTAAACTAACCTAAAGCAAGAAGCTGGCAATTTTGCTTGTGCAATCAACCCGGTTGATTTTTCTCAAGTAAAAATCAGCGTTGCCAACTTCTCACTCGAAAAAAATCACCAAGATTTTTGTTTTTGGGTCTAACCTAACCTAAAGCAAGGAGCTGGCAATTTTGCTTGTGCAATCAACCCGGTTGATTTTTCTCAAGTAAAAATCAGCGTTGCCAACTTCTCACTCGAAAAAAATCACCAAGATTTTTGTTTTTGGGTCTAACCTAACCTAAAGCAAGGAGGTGGCAACTTGCTTGAGGCTTGCGTTACAGCGCATAAAGCAATTTTTGCCAACCTGCATATACTAAACAAGGAGAGCCGGCACTGCTGTAAAAGAGAGAGAGATGGGTGGATGGCAACGCAGTATGTGTGTGCGTGTGTGCGTATAATATGTAGCATTATTAACTAGAGTGTGTTGGCAATTTACTTACAACTAAAAGAAAATAGAGATGCCAACGTTGGTGTAAGATGAAGAGAGAGAGAGAGAAAAACTTATAGCTGACAACGGTAATGGGCGAATGCGCCACATCGTAATTTTCCAACTCTGTATATCGCGACCTTTGTAAACCTTTCTCTCTCTCGGGGGAACGACGTGCCGCGCACACGCACACACACACGCACGCACGCACGCACGCGCGCGCGCGTATGTATTGTGACGCAAACAAACAAACAAAATAATAATTGTTGTTTTTAGGATGCCTGGCCCCTATAGCCTCGCCAGGGTGCGTGGTGCCCAACCAAAAATGTAAAAGTTTTCTAATGGCTGCGGTTATAGATTACCGCACCTCTGTAGAGTTTCACGTGTTTTTTTTTTTCCCCCAAACTTCCATGAAACCCTACAGAGGACCTCCGTAATGCATGCAACGTGTACTAACAACTCTAGTGTTATTTAATGTTGTGATATTTTTGGATATAGAGTTTTATTGTGAGATATAGATAAAAATAATTATGTTTATTATTAATATTTTCTTGATGAAGATGGAGAATGTATGTGTATGTGTTACAAATAAAGTTGCATGCTTTTTTCTAGTGTGTGTGTATGTGTTTTTGATGTTTCGACAGCATCTGAAACGACAAAAAAAAGAAATTTTATTGTTAATTTTCACGTGTAAAAACAACAACAAATTTTTTTTTGTGCAAATTTTCTGATTGTCTCTTGTGCTATAGTGCAAAAAGATATTGTAACTGATAACTAATGAAATTGATATTTGTAACTGATCTGAACTAGTGAAATTCGTATTGTGCCATTGTAACTGATTGTGCTAGTACAAAAAATTACTTATTGTGCAAGAAAAGATGTTAAAAACTTGTTAAAACTGCTCTGTGACTCTCTCGTTCTTCAGGTCGTAGGCGAAGGACTTCTCTGCAATCAGGATGACACTGCATAGGGTGTCCTCGGGCAAGGCATCGTGGAACTCGCAGACGACCTTGATGTTGGTTCGATCGTTGACCACAACCTTTTTTCTTTTAGATGTGTTGATGACGAACATGGGCCTGTGGATTTTGAATTCGCTGGGGGTGTAGTACATGTCCACACTTCCCTCGGTCACGCGTTTGTAAGCTGTGTACGCTTCGTAAAGTTTGAGGTAATCGTTTTTGATCACGTCGAGGTTGTAATTCTCGCGCGGGAACACTTCGTTGCGCCCATTCTTCAGATAAACGTTCTTGATCTTGCAGTCGTCGAACTTGCTGGAATCTTTTTCCTGGTTGTTATCGCGCCCGGTCTGAAAAAGCACTACGACGAAATCTGGCATGTCGAACTGTATGTTGTTGAACTGCGTCGTCACGTCGAATTCCATGTGACTTCCCGACGCCATCTTCTGCACGCACTGGTAACTGTGAAAGTGAATCGGCACCTGCGGATTTTTCAGGATCTCCGCTTTGTACTTGAGGGCGTAGTTCGTTTCGTATTCCACCACCGGCATTCTCAATTCCATGCTCCGGATGACGCATTTCGCTGCTTCGGGTAAAGTGTTGGCTATCGGCGTGGTGCCGTCCGGACCCAAAGTAGAGTATCGCATCAGTGCGTCGTTGTCGTTGGCCGCTCTTCGAAACGTAACGCGCAGTCCTCCCTTCCACATGATCTCCTTGTAGTCCGAGAAGAAACCCGGCAGCAGACGCATGGGAAAGAGCACCGTGTGACTTCTCGTCGATATTTTGGTCCCGGCTTCGAATCCCCCGGCCTGGTAGTACGCTGCGTCCGTTTTGGATAATTTCAACGTTCCCACTGCCGTCGACGTGATGCCTGGATAATCTATTCTGTCGATGACGGTGTTGTGTTTCCTCACCTCCACCTGCGAGAACAGGTGAGGCACGAAGTTGTCCACGAGTATCAAGTTTGCTGCTGCGGGAAACGCATCTCCGCTTTCTTTCTTCACCACGTCGAATTGAAGGTAGAGGTCCGCTCTGTGAGGATGAATGAACCCATCCCCTACGTCCACGTCGTATTCGATCTCCCTGTTCGCTTCGTTCAGATTGGCGAACGTGCGACGGTTGGGAGGGAAAGATTGCAATTCGTAACTTTCGATTTGCTCCATTTTACATGTATGGTTATTTATTATATGTTGATCTCCACGATGGCCGTCGTAGTGGCACCTGCGAAATCCACCACGTCTCCTTTCTCGTTCGTCACCACCAACTCTATGTCGTCTATGCGGTTGCGACATACTGGAAAATAGATCGGCGAAGAGGGCGTGTAGATGATCGGTTCCATGAACTCGGAACTGGGTTTGAACGTGGCGATGATTCCCGTCTGCTTGTGACTTCCTAACAATCCGTCCGAAGATTTCGTGATCATGCCTTCCGCCACGTTGCAGTGTACGTTCAGAGTCTCTATGGCCAAGAATTTAGGAATGTTGGTTGCTACGTGCTTGATGCCAGCTTCGAGTTTGGTGTCGTTCTCGAAACCTAAAAGTTCTCCCATGGTGCCCAGGTCCACGGTCTCCGTCGCGGATAGGATTTCCACTCTGTGCGTGACCGAATTTTGAGAAAGGTATGTGCCTTTGGGTAATTGAGCTTGCAAAGTGGAAAGATTGTATTGTCCTGGCGTGACGACGATGTGTTCGCTTCCGACGCTAATTTTGTTGTTGTGCTGCGTAACATTGGGTATGAGGTACATGCTGTAGAATGCACGCAGAGCCACGGATTTAGGATAGACGATGTCGTCGTGCAGCGTGAGTTTCAAGATTGAAGATTCGCTCGTGAGATGGAACACGCCCATCTTAGTGATGCTGTTTGAGGTTCCACAATGCTTTTTGGAAATCCTCGATCGTAGGGTTATTTATTTTAGAGAGAAACGCGAGCACGGAGAGGCAGAGATGACCGCAGTTCACGTCTCCGAAATTTTGAATGCGTTCGTCGTTGTAGTATATAGAGGTTTTGTTCGTTTTCAGATAATAAACTAAATTTGTAGGTGGAACACCTCCGAAAGAATCGAAAACGAATGCTTTATCATCGTTGTTTTTGTGGTAACATATCCAATGCGTGCCTGGATTTTCTTGACCGTCCAAGTTGACTACTCCGCATTCTCTTCTTTTGACGCTTGAAGGTAACAAGTCGGACATGAAAACTCCTCTGAAGTGTTTGATTTGTAACGGTTCGATCAGAGATTCAATGTCTCGGTTGGTGAGTGCTTCTGTTTCTTTTTTTTAAACTTTTTCATTACGCCCTTCCCTTTCTTCTCCATGGCCAGGTTGTGACGTTTCTGTTCTTCCAATTCCGCCTTGTTCTTCTTCGAGTCGATGACGGTTTTCGCGATGGCGGCACTTCCGCCGGCCAAACTTCCAACGGCCCCCAATGCTGCCAGGATGGCCGGGATGCTGAATATGAAACCTCCGATCTTTTGCTGTTTCCGCGAACGCTGCAATCTTTTCAATTGAGGTGTGCTGAGCAGCAATTTCATTCCATGTCCTTTCGACAAGCAAGAACGTTTCTTCTCGCGTTGTTTCTTGGTGAGTAACCCATCGAGGGCACCTAGATTTTTTAGATTGGAGTATGGTATCTGGTACACGACACCCTTGGGCTTCATGTTGATGCTCTATGTGTTATTTTCACGGTATGTTATTTATATATATATTCTGAGATTTTTTCTTGTGTAGTTTTTTACGGTATGTTATTTATATATTTTCAAGGCCTCGCAGTCGTTACACAAATTCTATTACATGCTTTGTTTTCTTGCCAAGAAGTTCCTTTGTCCCCTTGTACACAATTAGAGTTTTGTTCTCGATTAAAATAGATAGCTTCTCGTCGGATAACATGTTAGCGTATCGATCTGGTAAAAATAGACTGTATTGTGCGTTGAGCAACAGGCGTGCCTTGGGACCATACTGGGTAGAAACGATTGAACCTGAAGTTATCGTGTAAGGTTTGTCGACTTCCAATTCCTGAATTTTTACATACTCGACTGACAAATTTAGCATTTGTTTTAATGCTTGGAGATCACTTATTTTTTCAGTCGTCATATCAAAAAAAATTTCAAAGTGTTAGAGAGAAATTTAATTGTTTTTTCACGATGTGTGTTATTTATATATACCGAAGATTATTTATTTATATATCAAGTTTTTTTTGACACGTATATATATTATTATTTTTTAACAAGGAAGAAAGTCCGTGCTTCGGAAAACGCGAGGATGTGCGTAGTGATATCTTCCGTCTCCTGCATAGACTTGTACCAATCATCAGTATACCGTCTTCTTCCCTGCATCGCCTCGTACAGTTCGTCCGACCTATCGTTTAATTTCTCCCCTGCGGCCGAAAGCAGAATGTTGAGATCGCCGCACCTCAGGCCACTGATCTCCCGAAGATGGTCCTTGAGAACCATTTCACACGGGATGCGAAATTCCGGCGTTGTTCTTGCTATGATCTCAAGTTTATTAACATCTCCGTTAACTACTTTTTTGAATATTTTAGATAGTAGTTCGTGCGGCAAATCAGTTATGCAAGCCATGTTGTTTTTTTTACTGTATGTTATTTATATACCCCACCCCAATTTTTGTTTTGTGTTCATGGCGATGGTAGTGCCTAGTGCGGCGACCCGTTCACCCAACGATGCGTCTCTGCTCACGAACCTTTCGAAAGCTGCGTGCTCTAACTTTCTATCTGCTTCGTGACGTGCATCCAGATCCGTCTGCGTGGTGTTGTAGGCGATGTCGTGATCTTTGCATGCGGCGTCCAACGGATTCACACCCTTGTCTCCTCTCTCCAATCTTTTCTCGAGTTTGGTACCCGGACCACAGTACTGGTAGCCAGGTAGATGCATCTCGAAAGGTAACTTGTTGATGATGTCGTTCACAAGTCCCTTTCCTTCGGCCACGTTCCAAAATTTCGGAGGCAGCGTGTTGATGATTTTGATCAGGTAACCTATGCCCTTGTCGTCGTTCACGATGAAGTTGGAAAGTTTCGTGCTGATCATGTCCACGATGCCAACCTTCTCGTTGTAGAAATTACGATTGCCTGCATTCTCTTCGCCGGCTATCACCAACAATCGGTCCACGAGTTTCCTAACGTCGTCCACCCAAACGAATTCTTTGGGTAGCGTGTTGTAGCGTTTGACGCCGCTGCCTGTTTTGACCTGGTTCCAAATCGGTTTGATGAGATTCCTGTACTTCTCGCCGCTGCTCGATTTCACCCTATTCTGCGAGGCGTCGTTGTTCTGGTACAAGGCATCCGTCATGATCAGAATTTCCTTGTAACTCTGGTAATCTTCGTCGGTGTAATCTTTCGGCTGCTTTTTGGCGACGAGTTCCCACAGTCCCACCGTGCCCGGATACCTGTTCCAACTATCCTTGTCGCCTAAATTGACTTTAATGTCGTTGCCTTCGAAGGTCACCTTCGATTTCCCAATCTTCCACACCACACCGCCGCCTTCGCTGGTTTCCATGCTGGGATACAATCCGAACACTTCATCCTTGTCGAATTTCCCCGTGCTCAGGTAGTCTCGTGCCAAAGGTCCCAACTCGATCTTATCCGAAGACGACGACGTGCTGCCTATGGCTCGACGTCGTGCCGGTGCGTCCTTCAGTTCGAACGGCGTCGAAGGAATGCTCGAAATGGGCGTGGGTACGGCGTAACTTTTAGCTGCGAGCGGTACGAGTTCATTAATCAAATTTTTATTTTGTTCCGTGACACTTTTAATTTCTTTACCTAGACCGCTGATGGCATCGATCACAGGTTGATCCTGACGTTTCTTCTCTTCGTAGAATCCGCGATTCTCGGATTTCCAACCTTTGAAGCGTTTCGCGAGGTATTCTCGCAACTTGAGATTTTCGTCTTCGATTTTTCGTTTCGTCATGACGTTATTTATATACGTCGTTTCTCACAACGTTGCAACGTTTAGAAAGTCGTTGATTTTGTTTCTGTATTTTCCATCGTTGGGTTTTCTCGTCATGTCGATCGTCGCGAATCCGAAATCGTCACCGTTCCAGCAAGTAGAGCAGCAGCGTTCCGAAAATTGATTGTAGTTCATGTCTCCGCCTACGTAGTCATCGTACGCGTGCTTGAGGTTGGTGTGATCTTGACGAAACAAACATATGAAATTAGCGTTGTCACGTACTAACTGTTTTGGAATTTTGGAAAACGTTTGAGCTAGGTAAAAACAATCCATTCCTTTGTGACGACCTTGCGTGAAAAAGTTGCGAATTTCATTTTGATTTTCCAGGATGGCGTCGTCGAACACAACTACTGAATTTTCACGACAATCGTCGAGTGGTTTTATTTCCGAGGCGAACGTTGCAATGTCCAGACCATCGTACAGTTTCATCAGTTGCTGGTATTTGGATTGCTCCAAACTTTTCGAGAACACGTACAGGTGCCTGTTCTTCCAATCTAACCAATTCGGTGCGAGGAGAAAATTGTCCACGAGCAGTGTCGTTTTCCCACACCCCGAAGGACCTACGATCAGACAGCGGATGCTGTCGGGAAGCAACTCACCGTTCTTTTTCTTCGTTTGACTTTGTGGATCCGGTAGACGCTTCACCACGTTCCACGTACTCACAAGATCACTTCGTTCGCGTCGATCCAACTCTTTTCCGGAAGTCCCAGCCATTTGACAAACAGTTTGTCACCTTTCCTACGCAATACTTTCTCGATGAGGTACGTGTCGGGGTGTTTTGTTTTAGAGATTTCCTCTTCGTAAAATCTTCCTTTCAAAATCTCGCCGCTACTATCTTTTATTATATACGTGTGTCGGTTTCCGGGTAGAACTCGAACCACGGTAAAGAATTCCGTGCTCCAATTTTTTGTGAATCCCTTCTCGAAGGTGCGTTTGAATTTGCTGATCCTCACCCGGTCTCCAATTTTGAATTTAGCTTTCTTTGTCGTGGGTGTGTACTTTGGACAGTAAACGGTAGAAATTAAACGCTGCTCGTCGGACTTGGTAACGTCGGCTGGCTTCATGCCTATCGTTCTGTGTGCCGTGTGATTATAGGTGTCGACGAGTTCCGGCAGGATGTCGACCCATTTGTAATTTCCCCGAAGCGTGAATCGTTTCCACATGTGTGTTTTCAAGGTTCGATTGAATCTTTCCACGATGCTGGCTTTGATGTGACTGAAGCTCGAATAATGTCGAATCTTGTGTTTTTGAATAAATTTTTGGAATACGCCGTTGTAAAATTCTTTACCGTTGTCTGTTTGCAGAAACCGTGGTCGTCTGCCTCCGCTTTCGCGAAAAATTGTCTTGAATGCTTCCGTGACGCACGTCCCTGTTTTCGCCTTCAAAGGTAGAGCCCATGCGAATTTCGAAAACGTGTCTATGACGGTGAGAAGGTACTTGTTGCCCTTGTTCAATTTATGCACGTTTTTCAAATTGCCGCTACTCATCTCCACGAGGTCACTTTGCCAGAGGTCGTCGATGCCCTTGGTTACCACAGCCAAACGTTCGTAGTTACGGCGTGCAGGTTTATGCAATTCTTCGACGATGGCTTGCCTAGACATTTTTTTGTTTAGAGATTACGTTTCAAGAGAAGCACAAGCGTGATGGGATTCAAAGAGGGTGGCACTTCGCTCGTGTTTTGAATGATCAGCTTATCGCCGGCACTCACGTCGAAAACGGTGAGATCTTCGTCTTCGTGTATTTCATATATGTTGCGCGTTTCGTTCCAACGTGCCAGAGGAATGTTTCCTGCTTTCTGGACACCACGATTCGATATCAAAGTCATGGTGGGAACGCTAGCTTTTCTACCGTGAGACCAGTACGAAAATTCGTTTATCTGAATCGTGCCATCGAGGAGAAACTTGTAGTACGGATGATAAGGATGTAACATGTACAGTTTGTTACCTTCGACGAACGTGGAGATTCTCTGTTGATTGGGTACGCTGTTGATTTCGATGGCTTGCAGAGAATGCAGTTTAGCGAATTTAGTGTCGACGCCGAGCAGATTACTGTGAACTTGTCCGAGTTTATTTTCGATGGGCAGCAAATGCTCGACTATGGTATCCGTTACGGCAGAAAACGACGGTTTGATTTTCACTTCCACGTTCAACTGCTTGTAGTTTTCGTTGAGTTCTTGCAACTTGGCACCGAAAGAGGTCAGCGTCGATTCCTGCGTGGATTCCAGCACTCCGACTTGATCTCTGATGTTGACGACGATGTTCTGAAGGTTCTCGACTTGATTCAATTTCGAGCTCTTCTCGGTAAGATCGTTCACGATGCTTCGCATCTCTGTAAACTGCGTGTGAAGGTCGGCTACGCTCTGCGAAGTGGGCAGCGTCGACACCAGCGAAGCAAGTTCATCTCGAATCTGTTCCACGTTCGCCGTTTCCGTTTCCAATCGTTTCAGCATTCGAGATATGTTTCTTTTCAAAGTGTGCAATTCTTTGGAGGTGGGGAGATTGGCCACTTTACTCTCGAGATCGCTCAATGAACTTTTGATGTCGCTCGATTCGGATAGTGCCGTCACCGCCGTTTTCAATTTTTCCAAATCTTCGCTCGAAGGCACGCTCGTCCGTAACGATTCCAAGTCACCCTGTATGTTGTCGAGTACGTGATGAAAATGAGCAAGATTGGATTCGACGTTCAAATTTTCTAAATATTCGATCTTCTGCTGAACCGTGCTTAACGTGTCTTGAATGCTCGTCAACGCTTTTGCTTCGGCGTGAATATTTTTAATTTCTTCGTTGATCAATTCCAAGGATGCCTGAAGCGTAGCGATGGTGGTTTGAATGTGTTCGAAATCTTGATAGGCCTCCAATTGAATTTTTATGTTCGCGACGCTTTTACCGATGACCTGCAGTTCGTCCGACGATGGTAGGTTCGTCATTGTATCTTCCAAAGTCTGCAACTTGGATTTAATTTCTTCCAACGTGCTGGTGAATTCTTCTTGTAATTTGGAAACGACGACATGCAAGCGTTCTGCGTCTATATCGTTCACCACGGTTTGAAGTTCGGAGAAATTCTTTTCTATTGCGGAAGTTCGTTCTTCGATTTCGAGTTTCAATTTTTCCAAATCTTCATTTTTCGATTGAAATTGCTGTAATTTGGCCAAATCATTTTGAAGCGAATCCACGCTCAACTGTATATTTTGAACGCTGTCGTAAGAAGGTACGTCGACATAATTTTTTATCAGCGTTTTCAGTTCGGAATCGATTTTCAGAATGGGGTCGAGACATTGCGTTTGGAGCGTAGCGATTTCCGACTCTAAACTTTTGTTTAAGGTCTCCTGCAAAGCAATCAAATCGGTCCTCAACTTCTTAACTCGAATGTCCAACATGAGAATCTCTTCTGCGTGGTCTACACGCTTGGTGTTGCCGAAAATGTCGTTAGGCATTTTGTTAACGGTTATTTATAATAGGATAGACGATTCGTAATTCTACGAAGAGAGGAATGAGTTTGTCGTAATCTCCGAGGAGTTCCACGTACAGGTAATCTCCTGCAGAAACATCGTACGTAATGTTAGAAAGCATCTTGTCGTGCTTGATTCGAAAAATATTCTTGCCGCTAGATATTTTGATTTCGCCTGCGTTTTCCGGATTCACGGTGATTTGAAGTTTCCCGTCGATCGGAATTTCGTAGAAATGTAAATTGTTATTAAAAACATAAAAAGTTTTGCCGACGTCTTCATCCAATTTCGTCCAAATGCTGTTGAGGTGAATGATCAACAGACCGTTGAGTTTAGGTAACACAGAAGGTAAGACTTCATGATCTGGTATGGTTTCCATAATGATCTGTTTTTTTGAAACCGAACAAATTCATAGGCATGCTGGTTATTTAAGAATACAGTCAAAGTTTTTTGTAATGACAGTCAAAGTGTTTTTTTTTTTTTTGTTTTGTTTTGTTTTTATGAATCTTCTGTTGAAGATGGACATATGTTGCAGGTTTTGCTTTCTGCTAAGCGATAGTGCCCCCACGGCAATGTGTGAATACCACACTCGAGGACGCACCTCTTGTCGTCGTTGGGATCCAGGGCAATTTTTCTAACTTTGTTTGTGGTCAACTCATGGTCGACGCTCTGGATGCGCTGTTCTTCTCTTAGAACCGACGACCTGGTCTTGAGGCAATCGACAAAGTCCTCGAATGCGAGATGCTCCCGAACCACCTGTCTGCCGACACCCTTGGCCTTCTTGGTAACGCTGCCCTCGGCTTTGATGGCATAGGCCTTGGCGCGAAGACCCGCAAACTCGAGAATTACATCACCGTCCTTCTCGTCTTTGAGTTTGCCAGGTACTTTTTTGTTTCGGGGCAGGATGCCGTACTGGTTCGGCTGGGGATAGCCCGAGGTGTCGAAGAGGTTAACCAAAGCTGGTACCGTGACTATATCCCTGTATGCATCGGCTGAGTGGACGTGGTACACCAAGCTGTCCGTGTCCGTGTAGAGAAGCGAGATGTTGTGGCTATAATGTGGACGTAATATGTCGTAGTACGTCTCGAACATGTGCAGCTTACTCAGGTCTAATACTGAGGCACCAACATAAATTGGCTTGTCGAGTTTTACCTCACTCTTCCTCATATGCACCAGAGCAAGCTGCTCGTTATAAATGGTCCTCGATTTGAATAACGGGTTCGCTACGAGCCTGCGACATTGTGCTTTCCTCGTTACCAATTTTATGTCCATGCGATTCCGTACATTCTCCATAGTTTTGCCAAACACCGCATTGTTCATAAGCTTGAAGAAATCCTTATCAAGCTCGGACGTGGCTGCGGTGCGGTGTTTGGTGTTGACTTCAATATATGGCTTCAACCATGGAGAATGCTCGAACTTGAGGATGCGGTGAACTGCGCGGACCGTGACCCCTCGCTGCATCAACCACCGGAGATTCTGGTAGTGCAGGACATAACGCTCTTTGGACTCGAAATCCATGACGAGCTTCTTCTGGTTGGAATCGGGTGGACACTTGAACTCGGGTGCAGGGGGAAGATCGCTGAACAAATCCTGCAGCTTCTCGGAGAACTCAAGGTCCACCTCGGCGAAGAACCCATGTTCCGAATCGTCGAAGCTTTCGACGTCGAAGTTGGAAGGGTCAGCCCACTCGAAGCCTCTAAAAGGGAGTGGCTGCATCATGGAGTGTCCGTAGAGGTTATTGACGTCCGTGTACATGATGTAGCTGGACGGTTGTGAGGGGTCGTAGCCGGTGGCCATGTGGTGATTGTTGGCGCGCGAGTGTCGCTGCGACACCTGGACCATTCCACCCCGCACGGCGCGTTCCACAAACAGCATCATGTCCACGTTCGAAAGAAGCTCCAGCTTGATCTTCGTCACCAGAAACATGGCTGACCACGCCAGTCCGGGGAGACTGTAGAAGTAGGCGGGGTCCAGCTTGTAGATCTTCATTGCGGTCGCACGGAACGTCTGGAACACGTCGGCGAGGAGCGTCACGTCAAGTCTGAGGTAGGCGTCGTGGTAGTCCCCGAGAGTTCGACAGCCCAGCTCGCGCCACATGGACTGGGCGTGGTGATAGTCATCCTCAGAGATGCCCGAGCCTCGCAGCTTGCTGTAGAAGTTTGCTCGAGGAGGTAGCGACGTCTCTGCGAACTTGGAAGGGTCTGTGACGTATTCGTAGGGGTAGACCCCCTTACGCTTGAAGAGGCCGGCGTCCAAGTTCGGAAAATTTCCGGAGGTAATAAGCATTTGCTCGTCGCTAAGCTTCCCTGCGAGAGCATCGAGGCTGGCCGGGAGGAACCTCAGGGAGTCGAGGAAGCGAAGCTCGACGGTAGAGTGTGATCCTGGGATCGACACTCGTTTGCTCACACTGATGTAACGCTCCTCGTTCTGCGCCAGGACGTTGATTCGCATGTCGTCGTACCCAAGATGCTTGACGAGGTGGTGGAAGTCGTATCCCGAGCCATTGTGAAAAAATACAGGGATAAATCGCGGGTCCCGGGCCATGAGGTTGCATCCGTTGCACCAAGGACCAACATACCTACCGTCAAAGTGATCGTGGTGTTGGACTTTACGGTTGTTGGTGGTGTACTCCTTGACGCAGACAGGGCAAGCGATGGACTCGTCGTGTCTACGCTGATCGTCGGGGGACAGTGGGAGCATAGACTTGGGGGCCAACAGTACTTTTGTTATCTCGTTGGCCTCGACAACCATCCTCTCGAGGAAGTGTTTGGCTGCGTCGGGACCACGGTACACGTAGGGCTCGGGGGCAATATGCTGGTCACGTCGCACCACAACGTATGCATAACTCGAAGCCTCGTGGAGTTGGTAAGGGGTGGTGGAAGAAACTTCAGGGTCAGGATCGCAAGTGGACAGGGGTTTGAGGAAGGCCTCGAAATCCGCGATGATGATAGCGGGGTGCTCCACCATAGCACCGTGCATGTGGAAACGCTCCACGGTACCAGGTTTGGGCAAGACTGCCACACCCGGCTCGTTGGCATTGCAGTAGATCTTGTGGCTGGCAAGCTTCTCTGCAGCGATGTTGGGGCCTCTGGTGCGCTGGTAGTCCTGCTGTTTTTGATTGTCAAAAGTTGACAAGCACCTTCGACACACCTCGACGTGGTGACTATCACTGCTCCGCTGGCTCGAAACAAGTCTAGAGAGGGAACGGATAAGAGTGTAGTGGTGATGGGTCTCGTCCTTAATAAGCAGAAGGTGAATTTCCTGCGCACCATCATCCTTTACGTCGCTCACCCGGATGGGGTACACCGCATTTTCGTCAGTGAGACCGTAAACATTGATAGCCAACCGAGGGTTGTGTGTACGGGCCTCAAACTTTCGAATGTCCGAAAGCGCCACCGGGTAGTTGATCCCAGCCATCGCATCTTCCAGCTCTGACTCGTAGGGCAGGTAGTGGTTAACTCGGCGTGGTTGGTTTTTTCGCTCAACTGGGTGCAACGCTGCAAGCACCGACCAGAGAAAGCACTTGGCGTCACTGTTCTGAATGTTCAGGACAGCCTTCTTTTTCACGATGGAAGATGGTAAGGGGACGTAGCTGGAGGCGGAGAGGGGCACAAACTTACAAAGTTTGACGCACAGTTCGTGAGGCTCGCCACACAGCGAACCTCCCGACCCCTTAGCTTGATGTTCTTCTTGTTTGGTCACCAGCTCATCGGCAAACTGGTTGTAGATGGCCTCGAGGTTGTCGACATCCGCCGGATGCAGCGTCTTCGCCTTGGTGTTGTGGCAGAAGCTGTAAATTTCGTCAGACGGCTTCTTGTACTGGCAACGTAGCGATGCGTAGAATTTGGTGGAGTGTATTGCAAGCGCATCCTCGAGGATGGAAATAATTTCGGCTCGCACGTTCTCCAAAAAGCTACGCACGTCGCATGAGCCCTCCGAAGTGAGGACAAAATCTTCTAACAACCGCTCGAAAGCAGACTGGTTAGCTTTCGCCACAGGCTTGACGCGTTTGGCGGATGGTGGCGAGTCGGCTTCCGCTTTCCTCTTGGTCGAGCTGGTCGACGGTTGTGGAACAGGTGCTCCGACGACAACTTTGCATGATGTTATATGCCTCTTCAAATTATTAATAGTAATAGGTATACCGCACCTGGGACATGGTTTTTTAGCGGTTACACGCTTACCAGGTGCACAGGTACGACAATGTCTTGCAAAATGTGCGCTTGATATGGTTATCTTGCACACAGGGCAATTTTTCTCAGATTGCATCTTGTTGAAAATATTTGTGGGTATGTTATTATATATATATAGTGGAGATTAGTTTTACTGTGCATAAAATAGACTTAAAAAAACGCCAACTCAATCAATCAATCAGTACTTCCATTAGATATTAAAAACACTTAATTCTCCTCTATTTTTCCTGTCTTCCTCTAACAATTTAACACATTTATTTTTTTGAAATATGCCCCCGCACACATATTTCCTACCTACCAACATGTTTTGTGAGTATATTTTCTTTCACAAAAAAAAAAAAAAAAAAAAACCAACTTATGCGAGCTAAGAAACAAAGTTACTTACTTTTAGAAATTCTCCAGAAATGCTCTTCACTAACGTTGAAACTAAAACAGAACTTTATACACTAGCGCTTTAAGTTTTATACGGTTTTCTAATTTTTAGAATTTCTCCAGAAATGCTCTTCACTAACGTTGAAACTAAAACAGAACTTTATACACCAGCGCTTTAAGTTTTATACAGTTTTCTAATAACGTCAAAAATAATATGTTAGCCAACGCAACGTGGACCAATAGAAATCCAAGAACCAAATTCTCTAGAACATTCTCCCCCTCCCCATCTCTTTTTTTTCTCTCTCTCTCTCTCTCTCTCTCCCCTATATTTCAGTCACGTTATTTTGCGAGTTCAAAAATTCACGAGTCATCACATCGCATCATTGTTACCTATGCTGTTAACTGGCATCACTAAAAACAGGAAGTATAACTTCCGTCGTCCCAAGGCCTACGGCAAATAGCAATCTGTGACGCACGCGATGACTATCAGAGCTATGAAATAAATAACCGGAAAATTCATTGTATTTTTTCTCTGCCACCAGACTACATATTTGTTGAATTTGTGTCATTGTGTCAACGTTGATAGTATATGCAGAGAGAGGGAACGAAATTGTCGTTTTTCTAGATATCCACAAGCAAAAGCGTAATATTTTTTTCAAATACAATATGACAGTCGCTTTTCGATACCGAAAAACTAAATACAATAAGTATATATATTTACAATATTAATATTTATTTAACAACATCTACCTACGAATTTGCCTCGAACGAAAACATGTCATAGAAAAACATTTTTCCAGCCGTAAATTCAAAAATTTTGGCCCCGCGCGCGCGCGTGCGTGCGTGCGTGCGTGTGTGTGTGCGTGTGCGCGGCACGTCGTTCCCCCGAGAGAGAGAAAGGTTTACAAAGGTCGCGATATACGAAGTTGGAAAATTACGATGTGGCGCATTCGCCCATTACCGTTGTCAGCCACGGGTCTCTCTCTCTCTCTTCATCTTACACCAACGTTGGCATCTCTATTTTCTTTTAGTTGTAAGTAAATTGCCAACACACTCTAGTTAATAATGCTACATATTATACGCACACACGCACACACATACTGCGTTGCCGTCCACACATCTCTCTCTCTCTTTTACGGCAGTGCCGGCTCTCCTTGTTTAGTATATGCAGGTTGGCAAAAATTACTTTATGCGCTGTAACGCAAGCCTCAAGCAAAATTGCCGCCTCCTTGCTTTAGGTTAGGTTAGACCCAAAAACAAAAATCTTGGTGATTTATTTTCGAGTGAGAAGTTGGCAACGCTGATTTTTACTTGAGGGGGGGGGTCAACCGGGTTGATTGCACAAGCAAAGTTGCCAACTCCTTGCTTTAGGTTAGTTTAGACCCAAAAACAAAAACCTTGGTGATTTTTTTTTTCGAGTGAGACGTTGGCAACGCTGATTTTTACTTGAGGGGCGGTCAACCGGGTTGATTGCACAAGCAAAATTGCCAGCTCCTTGCTTTAGGTTAGGTTAGACAAAAAAGCTGTGGGTAAGCTGTCGGTTGTTTAACTCTTCCCTTTCTCTTTTCTTTTCTTGTAAAAAGCTATGGCAAAATACCAGCGGGTTGGCAACCTTGCTTTATGCACTGTCAACCAAGCCTCACGCAAAGTTGCCAGCTCCTTGCTTTAGGTTAGGTTAGACCCAAAAAAAAAACCTTGGTGATTTTTTCGAGTGAGGAGTTGGCAACACTGCGAGAAAATACCTCAAGCAACGTTGCCAGCTCCTTGCTTTAGGTTAGGTTAGACCCAAAAACAAAAACCTTGGTGATTTTTTCGAGTACAAAGCTGGCAACACTGCTCACCACTTCAGCTCACCACAAGAGGTTTCTCAACCGGTGCACCTGCACTACTAAGGTCAAAAACTACATACTCAGATCTTCACCAAACAATCCAGGGATACATTGGATGTCAAGACACGTGGAAAAAACGTACAAAACAAGAGATTGGAGACATCAAGATTTTGGACGAATTTTTTAAGAATTTTCAAATTTTCAGATAGGAGGTTCCATATAAGGTCAAAAACTACATACTCAGATCTTCACCAAACTTTGCAGGGATACATTGGATGTCAAGACACGTGGAAAAAACGTACAAAACAAGAGATTGGAGACATCAAGATTTTGGACGAATTTTTTAACAATTTTCAAATTTTCAGATAGGAGGTTCCAGATAAGGTCAAAAACTACATACTCAGATCTTCACCAAACGTTGCAGGGATACTTTGCATGTCAAGACACGTGGAAAAAACGTACAAAACAAGAGATTGGGGACATCAAGATTTTGGACGAATTTTTTAAGAATTTTCAAATTTTCAGAAAGGAGGTTCCATATAAGGTCAAAAACTACATACTCAGATCTTCACCAAACTTTGCAGGGATACATTGGATGTCAAGACACGTGGAAAAAACGTACAAAACAAGAGATTGGAGACATCAAGATTTTGGACGAATTTTTTAAGAATTTTCAAATTTTCAGATGGGAGGTTCCAGATAAGGTCAAAAACGACATACTCAGATCTTCACCAAACGTTGCAGGGATACTTTGCATGTCAAGACACGTGGAAAAAACGTACGAAACAAGAGATTGGGGACATCAAGATTTTGGACGAATTTTTTAAGAATTTTCAAATTTTTAGAAAGGAGGTTCCATATAAGGTCAAAAACTACATACTCAGATCTTCACCAAACATTGCAGGGATACATTGGATGTCAAGACACGTGGAAAAAACGTACAAAACAAGAGATTGGAGACATCAAGATTTTGGACGAATTTTTTCAAAATTTTCAAATTTTCAGATGGGTGGTTCTAGATAAGGTCAAAAACGACATACTCAGATCTTCACCAAACTTTGCATGGATACATTGGATGTCAAGACACGTGGAAAAAACATACAAAACATAGGATTGGGGACATCAAGATTTTGGACGAATTTTTTAAGAATTTTCAAATTTTCAGAAAGGAGGTTCCATATAAGGTCAAAAACTACATACTCAGATCTTCACCAAACGTTGCAGGGATACTTTGCATGTCAAGACACGTGGAAAAAACGTACAAAACAAGAGATTGGAGACATCAAGATTTTGGACGAATTTTTGAGGAATTTTCAAATTTTCAGAAATGAGGTTCCAGATAAGGTCAAAAACTACATACTCAGATCTTCACCAAACTTTGCAGGGATACATTGGATGTCAAGACACGTGGGAAAAACGTTCAAAACAAGAGATTGGAGACATCAAGATTTTGGACGAATTTTTTAACAATTTTCAAATTTTCAGATAGGAGGTTCCAGATAAGGTCAAAAACTACATACTCAGATCTTCACCAATCTTTGCAGGGATACATTGGATGTCAAGACACGTGGAAAAAACGTTCAAAACAAGAGATTGGAGACATCAAGATTTTGGACGAATTTTTTAAGAATTTTCAAATTTTCAGATAGGAGGTTCCAGATAAGGTCAAAAACTACATACTCAGATCTTCACCAATCTTTGCAGGGATACATTGGATGTCAAGACACGTGGAAAAAACGTTCAAAACAAGAGATTGGAGACATCAAGATTTTGGACGAATTTTTTCAAAATTTTCAAATTTTCAGATGGGTGGTTCTAGATAAGGTCAAAAACGACATACTCAGATCTTCACCAAACTTTGCATGGATACATTGGATGTCAAGACACGTGGAAAAAACATACAAAACATAGGATTGGGGACATCAAGATTTTGGACGAATTTTTTAAGAATTTTCAAATTTTCAGAAAGGAGGTTCCATATAAGGTCAAAAACTACATACTCAGATCTTCACCAAACGTTGCAGGGATACTTTGCATGTCAAGACACGTGGAAAAAACGTACAAAACAAGAGATTGGAGACATCAAGATTTTGGAAGAATTTTTTAAGAATTTTCAAATTTTCAGATTGGAGGTTCCAGATAAGGTCAAAAACTACATACTCAGATCTTCACCAAACTTTGCAGGGATACATTAGATGTCAAGACACGTGGAAAAAACGTACAAAACAAGAGATTGGAGACATCAAGATTTTGGACGAATTTTTGAGGAATTTTCAAATTTTCAGAAATGAGGTTCCAGATAAGGTCAAAAACTACATACTCAGATCTTCACCAAACTTTGCAGGGATACATTGGATGTCAAGACACGTGGGAAAAACGTTCAAAACAAGAGATTGGAGACATCAAGATTTTGGACGAATTTTTTAACAATTTTCAAATTTTCAGATAGGAGGTTCCAGATAAGGTCAAAAACTACATACTCAGATCTTCACCAATCTTTGCAGGGATACATTGGATGTCAAGACACGTGGAAAAAACGTTCAAAACAAGAGATTGGAGACATCAAGATTTTGGACGAATTTTTTAAGAATTTTCAAATTTTCAGATGGGAGGTTCCAGATAAGGTCAAAAACGACATACTCAGATCTTCACCAAACGTTGCAGGGATACTTTGCATGTCAAGACACGTGGAAAAAACGTACGAAACAAGAGATTGGGGACATCAAGATTTTGGACGAATTTTTTAAGAATTTTCAAATTTTTAGAAAGGAGGTTCCATATAAGGTCAAAAACTACATACTCAGATCTTCACCAAACATTGCAGGGATACATTGGATGTCAAGACACGTGGAAAAAACGTACAAAACAAGAGATTGGAGACATCAAGATTTTGGACGAATTTTTTCAAAATTTTCAAATTTTCAGATGGGTGGTTCTAGATAAGGTCAAAAACGACATACTCAGATCTTCACCAAACTTTGCATGGATACATTGGATGTCAAGACACGTGGAAAAAACATACAAAACATAGGATTGGGGACATCAAGATTTTGGACGAATTTTTTAAGAATTTTCAAATTTTCAGAAAGGAGGTTCCATATAAGGTCAAAAACTACATACTCAGATCTTCACCAAACGTTGCAGGGATACTTTGCATGTCAAGACACGTGGAAAAAACGTACAAAACAAGAGATTGGAGACATCAAGATTTTGGAAGAATTTTTTAAGAATTTTCAAATTTTCAGATTGGAGGTTCCAGATAAGGTCAAAAACTACATACTCAGATCTTCACCAAACTTTGCAGGGATACATTAGATGTCAAGACACGTGGAAAAAACGTACAAAACAAGAGATTGGAGACATCAAGATTTTGGACGAATTTTTGAGGAATTTTCAAATTTTCAGAAATGAGGTTCCAGATAAGGTCAAAAACTACATACTCAGATCTTCACCAAACTTTGCAGGGATACATTGGATGTCAAGACACGTGGGAAAAACGTTCAAAACAAGAGATTGGAGACATCAAGATTTTGGACGAATTTTTTAACAATTTTCAAATTTTCAGATAGGAGGTTCCAGAGAAGGTCAAAAACTACATACTCAGATCTTCACCAATCTTTGCAGGGATACATTGGATGTCAAGACACGTGGAAAAAACGTTCAAAACAAGAGATTGGAGACATCAAGATTTTGGACGAATTTTTTAAGAATTTTCAAATTTTCAGAAAGGATGTTCCAGATAAGGTCAAAAACGACATACTCAGATCTTCTCCAAACTCTGCAGGGATACATTGGATGTCAAGACACGTGGAAAAAACATACAAAACATAGGATTGGAGACATCAAGATTTTGGTCAAATTTTTTAAGAATTTTCAAATTTTCAGATATAAGGTTCCATATAAGGTCAAAAACTACATACTCAGATCTTCACCAAACTTTGCAGGGATACATTGGATGTCAAGACACGTGGAAAAAACGTACAAAACAAGAGATTGGAGACATCAAGATTTTGGACGAATTTTTTAAGAATTTTCAAATTTTCAGATGGGAGGTTCCAGATAAGGTCAAAAACTACATACTCAGATCTTCACCAAACTTTGCAGGGATACATTGGATGTCAAGACACGTGGAAAAAACGTACAAAACAAGAGATTGGAGACATCAAGATTTTGGACGAATTTTTTAAGAATTTTCAAATTTTCAGATGGGAGGTTCCAGATAAGGTCAAAAACGACATACTCAGATCTTCACCAAACTTTGCATGGATACATTGGATGTCAAGACACGTGGAAAAAACATACAAAACATAGGATTGGTGACATCAAGATTTTGGACGAATTTTTTAAGAACTTTCAAATTTTCAGAAAGGAGGTTCCATATAAGGTCAAAAACTACATACTCAGATCTTCACCAAACTTTGCAGGGATACATTGGATGTCAAGACACGTGGAAAAAACGTACAAAACAAGAGATTGGAGACATCAAGATTTTGGACGAATTTTTTAAGAATTTTCAAATTTTCAGATAGGAGGTTCCAGATAAGGTCAAAAACTACATACTCAGATCTTCACCAAACTTTGCAGGGATACATTGGATGTCAAGACACGTGGAAAAAACGTACAAAACAAGAGATTGGAGACATCAAGATTTTGGACGAATTTTTGAGGAATTTTCAAATTTTCAGAAATGAGGTTCCAGATAAGGTCAAAAACTACATACTCAGATCTTCACCAAACGTTGCAGGGATACTTTGCATGTCAAGACACGTGGAAAAAACGTACAAAACAAGAGATTGGAGACATCAAGATTTTCGACGAATTTTTTAAGAATTTTCAAATTTTCAGATGGGAGGTTCCAGATAAGGTCAAAAACTACATACTCAGATCTTCACCAAACTTTGCAGGGATACTCTGCATGTCAAGACACGTGGAAAAAACGTACAAAACAAGAGATTGGAGACATCAAGATTTTCGACGAATTTTTTAAGAATTTTCATATTTTCAGAAAGGATGTTCCAGATAAGGTCAAAACCGACATACTCAGACCTTCACCAAACTTTGCATGGATACATTGGATGTCAAGACACGTGGAAAAAACATACAAAACATAGGATTGGGGACATCAAGATTTTGGTCGAATTTTTTAAGAATTTTCAAATTTTCAGATAGGAGGTTCCAGATAAGGTCAAAAACTACATACTCAGATCTTCACCAAACTTTGCAGGGATACATTGGATGTCAAGACACGTGGAAAAAACGTACAAAACAAGAGATTGGAGACATCAAGATTTTGGACGAATTTTTGAGGAATTTTCAAATTTTCAGAAATGAGGTTCCAGATAAGGTCAAAAACTACATACTCAGATCTTCACCAAACTTTGCCGGGATACATTGGATGTCAAGACACGTGGGAAAAACGTACAAAACAAGAGATTGGAGACATCAAGATTTTGGACGAATTTTTTAACAATTTTCAAATTTTCAGATAGGAGGTTCCAGATAAGGTCAAAAACTACATACTCAGATCTTCACCAGACTTTGCAGGGATACATTGGATGTCAAGACACGTGGAAAAACGTACAAAACAAGAGATTGGAGACATCAAGATTTTGGACGAATTTTTTAAGAATTTTCAAATTTTCAGATAGGATGTTCCAGATAAGGTCAAAAACTACATACTCTGATCTTCACCAAACGTTGCAGGGATACTTTGCATGTCAAGACACGTGGAAAAAACGTACAAAACAAGAGATTGGGGTCATCAAGATTTTGGACGAATTTTTTAAGAATTTTCAA
This sequence comes from Lepisma saccharinum, assembly GCF_977018435.1. Lineage (NCBI taxonomy): Eukaryota > Metazoa > Arthropoda > Insecta > Zygentoma > Lepismatidae > Lepisma > Lepisma saccharinum. Next base: position 305,461 of record NW_028143029.1, read on the forward strand.
ATTTTCAGAAAGGAGGTTCCATATAAGGTCAAAAACTACATACTCAGATCTTCACCAAACTTTGCAGGGATACATTGGATGTCAAGACACGTGGAAAAAACGTACAAAACAAGAGATTGGAGACATCAAGATTTTGGACGAATTTTTTAAGAATTTTCAAATTTTCAGATGGGAGGTTCCAGATAAGGTCAAAAACGACATACTCAGATCTTCACCAAACGTTGCAGGGATACTTTGCATGTCAAGACACGTGGAAAAAACGTACAAAACAAGAGATTGGAGACATCAAGATTTTCAACGAATTTTTTAAGAATTTTCAAATTTTCAGATGGGAGGTTCCAGATAAGGTCAAAAACGACATACTCAGATCGTCACCAAACTTTGCATGGATACATTGGATGTCAAGACACGTGGAAAAAACGTACAAAACAAGAGATTGGAGACATCAAGATTTTGGACGAATTTTTTGAGAATTTTCAAATTTTCAGATGGGAGGTTCCAGATAAGGTCAAAAACGACATACTCAGATCTTCACCAAACTTTGCATGGATACATTGGATGTCAAGACACGTGGAAAAAACATACAAAACATAGGATTGGTGACATCAAGATTTTGGACGAATTTTTTAAGAATTTTCAAATTTTCAGAAAGGAGGTTCCATATAAGGTCAAAAACTACATACTCAGATCTTCACCAAACTTTGCAGGGATACATTGGATGTCAAGACACGTGGAAAAAACGTACAAAACAAGAGATTGGAGACATCAAGATTTTGGACGAATTTTTTAAGAATTTTCAAATTTTCAGAAAGGAGGTTCCATATAAAGTCAAAAACTACATACTCAGATCTTCACCAAACTTTGCAGGGATACATTGAATGTCAAGACACGTGGAAAAAACGTACAAAACAAGAGATTGGGGTCATCAAGATTTTGGACGGATTTTTTAGGAATTTTCAAATTTTCAGATGGGAGGTTCCAGATAAGGTCAAAAACTACATACTCAGATCTTCACCAAACTTTGCAGGGATACATTGGATGTCAAGACACGTGGAAAAAACGTACAAAACAAGAGATTGGAGACATCAAGATTTTGGACGAATTTTTTAAGAATTTTCAAATTTTCAGATGGGAGGTTCCAGATAAGGTCAAAAACGACATACTCAGATCTTCACCAAACTTTGCATGGATACATTGGATGTCAAGACACGTGGAAAAAACATACAAAACATAGGATTGGTGACATCAAGATTTTGGACGAATTTTTTAAGAATTTTCAAATTTTCAGAAAGGAGGTTCCATATAAGGTCAAAAACTACATACTCAGATCTTCACCAAACTTTGCAGGGATACATTGGATGTCTAGACACGGGGAAAAAACGTACAAAACAAGAGATTGGAGACATCAAGATTATGGACGAATTTTTTGAGAATTTTCAAATTTTCAGAAAGGAGATTCCATATAAGGTCAAAAACTACATACTCAGATCTTCACCAAACTTTGCAGGGATACATTGGATGTCAAGACACGTGGAAAAAACGTACAAAACAAGAGATTGGAGACATCAAGATTTTGGACGAATTTCTTAAGAATTTTCAAATTTTCAGAAAGGATGTTCCAGATAAGGTCAAAAACGACATACTCAGATCTTCACCAAACTTTGCAGGGAAACATTGGAGGTCGAGACACGTGGAAAAAACGTACAAAACAAGAGATTGGAGACATCAAGATTTTGGACGAATTTTTGAAGAATTTTCAAATTTTCAGATAGGAGGTTCCAGATAAGGTCAAAAACTACATACTCAGATCTCCACCAAACATTGCACGGATACATTGGATGTCAAGACACGTGGAAAAAACGTACAAAACAAGAGATTGGAGACATCAAGATTTTCGACGAATTTTTGAAGAATTTTCAAATTTTCAGATAGGAGGTTCCAGATAAGATCAAAAACTACATACTCAGATCTTCACCAAACGTTGCAGGGATACTTTGCATGTCAAGACACGTGGAAAAAACGTACAAAACAAGAGATTGGAGACATCAAGATTTTCAACGAATTTTTTAAGAATTTTCAAATTTTCAGATGGGAGGTTCCAGATAAGGTCAAAAACGACATACTCAGATCGTCACCAAACTTTGCATGGATACATTGGATGTCAAGACACGTGGAAAAAACGTACAAAACAAGAGATTGGAGACATCAAGATTTTGGACGAATTTTTTGAGAATTTTCAAATTTTCAGATGGGAGGTTCCAGATAAGGTCAAAAACGACATACTCAGATCTTCACCAAACTTTGCATGGATACATTGGATGTCAAGACACGTGGAAAAAACATACAAAACATAGGATTGGTGACATCAAGATTTTGGACGAATTTTTTAAGAATTTTCAAATTTTCAGAAAGGAGGTTCCATATAAGATCAAAAACTACATACTCAGATCTTCACCAAACTTTGCAGGGATACATTGGATGTCAAGACACGTGGAAAAAACGTACAAAACAAGAGATTGGAGACATCAAGATTATGGACGAATTTTTTAAGAATTTTCAAATTTTCAGAAAGGAGGTTCCATATAAAGTCAAAAACTACATACTCAGATCTTCACCAAACTTTGCAGGGATACATTGGATGTCAAGACACGTGGAAAAAACGTACAAAACAAGAGATTGGAGACATCAAGATTTTCGACGAATTTTTTAGCAATTTTCAAATTTTCAGAAAGGATGTTCCAGATAAGGTCAAAAACGACATACTCAGATCTTCACCAAACTTTGCAGGGATACATTGGAGGTCGAGACACGTGGAAAAAACGTACAAAACAAGAGATTGGAGACAGCAAGATTTTGGACGAATTTTTTAAGAATTTTCAAATTTTCAGATAGGAGGTTCCAGATAAGGTCAAAAACTACGTACTCAGATCTTCACCAAACTTTGCATGGATACATTGGATGTCAAGACACGTGGAAAAAACATACAAAACATAGGATTGGTGACATCAAGATTTTGGACGAATTTTTTAAGAATTTTCAAATTTTCAGAAAGGAGGTTCCATATAAGGTCAAAAACTACATACTCAGATCTTCACCAAACTTTGCAGGGATACATTGGATGTCAAGACACGGGGAAAAAACGTACAAAACAAGAGATTGGAGACATCAAGATTATGGACGAATTTTTTGAGAATTTTCAAATTTTCAGAAAGGAGGTTCCATATAAGGTCAAAAACTACATACTCAGATCTTCACCAAACTTTGGAGGGATACATTGGATGTCAAGACACTTGGAAAAAACGTACAAAACAAGAGATTGGAGACATCAAGATTTTGGACGAATTTTTTAAGAATTTTCAAATTTTCAGAAAGGATGTTCCAGATAAGGTCAAAAACGACATACTCAGATCTTCACCAAACTTTGCAGGGATACATTGGAGGTCGAGACACGTGGAAAAAACGTACAAAACAAGAGATTGGAGACATCAAGATTTTGGACGAATTTTTGAAGAATTTTCAAATTTTCAGATAGGAGGTTCCAGATAAGGTCAAAAACTACATACTCAGATCTCCACCAAACATTGCACGGATACATTGGATGTCAAGACACGTGGAAAAAACGTACAAAACAAGAGATTGGAGACATCAAGATTTTCGACGAATTTTTGAAGAATTTTCAAATTTTCAGATAGGAGGTTCCAGATAAGATCAAAAACTACATACTCAGATCTTCACCAAACGTTGCAGGGATACTTTGCATGTCAAGACACGTGGAAAAAACGTACAAAACAAGAGATTGGAGACATCAAGATTTTCAACGAATTTTTTAAGAATTTTCAAATTTTCAGATGGGAGGTTCCAGATAAGGTCAAAAACGACATACTCAGATCGTCACCAAACTTTGCATGGATACATTGGATGTCAAGACACGTGGAAAAAACGTACAAAACAAGAGATTGGAGACATCAAGATTTTGGACGAATTTTTTGAGAATTTTCAAATTTTCAGATGGGAGGTTCCAGATAAGGTCAAAAACGACATACTCAGATCTTCACCAAACTTTGCATGGATACATTGGATGTCAAGACACGTGGAAAAAACATACAAAACATAGGATTGGTGACATCAAGATTTTGGACGAATTTTTTAAGAATTTTCAAATTTTCAGAAAGGAGGTTCCATATAAGGTCAAAAACTACATACTCAGATCTTCACCAAACTTTGCAGGGATACATTGGATGTCAAGACACGTGGAAAAAACGTACAAAACAAGAGATTGGAGACATCAAGATTATTGACGAATTTTTTGAGAATTTTCAAATTTTCAGAAAGGAGGTTCCATATAAAGTCAAAAACTACATACTCAGATCTTCACCAAACTTTGCAGGGATACATTGGATGTCAAGACACGTGGAAAAAACGTACAAAACAAGAGATTGGAGACATCAAGATTTTCGACGAATTTTTGAAGAATTTTCAAATTTTCAGATAGGAGGTTCCAGATAAGATCAAAAACTACATACTCAGATCTTCACCAAACGTTGCAGGGATACTTTGCATGTCAAGACACGTGGAAAAAACGTACAAAACAAGAGATTGGAGACATCAAGATTTTCGACGAATTTTTTAAGAATTTTCAAATTTTCAGATGGGAGGTTCCAGATAAGGTCAAAACGACATACTCAGATCGTCACCAAACTTTGCATGGATACATTGGATGTCAAGACACGTGGAAAAAACGTACAAAACAAGAGATTGGAGACATCAAGATTTTGGACGAATTTTTTGAGAATTTTCAAATTTTCAGATGGGAGGTTCCAGATAAGGTCAAAAACGACATACTCAGATCTTCACCAAACTTTGCATGGATACATTGGATGTCAAGACACGTGGAAAAAACATACAAAACATAGGATTGGTGACATCAAGATTTTGGACGAATTTTTTAAGAATTTTCAAATTTTCAGAAAGGAGGTTCCATATAAGGTCAAAAACTACATACTCAGATCTTCACCAAACTTTGCAGGGATACATTGGATGTCAAGACACGTGGAAAAAACGTACAAAACAAGAGATTGGAGACATCAAGATTTTCGACGAATTTTTTAGCAATTTTCAAATTTTCAGAAAGGATGTTCCAGATAAGGTCAAAAACGACATACTCAGATCTTCACCAAACTTTGCAGGGATACATTGGAGGTCGAGACACGTGGAAAAAACGTACAAAACAAGAGATTGGAGACATCAAGATTTTGGACGAATTTTTGAAGAATTTTCAAATTTTCAGATAGGAGGTTCCAGATAAGGTCAAAAACTACATACTCAGATCTCCACCAAACATTGCAGGGATACATTGGATGTCAAGACACGTGGAAAAAACGTACAAAACAAGAGATTGGAGACATCAAGATTTTCGACGAATTTTTGAAGAATTTTCAAATTTTCAGATAGGAGGTTCCAGATAAGATCAAAAACTACATACTCAGTTCTTCACCAAACGTTGCAGGGATACTTTGCATGTCAAGACACGTGGAAAAAACGTACAAAACAAGAGATTGGAGACATCAAGATTTTGGACGAATTTTTTAAGAATTTTCAAATTTTCAGAAAGGAGGTTCCATATAAGGTCAAAAACTACATACTCAGATCTTCACCAAACGTTGCAGGGATACTTTGTATGTCAAGACACGTGGAAAAAACGTACAAAACAAGAGATTGGAGACATCAAGATTTTGGACGAATTTTTTAAGAATTTTCAAATTTTCAGATTGGAGGTTCCAGATAAGGTCAAAAACTACATACTCAGATCTTCACCAAACTTTGCAGGGATACATTAGATGTCAAGACACGTGGAAAAAACGTACAAAACAAGAGATTGGAGACATCAAGATTTTGGACGAATTTTTGAGGAATTTTCAAATTTTCAGAAATGAGGTTCCAGATAAGGTCAAAAACTACATACTCAGATCTTCACCAAACTTTGCAGGAATACATTGGATGTCAAGACACGTGGGAAAAACGTTCAAAACAAGAGATTGGAGACATCAAGATTTTGGATGAATTTTTTAACAATTTTCAAATTTTCAGATAGGAGGTTCCAGATAAGGTCAAAAACTACATACTCAGATCTTCACCAAACTTTGCAGGGATACATTGGATGTCAAGACACGTGGAAAAAACGTACAAAACAAGAGATTGGAGACATCAAGATTTTGGACGAATTTTTTAAGAATTTTCAAATTTTCAGAAAGGATGTTCCAGATAAGGTCAAAAACGACATACTCAGATCTTCACCAAACTCTGCAGGGATACATTGAATGTCAAGACACGTGGAAAAAACATACAAAACATTGGATTGGGGACATCAAGATTTTGGTCAAATTTTTTAAGAATTTTCAAATTTTCAGATAGGAGGTTCCATATAAGGTCAAAAACTACATACTCAGATCTTCACCAAACTTTGCAGGGATACATTGGATGTCAAGACACGTGGAAAAAACGTACAAAACAAGAGATTGGAGACATCAAGATTTTGGACGAATTTTTTAAGAATTTTCAAATTTTCAGAAAGGAGGTTCCATATAAGGTCAAAAACTACATACTCAGATCTTCACCAAACTTTGCAGGGATACATTGAATGTCAAGACACGTGGAAAAAACGTACAAAACAAGAGATTGGGGTCATCAAGATTTTGGACGGATTTTTTAGGAATTTTCAAATTTTCAGATGGGAGGTTCCAGATAAGGTCAAAAACTACATACTCAGATCTTCACCAAACTTTGCAGGGATACATTGGATGTCAAGACACGTGGAAAAAACGTACAAAACAAGAGATTGGAGACATCAAGATTTTGGACGAATTTTTTAAGAATTTTCAAATTTTCAGATGGGAGGTTCCAGATAAGGTCAAAAACGACATACTCAGATCTTCACCAAACTTTGCATGGATACATTGGATGTCAAGACACGTGGAAAAAACATACAAAACATAGGATTGGTGACATCAAGATTTTGGACGAATTTTTTAAGAATTTTCAAATTTTCAGAAAGGAGGTTCCATATAAGGTCAAAAACTACATACTCAGATCTTCACCAAACTTTGCAGGGATACATTGGATGTCTAGACACGGGGAAAAAACGTACAAAACAAGAGATTGGAGACATCAAGATTATGGACGAATTTTTTGAGAATTTTCAAATTTTCAGAAAGGAGATTCCATATAAGGTCAAAAACTACATACTCAGATCTTCACCAAACTTTGCAGGGATACATTGGATGTCAAGACACGTGGAAAAAACGTACAAAACAAGAGATTGGAGACATCAAGATTTTGGACGAATTTCTTAAGAATTTTCAAATTTTCAGAAAGGATGTTCCAGATAAGGTCAAAAACGACATACTCAGATCTTCACCAAACTTTGCAGGGATACATTGGAGGTCGAGACACGTGGAAAAAACGTACAAAACAAGAGATTGGAGACATCAAGATTTTGGACGAATTTTTGAAGAATTTTCAAATTTTCAGATAGGAGGTTCCAGATAAGGTCAAAAACTACATACTCAGATCTCCACCAAACATTGCACGGATACATTGGATGTCAAGACACGTGGAAAAAACGTACAAAACAAGAGATTGGAGACATCAAGATTTTCGACGAATTTTTGAAGAATTTTCAAATTTTCAGATAGGAGGTTCCAGATAAGATCAAAAACTACATACTCAGATCTTCACCAAACGTTGCAGGGATACTTTGCATGTCAAGACACGTGGAAAAAACGTACAAAACAAGAGATTGGAGACATCAAGATTTTCAACGAATTTTTTAAGAATTTTCAAATTTTCAGATGGGAGGTTCCAGATAAGGTCAAAAACGACATACTCAGATCGTCACCAAACTTTGCATGGATACATTGGATGTCAAGACACGTGGAAAAAACGTACAAAACAAGAGATTGGAGACATCAAGATTTTGGACGAATTTTTTGAGAATTTTCAAATTTTCAGATGGGAGGTTCCAGATAAGGTCAAAAACGACATACTCAGATCTTCACCAAACTTTGCATGGATACATTGGATGTCAAGACACGTGGAAAAAACATACAAAACATAGGATTGGTGACATCAAGATTTTGGACGAATTTTTTAAGAATTTTCAAATTTTCAGAAAGGAGGTTCCATATAAGGTCAAAAACTACATACTCAGATAGTAGTTATGCACCCGCGTAGAGTCCGATAAATCAATTGATTGGAAAAGATCGATCAAAGATCAATTGATGACCAAGCAGTGTGGGCAAGCAAGGGTGGGGTTTTTGAGCGATGACGTCATAAATGGGTGGGTTTTATTTTGTTAGGAAGGATTTGATTGGTGTGACATCATTGAATGGGTTGTGATTAATTTGTGAGGAGTGTTTTGATTGGGGGGAGGAGGAAAAGTCGGTTGGGGAATTTGATAAGACTGTTTCCTGTTGTTAATGATGAGGTGACGGTTTTCTGGGAATGTTGATATGGGTTGGGGTTTCCTGTTGTTAATCAGGAGGTGACTACGGTTAGTTTTCTGGGAATGGTGATATGGGTTTCCGGTTGGGGGGCGTAAATGACTGTTGAAGTTGATAAGAGTGGACGGTTGAGAAGATAAAGGAGTTGGAAAGGAAATGTGTTGGGATGTTGAAGTGATATGGAGAGATTGTGGAACACGTGTTGGGACATGTCGGATGTTTCTTGGAATGGGCGTGTAGAAGTTCGTGGGAACGTTGATAAGGTATGACTGTGTGCAGGATACGTTAGTAGGCGGCGGAATGGAGAGCGTGCAAAAAGGACAAGACCGGATTGCGGTTGGGACTGTAAATGCAAAGATAGAGAAAATGTGATACTGTTTTGTTTGCTGGATGGAGAACGGAAGAAAAGAAAAGAAAAAAGTACGTTTCTCCGAAGAGGTGGATGTGTATGCGATACCGGGGGAGGAGGATCGACGAGGTACGTGGGCACTCGACGCTCTGCGCGAGAGGATGCGCAAGGAACTTCAGGGAGAAGTTATCAGCGAGGAAGAGGAGGGGTAGGTAGGTATATAAAAAGTTCCGTTGTGTTTGAATTTCACTATTCACCAGACATCTTCAGCTGTGTACATGATTGGAGATAGTTGTTACCGGAGGAAGCGATAGAACCGCTATTCGAAGGTAAGTATGATGGGTTTGGTGTCCTGGGTGTTGACGTTTTTCGGTGGGGTGATTGGAAAATTATCCCCAGCTGAACCAGTTTCGGATTGTAATAGCGACGTACCTGCTCCTGAAAGTTTACCGGAATCATCGATACGTCCAGGTGGGAGTACGGAAGAGAAATGGTATGAGGGTAGTTGTATTAGCGAAGCAGAATTTCGACGTAGTTGGGAGGAAAAAAATGCCGCCCATCATGTATACGAGAAACTAAAACGCTGCAGAGGAAAACGTATCGATGATGACGGTAAACGTTCAAGGAGGAGGAAACAGAATATTCTGAAGAATGTTGTGTCTAACCCCTTATATGGCTATACGGAGTACTCTCCATGTAAAACAACGTGTCTGGCATACCCTGCTACGATTTCTGGTCTAGGGAAAGTGAAGTCGTCGGTCAAACCAAAATTGTCTGGTGGGAAGAATTGTGAGTTGCTGATTATAGATGCACCTGTAAGATTCCGAGAATCTCTTCTGGTCACATATTACAGCAGCAATGTATCGCGTGAAAGATCTTTGGAATTGGACAATGACGGATTTGCGATCAGTATGTTCTATTCCCGACATCGTACGCACGGATTATGCGAGACACATTTTGTTACAGAAAGAGCTCCCGTGTACAGCCACTTACCGTACTGTGTGTGGTCGGAGAAAGTAGCAGATGATATAGCTGCACACGGGTACCAGGCAGGGCCGTTCATTGTAGTTACGGGGGTTACCTCAACTAACTGTATATGCCAGGAAACAGAGACGGAGTTAAATTCCGAGCATATAAATGTAGATTATCTGCATGTTCCTCCTCAATGTGTTGCCACAAAATATCTGATGCGAGCCGGCGAGAACTTGAGACATTCTGTTTCAAGCATCGAGATGGTTCGCTATGAGAATTTGGAGGAGCTAGTTAGTGAGGAAATCCCACGTGTCTACCGAGTAGGGTGCCACAAGTCCTACATGATAGTTGATTACTGTGACGTTTCAACGTTAATGCAGATGTTTCGAAAAAGTTACCGAGACTCTGTATTAACGTTGAACGAGATTTTCAAATGGTTCCACACCGGTATAATGTTAAACAACTCGATAGGCACGGTAATGGGTGTGAACGGCCATGTTTTGGATCCTGCGGAATTACTGGAGTACGGTAACGATCCGACAATAAGTGGACTAAAAAGAATATTCATTTTTCTTTCCAGCATATACAAAGTGGAGGAACAGTTTTCCGGAAGTAGAACCCCACCGACACGGCGGTACCCAGATATCATAGAAGAGACGGACACCTCAGAAATTGACGAAGAGTGAACGGTGAGAAAGCATATTGTTTTTGTTCTGTATTCCGGAGTAGGGTATAATTTCCGAAACTGAGGGTAAAATAAAAAAAGATCGATATTTAAAAATAGTAATGAACGTGTACATATATATTTAAAATGAGCTATGAATACAAAGTTAGAAGCGATAGAATATAAAAACAGAAAACTCACCGGAGATTCGGTACTTATACCTGTTGAGCTTCTTCTTCTTCTCCGGAAAGTATCTCCACTATCTCCGGTTGGGGGTTATTTCCACCCGAAGATAGTGAAGTAGTAGAGTTACCAGCATTCGGTATCAGGGGGGAGGACAGGCGTGCGAACAATAGAGCAGAACTCGGAGGGGGAATTTGTGGAAGAGCTGCAGGTTCGTGAGGCACGGGTTCTGTAGCAAGAGTGTGAGTAGTAGAGGTAGAAGGTTTGGAACGATCGAAAGGTGACGGAGACGTAGGTATTCGGGACAGAGGGGGTGGGGGGTTTACTGTTGTTGAAGATGAAGAAGTTTGTTTTCGTCTTAAGCTCTTCCCTGATTCTAGATGCTGGTAACGTCTTACATGTCTTTTTCGGAGAGTATCGAACCTGTAAATAGATAGAAATATTTTGTGAGAAAATGCATATAAATATATAGAACAAATTAGTATTGATTAAAATGTTTAAATTTAGAAGAACGTTTGTAAGTATAGGAAAGTATGTTTCTATGTGTGAATCGGGAATTATCAGATACTTTAATCGAAAAATTGTAAATATGCGTGTATAAGAAATTATAATTTGAGAATTCCAGAAAAAATGTATTCCAATATAATAGACGTGTCAAAAATATTGTATTATAAAATATGGTATTTACCCTTTTTGGTGGGTACGGCACTCGTCCAGAATCTCGTTCTGCATATCATGAGTACCGAATCTCCGGTCCAGCTCCTCTTCCATCTGGTCCAACTGTCCCCTCATGACGTCTATTTGTTGCTTGAAGAAATTTCTGTTTTGCTGATTTATCCTGTGATATTTCGCCAATATATTCCTTATTTTTCTGAGAAACGTCTCTTCCGTACCCGTCATCACACCGAATATCTGCATTAATATGAACTGTGTTTGCATCATGTTGCCTATGGTGAAAAACTTTTGCTGAAAACAAAAAAACAGATGTCTTACTTTTTGTTTTTTATTTCCAGATGGCATCCCTACCGTTCGAATTTGACCTCCTACACGCGAATGTTAAAAATGAAGCTGAAAGTGGAGGTGAGAGAAGGAATCTATGGAGCAAGACCAATGCGAAGCAGGCTGAGAAGCAGATTGCGTGCTTTGTAGATTTTTGCGAGGAGAATGGTTTAGCTGGAGAGTTGTTGGAAAATCTGGAAGAGGTGTGCAAGGATATGGAGGTTAGGCTCGACAACCTCGTCAAGCTGTTCACGTACATATTCGAGAAGAAACAAACAAGTCCGGTGTTCGAGGGGTTTATTGAAAATATAAAAAAAGCTGCCTATGTACCATCCCACTTCAGCATGAAAGTGTGTTTTGAACTGATGGAAGTTTTCAAAGGTGTGCGGAAGCAGAGAGGTATAGATAAAATGGGGGGTACAGAAGGTGAAATGGAGAAGAGGATGCTAGAGATTTTGAAAAAACGAAAATTGGATAACTAGAAACTAACAATGCTAACACACTAATCATCTTATTCAATTTTCGTTATTTCCATATATGTAATGTACATAACTTGACATGTGTGCAGAGTAACACTGTTTTTCTGATCCATATATGTATTTTGAATAAATGGAAATAATAAACATGTATTGAATATATATACAAAAAATGATTATGTTAATTATTTACTTGGAATACTTACAAAGTTCTCTCTCTCCATATTCTTGATGGCTTCTATAAGATGTCAGAACAAACACTGTCAGTGTATTCGACAAGTTTCATTTTCCATTCGCAATATCAAAAGGAAATGGGTGGATGTTGATATCTCTGTAAGGAAATGGGTGGATGTTGATATCTCTGTACGGAAGTGGGTGGATAGCGATATCATATTCTGCTAACGAGAATGACAAACCATTCGCAGTATGTCACAGAACCAGCTAACACACATAACTCATGGTTAAAGTGTAAAACCGTATACCTTTGTAACCGTAAGTTAATGACCGCTAATAACAGTATATATATATGTATATATATATCACACACACACATATGTCAGAGTATATATATATATATATTACATATACATATACACCTTGACCTTGACCTTGACCTTGAGATGACCTTGACCTTGACCTTGAGATGACCTTGACCTTGACCTTGACCTTGACCTTGAGATGACCTTGACCTTGACCTTGACCTTGACCTTGACCTTGAGATGACCTTGACCTTGACCTTGACCTTGAGATGACCTTGACCTTGACCTTGACCTTGACCTTGAGATGACCTTGACCTTGACCTTGACCTTGAGATGACCTTGACCTTGACCTTGACCTTGACCTTGACCTTGAGATGACCTTGACCTTGACCTTGACCTTGACCTTGACCTTGAGATGACCTTGACCTTGACCTTGACCTTGACCTTGACCTTGACCTTGAGATGACCTTGACCTTGAGATGACCTTGACCTTGACCTTGACCTTGAGATGACCTTGACCTTGACCTTGACCTTGACCTTTGTGCGAAAACTTAAAATCGCTATATCTCGACTCCTAATTGAGCTAGGAGGATGATTGATAGCTTGTTGGACTCGGAGTGAAGTCCTCTTTCCGGTGAACCAGGTTTCATTGTTCTAGGACCGGTCGTTTCCTACTTTGTTTATTTTCAATCGTAGACCCCCTTCCGACCACTCTACTGAAAGGTCTCGACGTGCAGATTACAAATTTGTCATCACTTCCGGTCTAGCTCAATTAGGAGCCGAGCTATTTCCTTATCTACGTCCTTCTTCCTTTGTTGGTAGATAAACATTTCAGACGTTCCTTCGTTAAGCATTTATCTACATCCTGTATCCCGCGTTTTCAGATAAACATGAAAACCGTTACATAGTGATATCAAAGAGGAAAACATGTGGTGAAGCCTGTTAATCATTTCCGGGATAATCACATAGGGTCAGTAGAACCTTTAGGATCGGAGATAACTGTTGCGTCATGCTTGCATATATAAAGAACGGCGTTCTCTCCACAAGACAGTCTTCGTGAAATAATCATTGTACAATCATGGACGTACAGTTATCCGCTGACGATCTGTTAGTGCTATATCGTGACGGATATTACACAACATCTGCACAATTACGGGAAGTATTGGCGATCATTGCGCAGAAAATCATCGCGGGAGAAAGTATCTCTTTGGTCGAGGAGTATGACCACTTACTACGGACAGTGACAACATCCGCACCCGATCTTTCAGGAGGAGGATGGACAGGTATTCCCGAACAGTCCCCAGGCCCCCCGTCGACACCTGATCCTGTATCCCGAGTCACCAATGAGACGCAGGCATCCGACACAGGAACAAACGCTGCATCCAGATCACACCCGGAGCCTTTGCCAGGACCGTCATGGAGACCGGACCCACCAGCAGGAGGAGGATGGACAGGTATTCCCAAAGAGTCCCCAGGCCCCCCATCGACACCTGATCCTGTATCCCGAGTAACCAAGGAGACGCAGGCATTCGACACAGGAACTAACGCTGCATCCAGATCACACCCGGAGCCTTTGCCAGGACCGTCATGGAGACCGGACCCACCAGCAGAACAGCCATCAAATGGGAAAGGTAAGAAAAGGAAACGTGCTTCAGTGTCTCGTGAACAGATAGGGAATATAACATTACATAACATTCAAGAACGTGAATATCCTAAATTCCGTTCCAAGGGACGACGTGTTGAATTCAGTTTCTCACAGCCACCAGAAAATGTCGATCCTCACACTTGGATTCGCGAAGGTGTTGAAAATCTTCTCATCTACGTTAAAAAAGACACCAAGGATGAAGACAAAATAGGTTTAACTTTGTCTAACATATCTGACCCAACTGTGAAAGATATTTACATCGGGTGGCATAGATGTGATCAGTTGCATAGTGATATGGTGTGGAACATTATGTACAAAATACTACAAAGTGCGAAAACCTTCACTGCTACAGATCGCTTAATTTTACGAGCAGACCATGTCAATATACCCGTTGGAGGTGGTGGGGGTAATCGAACATATTGTTTACCTAATTATATGTTAAGTACACAGAAAAGAAGTATCGTCGGTGTGCCAAATAGAAAAAAACCACTCTGTTTAGCTGAAGCGCTGGTCATAGGGAAAGCCTATGCTGATAACGATCCTTCCTATACTCAATACAGAAAAAACAGAAATCTTCTCAAACCTGTTTTCGAAATTATGCGAAAAGCAGATGTAGATCTGACAGACAATACGTGTGCCGGAAGTGGAATTCCTGAACTGAGAAAATTTCAGCAAGTTCTCCCAGAATATAAGATTATTGTATACAACAATCTTCGTGACGTTAAAGATGTTTTGTTTGAAGGACTGGTTGAAAACGCTTCCAAATTTATATACCTTCTCTACGATAACCTCAGACAGCATTATGATGTGATAGTGAACCGTGTTGGAGCATTTGCGGCAAAACAAGAATGTCGCGGGTGTAACGAACTCATATTTCAGAAAGCTCATAACCATCTGTGTAAACAGTTGTGTTCTATGTGCCGTTCAACTCCACCGTGTGTGCCTGAACAGGGTGTTCGTAGAATATGTCAAACATGTAACAGAATTTTCAAAAATGAGAACTGCTTCACAAATCATGTTTCTACACCGTTCCGAAAAGGTACTGTCTGCAGCGAAATCCGACAGTGTCCCCGATGTTTCAGAATTATTCTCACGAACAATAGATATGAGAAAGTACATAGATGCAACATGAAATATTGTACGGTATGTAATTGTGTGAAACCTGTAAATCATTTCTGTTACATGTCTATACCGAAACCTAAACAGCACTCAAAATTTCTATTTGTGTTTTACGACTTTGAATGCTACACTGACATTCCTTATTTTGAGAAAGAAAAAACTTTTCTTCACGTTCCGAATCTTATTGTGGTGCAGACGGCCTGTCACGCATGTTACAAAAAAGAGGATTTAACAGTTCCGTGTTCTGTTTGTGGAACAAGAGAGTTTATATTCTGGGATGACCCTGTAGACACATTTCTGTCCTATTTGGAATTGCAGCATAAGTTTTCCGACATAATTATCTGTGCACATAATGCACGAGGTTACGATTGTACATTTTTATTACGGAGAATGTTGGAGAGAGAAATGAAACCTCGTGTCATCTTAGATGGTACCAAAATCATCAGCATGACATACCAAAATCTTCATTTTGTGGACAGTCTCAACTACGTTCAGACAAATCTTGCAGGCTTTTCGAAACTTTTCGGTTTGCCTGTTCAGAAAGGATATTATCCGCATTTGTGGAACACCTACAAGAACAGAAATTACATTGGACCGATGCCTCCTCCTTCTGCATACGGTTATGAATACATGAAAACAGTTGAAGATCAACACCGTTTCATGTCTTGGTATGACGTCGAATGCATGCGAAACGTACCTTTCAACAACAGAAACCAACTTCTCCAATACTGCATCAAGGATGTTACCCTGTTGAGACAAGGATGTCTGAAGCTGAGACAGAATTTCCTAGACATATGCAAAATAGACATTTTCAAGGATTGCCTCACAATAGCATCTGCCTGTTCACTAATTTACAGACAGAAATTTATGCCTGCTAACACTATAGGAATAATTCCTAAAGGAGGTTACCATCATGCTGATCAGATGTCGAAGTTTGCATTGAAATGGCTAACCTACGTTGAAGAAAAGAATGATGTAATACTTCTTCACGGCGGACGTACTCGTGAAAAATATGTCATAGGAGGACGTTACAGAGTGGACGGTTATCACGAGGAGACGAAAACAGTGTATGAGGCCCTGGGCTGTTACTGGCATGGTTGTCAACGTTGCATATCCGTTAACAGGGATATGTATCCGAAAGATGACGATGAAACCGATCAGGATAGTAACAGTCAAAAACACAGTGACATGTTGAACACTGCAGCCTTCAGATACGAGACAACATGTCGTAAACTTGCGGCTTTACGTTCTGAAGGATACCATGTCGTCACTATGTGGGAATGCGATTTCAACAAAATATTGAAAGCAGATCCTGAACTGAATAGCTATCTATCGACACATCCTATTGTTTGCTGCATTCCTTTGAATCCACGAGACGCCTTATATGGAGGAAGAGTTGAAACAGTCAGGACTTATTACAAGATCAAGGAAAACGAGAAATTGCAGTACAACGATTTTACAAGTTTGTACCCTTATGTGAACAAATACTGTGCCTATCCCGTCGGACATCCTACAATATTTCTAGGAAATTCCATTCCTCCGGTAAATGAGGTTTTGAACATGGAGGGACTCATCAAATGTACTATTCTGCCACCGAAAACCCTTTTACATCCTGTTTTACCTACAAAAATGCACGGAAAACTGATGTTTGTATTGTGCAAGGAATGTGCTTTTAGATTAAAATGTGAAGGTACATGCAGCCATTCCGATGATCAGCGTATACTTTCAGGAACTTGGGTCATAGCCGAGGTGCGTAAAGCTTGCAGTTTAGGCTACAAAGTGCTGTCAGTGTCGGAAGTGTGGAAGTATGAAACATCGATGTACGACCCTGTCACAAAGACTGGAGGACTTTTTTCTGGTTATGTCAACACCTTCTTGAAAATAAAACAGGAAGCGAGCGGGTGGCCTTCATGGTGTCAGAACGACGAGGATAAGCAGAAATACATACAGGAATATTTCGATAAGGAGGGTATTCTGTTGGAAGAAAACAGTATCGAAGTCAATCCCGGGAAACGTACTCTGGCTAAACTCTGCCTTAATTCTTTATGGGGCAAGTTCTGCCAACGGGACAATCTTTCCCAGACAACCATCATCAAGGAATCGAAGGATTTCCTCGATAAAATGACTGACCCAAATATCATAATCGGAGGAGTCGTATTCATCAATCAGGACACCGTTTTAGTGAACTGGAAATATGTTGAAGAGGCAGTCAGTCAGAACAGGAAAGTAAACGTTCCTATCGCTGCCTTCACAACATGTCATGCTCGTCTGAAACTTTATGAACTTCTAGAAAAATTGGGTGACAGGGTATGTTATTGTGATACAGATTCAGTAATTTACATAGATAGTCCTGAAATGGAATACCATCCCCAGACAGGTGACGCACTAGGAGAACTCACCGATGAATTGGCAGATTTCGGCACCGATGCGGTTTGTGAACAGTTTGTTTCAACGGGACCGAAAAGTTACAGCATGAAAATAACAAAACCGTTCTCCGAAGCACAGTATATCTGTAAAGTGAAAGGGATTACATTGAATACCTCCACATCAGAATTGATTAATTTCGATACCATGTGCGACATGATAAACAATGAGAAACCTGAAGTTATGGTCGAAAATATTTTCCGAATCAGAAGAACAAAACAGTTCCAAGTCATCAGTACAAATGAAAAAAAGCTGTTTCAGCCAGTATTGTTGAAACGACAATTCGACCATGAACATTTATCGTTTCCTTTCGGATACTGTGCAGACTAAAATATGTCTGTAACGGTCCAGAGTTCGTACCCTTCGGGGCTGATATAAAACGTGTTCGCAGACTGACAGACCTTCATTTTTCTTCAGAATCTGTAAGACGTTTCTTCAGCATGATTCCTAAACTTTCTCATCCTTTCACCATGATGGTTTGTGGAGCATCAGGAAGCGGAAAAACTACTTTTGTGACAAACATGGTCGATTCCATCGTTCATCTTGTAGAAGGATCCGTCAAGAAAATCATATGGTGTTACGATCAGGAGAACAGTATTCCACAAAGTCTTCGAGATGTGCAATATCATAAAGGTATCGTCGATTGGCAGTCGTGGAACGGAAAAACTCCTACACTCATAATCCTGGATGATCTTATGATGGTTGCACAAGGGGAAAAAGTCGCCGACCTTTTCACAAAAGGCAGCCATCACAAAAACATTTCGGTGGTGTTCATAACACAGAATCTTTTCCACCAAGGAAAAAATTGCAGGGACATTTCGTTGAACGTGAAGCACTTTGTTATTTTTAAAAATCCTCGAGATATGAACCAATTCACTGTTTTTGCAAGACAACTTCATCCTCACCGCATGAAGGAACTCGAAAAAGTATATATAGATGCTACCACGCAACCTTACAGTTATTTGTATATTGATCTCTCACAGTCAACACCGGATCCTTTACGTTATCAAACAGACGTTTTCAACCAGAATTACTCAACTGTATATCTTCCTCAGGATTGTTTAAAACATCGAGATGAGGAAAACGAGGAAGACACGTACCAACTCACGTTCTAACAGGAATAGACATTCCACTTCTTTCAAGAAACATTCACCTTTCTTGCACGTGTTGAAAAATTCGCCGCCCAAAATCCGTAAATCATTATTGAAAAGTGCTCCGAAAAAAACGATACGTTTCATCAGCGAATGCTGCCTGAACGTTTTAAAAGGAAACGTGAAAATTAAACCGTCCGCAAAACGTCGTCTGACACCTTACAAGTCGGTCATACGCAATCTAGTGAAACCGAAAGTGAACATCGAGAAACGCAGAAAGCTTCTTGTTCAGAAAGGAGGATTTCTACCTTTACTTCTAGGCTCCTTGTTATCGGGTCTTCTCGGTACTCTCATTCCTCATTGAGAAATGACATCTTCTTACAAAAAAATGATCGTCCTTTCACCGGAACAGTTAGCACGTATTCGTGGTTCCGAATTGTCTGTGACTCAAAAATTATCCGTTCTAGATAAGAAGATGAATGATATTCTAAAAATGAAAAATATATCAGACGATCAAAAATGGCGTCTTTACAGAAAGGAACTGGACGAGTATTTATGGTTGAGTCGAAAATCCAAAGAACCATTACAGATTCCTATTGTGCAAGATAACGACGGTTCTTCTACTATTTCACCAGAATCGACGTATTTTCCTCAGAATCTGGCAGAGACATTACCCCGTAATACACGTCATCAGTTACAGAATATCATCGATGAGTACCAATCCACGGCACAACATTTGATAGACGAACGTCAGGAAAAAACACTTCCGGATCCGAAAACATTGAACTTCTCATCGTCGCCAACGGAAAGCCCTGGACCGTCTCATCGACAGAAGAAGAAGAAGAAGAAAGTGACCGTCCGTGTTTCCAGGAAAACTACACCTTTTCTGAGAACACCTGACGCTTACAAACTGGTTCCTCTGAGAAAAAGCCGTAGACAGAGAGATCGGTCATGGGAGTCTCTAAGTTGAAACACGATAAAATTCTCACCAAAATATATTACGATCCCCGACACCATGCTTCATTCTCATCTGTAGATCGTCTGTGGAAAGCGGTACGGGATAAAAATATATCCCGCGATACGGTGAAAAAATGGTTGATGCATCAGGAAACCTACACTCTCCACAAACCTGCGAGAAAAAGGTTTCCTCGAAATCATTACAATGTATGGAACATAGACATGCTTTGGGAAGCCGATCTCAACGACATGACATCGATACAAAAACATAACGACGGATACAAATATCTTCTGACAGTGATCGACGTATTTTCAAAATATGCCTTTGCATTACCGCTAAAAAATAAAACAAGCAATTCGGTAACCGAAGCTTTCAAAACTATTTTCGAAGCAAACAGACGGAAACCTGTTACACTACAGACCGACCAAGGAACGGAATTTACAAATTCTACATTCCAGAAATTTTTAAAAAATGAACATGTACAGTTCTCGACAGCAACAAATTATCCTGTGAAAGCGAGTGTAGTGGAACGTTTCAACAGAACATTAAAAGAACGGATGTGGAAATATTTCACCTCAAAACAGACAAGACGTTATGTAGATATTTTACCGCAACTTCTCGAAGGTTACAATACAGCAATCCACAGTTCCATAGGAATGGCCCCTCGAGATGTCAACGAAACAAACGTTTACATTGTGTGGAAACGTCTTAACAAACCTGACAAACATGTTTCACAACCTTCTTCAGATCTTAATGTAGGTGATATTGTACGAATTTCTGTCGTCAAAGGACACTTTGAGAAAGGATACGAACAAACGTGGTCACGAGAACTTTTCAAAATCCATTCCCTTGTTCAGCGAACACCTGTACCTGTATACATATTAGACGACTTAAATGAAGAACCAGTAAAAGGTACATTTTACAAACATGAACTGCAGAAAGTTTATTCGGATCCTGACGAAGAGTATAAAATTGATAAAATTTTGAACACCCGGGGAAAAGGAAAAAAATTGGAATACCTGGTTCGTTGGCTCGGATATCCGCCTAGTTTCGATTCATGGATCAAGGCATCTTCCGTAAAACAGTTATCGGGAAAATAATTTCCAAAACATATTTATATCAAAATATAAAGGTACTGCGATCCAGTGAGTCCTCTGTGTTCGGCGAGAATGGATGATAATTTCTACGTTTACCTCCTATCATCTGCATCGGAGGAATATTTTCCAGACAACACACTCACCCATTTCACCGTAAAACTTGCTAAACGGATCGATCTGTCTCCAGAATTGTGGGAAGTCGGATTGGCAGAACTACATTATTCAACTCTATACGACAATATTTTGGAAACTGATTCTGGAATGTTAACTCTTCCTGTTCGGACATATGCAAGTGCTGAGGACCTAGTCTCTACCATCATCGAATCTCTCCCCGACGACCTGGAAATAAGGAGATCCGTTCTCGAGAAATTCTGGCATTTTTTGACGGAACCGCAATGGGGAACATTTGGATCTACTACCTGTACGGATAACACACTCTATATTAACGAACAACCATTTTATTTTCCTGCAACAACATATACGATAGAGGATCTGATTTATTTCCTGAAAACAGACCCTGCTAATGTAGCTGTTCCTACTCATCTCAGGTTTTTCTTCAAGCAGGCCGTGTACAAACATCTATCCGTGATAGGGGTTCCGAAGCCTGAACCTGACGATGCTCCAACAAATACCGTTACACCCATAGACGAAACTGATGATTATGCTAAATTTCGATATGACATATTGAAATCTATTTATTCTACGCACGCAATGTCCAATAGTGTTGTGGATAAAAACCCATACATATTTATTTACTCTGATCTGGTGAAACAACAATTGGTCGGGGGAGAAATGGTACGTCTCTTGCGTCTTACCCGAAAACAGTGTTCGGACACAAATACGTCTTGCACAGTACCCGTAGCCCATCAAACATTCGACCCGATTCATTACGTTCCTCTGGATAAAGCCTCTTTCGAAACAATAGAAATTGCGTTGTACGATAGAAAAGGAAATTTCTTACCTTTGAGAACTGGGTCCGTACCCACAATCGCTGTTTTACATTTTCGTAGAAAAGCAAAGTCCTTTTAAAAAACAGTAGACAGCTATTTCTCTCAGTCTTTGTCGAAAAGCGAATCAATCACCATGAATTCGCAGACCGAATATTATAGTAACCAAATCCGTGGAGGAATTGGGCCCATCTACCGTTCAACTAGAAATCAAAAAGGGAGAGGATTGGGGTCACTTTTCGCAGGACTGTTTAGAATGGTGAAACCTCTACTCTGGAGCGGTGCAAAGACGATCGGAAGAGAAGCTTTAAAAACAGGAGCTAACATTATCACCGACATTGCAACAACCCAACAAACTCCGAAAACTATTGTTCGTCAACGGGTACGTGAAGCAGGTCAAAATCTTCAAAGTAAAGCACAACGGAAAATCGACTCTCTGGTAGGTTCTGGTATAAGAACCAAACCTGCAACAAGAATTGCTCAGTTGATGTTAAAACGTTCAGCCACCCGTATTAGAACATCTACGATCCGTAAAAAACGAGCATCCAAAAAACGAAGGAAAACATCCGCAAAATCTAGGAGAACACGTAAAAGAAAAATCAAACAGAAGGTCTCAGGGAAAGATATTTTTGGATAATGATGGAAGATAACATGTGCATGATCTCGCAGTTCGACCTCTTCCGGAAAAAACCTATTCAGCAAAATGTGGAAAAAACGTACACAGCCACCTACAAACCTATCGCTTCCATCGATAATCAGAATATAATTCAGTTTGTCATACCGGCGGCAGGAACTGATTTTCTCGATCTTTCATCTGCCTATCTTCGTCTGCAAACGCAAATGGTTAAACAGGATGGAAGTCCCATGAGTGCTTCCGAAACAGAAAATGCCCTCACAAAAAACTGCGGGGTCGTGAATTATCTTCTCCATTCACTCTTTTCCCAATGTACAGTGACTCTCAACGGCATTGCTGTAACAACCGCCGATAACAATTACGCATATAAAGCAATCTTCGAAGCAGCTATCAATTACGGAAGCGATGCCGCAAACACGCATCTCACGAATGCCCTGTGGTATTTGGACACACCTGAACATCAAGATCAAATCACTGCCGACAACACAGGTTTCACCACAAGAAAAAAATTTTTCCAGTATGTTCCGACGATCGGTAATCCTACGGAAGTGACAGCCGTGGTCGACCTTATGGGAAAACTTCACATAGATTTCTTCCACCAGTCTAAATACCTGATCAACGGTGTTGAAGTACGCATCGATCTAGCTAGATCACGTGACGCTTTTTACATCTGGGGAGACCAGACATCACCTACAGTAAGAATAAAAATTTTAAAGGCTGTTCTCGAAATAAATCACATCATTCCTACTCCTACCACCAGTTTGGCCATAGACAGAGCACTCACTTACGCTCCTGCCCATTATCCGTTTACCAGAAGCGTCATCAAAGCTTATTCTTACGTCGCCGGAACGCAGCAGATTTCGATCGATAATGCTTTTCAAGGTCCTTTTCCGAATGTTGTTCTTTTTGCTATGGTATCCACCGCCAGCTTTCTCGGAGACAGTAAGAAAAATCCGTTCGACTTTAGAAGTTTTAACCTATCTTCTTTCCATCTTGTGAAAAATGGAGAACTCGTACCTTCCGAACCTTTACAAATCACCACAGGAGGAAACAGCGGATTGATAACACGTGCCTATCAAACTCTATTTTCCGGTACAGGCATTCACCACGCCAATTACGGACACCAGATCACACGGAAAATGTTCGAGAACGGATTCTTTTTCCTGATTTACGACATAACACCAGACTCTTCAGGAAACGACACGCACACCAGTCTCCAGGAACAAGGCATCATTGGAGCCGAGATGCAGTTTTCTCCTCAGCTGTCGGAAAATATAACATGCCTTTTGTATGCTGAATTTGAATCTGCAGTAGATATACCTAAAGATAGAAGTGTCATCGTCCATCAGTGAGACCGAATTTTCCATAAATATGTGTGCCTGTGTTTCTGACTCCCAGTGTTACCGAAATAGCTCTTATGTAAACATTATACTGCTTGTGATGGAAAAACCCACCAAAGTGATAACCCGTACTATTAAGCATAGTAGTGTTTCTTCGAAAGTGACAACTTCAAAACCTGTGAACATACAATTGTTTCCCGAACTATTTGACAACAGCCCAGGAAGCATAGAAATGACCAAAGACAGACACATTATTATACATTATTGAAAACATAAGCAGCATGAACACGTCGCAGATCAGACAGATTCTATCTCGAAACTGTTCCACCAGAAACATTTTTTACGGTGTTTACCCGAGAGATCTTTTACCTCGGACGTTTCCTAAGCCGGCCTTGGTCATTGCAAACACTGACAAGTCCGACTCCCGGGGTACACACTGGGTGGCCTTCTATTTCGACAAAAACAATGTGGCCGAGTATTTCGATTCATACGGATTTCATCCTTTCTATCAAGAATTCGTAACTTTCCTGAACAGTCATTCCTCGGTCTGGACTTACAACAGCATTCCCTTACAGGGGATATTGGCCACAACATGCGGTCATTACTGTTGCGTGTATGCTTATTACAAAGCACGTCACGTTACAACCAAGGATTTCATCCACACATTTCCACCAGGTATCAGTAAAGATGGATATATCCTGCACCGTTTTCGTCAGATCTTCAAATGTTTACTACATTCCAAGTGTCCCAGAGGGGAACAGACGTGTTGTTCTATCCACACGATCCAGGCTCGTGTCATGAAGAAATCTATTTAAAATGTGTGCTGCGTATCTTTCTCTCAGTGCCATCGAGACAGTTCTAGTGAACACACCATGAAACCTACTGCGGCTTCTATAATGGAGAAACACGACAAACTTGTGACACGCATGACCCATAAGGATGATGTTTCCAAACGTAAACCTCGAAAACGTGTGCAACCCATTAAATTAGAAACCATTACTATCAAGAACGAGGCGGCTGAC
This sequence comes from Lepisma saccharinum, assembly GCF_977018435.1. NCBI lineage: Eukaryota > Metazoa > Arthropoda > Insecta > Zygentoma > Lepismatidae > Lepisma > Lepisma saccharinum. Next base: position 330,358 of record NW_028143029.1, read on the forward strand.
GAAGGAATGGATGTGACTACGGACTGTGATTTCATAAAGAGACGTAGGGAAATTGGTTTTTCCACAGACAAAATCGAGTGTCCTAAACTACATGACGTAGATGCATGTTTAGATCTCTATCTTGCAAACACATATTTTCTGAACAAGGAAAAAAACAAGTACGTAGCCATAGGATTCGAAAAGGAATCCCCTTTCAATTTGGTGTGGGAGTTTTCGCAACAGGGGAGATCACCCGTACGCATCCATTCTAAACAGATTAGAGAACTGTGTGCTTCAAAATCTGACTTACTGAATTACGTCGACACTGGTCGACGATTCAATTATTTGGTTACTGGAAATATCACCGTTAGTGGTGTAAATTTTTTCGGGAAACGTTGCATCTCGATGTATCAACATCATTCACCGGATGCTTTCATTTTCACAGCCTCTGAACTACATTTATTTATGTGTAATCTTTTCAGACCTCTGCAAAAATTAATGAACGAACGTTATCATAAATTACAACCCGAAATGGAGGCTTTTGTATATTGTATAAAAAAGAATATGGTTTCAGAAAAAAAAGAAGTACCCGATGTATTGAACTATTTTTATGTACTTTGGTACAACGAACTGATGATTGAAATATATCTTCAGAACAATCTTGGACACACATTGATATTGTAAATAACTTACGTTATGTATCTGATGCTGTAAAGTATCCATTGTAAATCTATTCCATATTGTAAATGAACCATTGTTATTTTTATGTATTGTAATTCAGTCTTTGTTATTTTATGTATTGTAATATAACCCTTCAGGTATTGTAAACCTTCTATATCATCAATTGTAAATAAAACATTTGTGTTATTCTATATCCATACTATCAATTATAAATAAAACATTTGTATATTTTGAACATTTCTTTTATTTATTACAATAAAAAGTGTACATTTTCCAGACATTTTCAACTGCACAGGTTTTTTCACCTTTACCATGTTCTTTACATTTTAAACTTTCTGAACTGTTTTTGACACTGCTTAACTTTGGACATTCAAGTTCTTCGATATTGCATACAGTCATCTTACCCTCACCTTTTTTCCCCACTAATGTTTTCACCCATTCCATTTTCTCCGTACCTTTAACATAAACTTGCTGATTCATAAGCACTAAATACAGAAGATCTTCTAATTTCTCGTACGGTAGCCATCCATCATTCCAATCGAGACCATGTTTGTTGGTACGGAGCCAGTAATTCACTCGGCGATACTTTTCACTCAACAAGTGTAAACCATATGGAGGTTTCACTAAACAGTCAAATGCACTGTCGAAAGGAAATTTTAAAATTCCTACTTCTTTACACACAAATTCTCCTTCGACTCCTCGAAAACCTTGAATGTCCAAAAAACAGGCATCCATTTTGTTCAACAGGTGAACACTGTCAATGTATCATCAATACTGCCCCGACATATCGCACACTTGTCCAATTGAGAGGCACAGAGACCACAGGCTACAAAATGTCGACACGGAAGAATTACCACACTGCAAGAGTTTTCAAAACATATTTTACAGAGGAGCACAGAATCCACACTCTGATTATCGGATGTTTTTTCAGTAGTTTCCACACTGTCGCAATATTTGCAACTTTTCGAATCACTGTGTAACGCTGCAACACTCTGTATGTAACTACAGGCTGGTATTGCCCGGTAATGTTCTAGAATCGGGCAATCTTCGGATGTCCAATCACACACTCCGTACCCACAATGGAAACATATTACCCTATCACTGAATCCTGAATAATAAAAACCTGCAGTGACTAATTCTTCAGCAGTCTGACGTAATCCTATTGGCCACTTTCTGTAAGTCTTGTATCTCGCATTCACCGACATATAATCGGTGGTAAAAGGACCGCCTGCTATCAGACGAGTATGGTAAGTATACACTCTCATATGTCGAACAAAGAAAACTCGTATGATACTGTAGGTATCGGGTATGAAGGTTCAGCCAGAATATTCTCAAAATCACATACTGTAGGTGACGGGGTCCTTGGTATCGGCGATAAAGGTTCAGCCAGATTATCCTCAGGATCGTCGGGGAACAGCCGTCTGCGAAAATCGAAACCTTCGGGAGGAACCACAGGGAAACAAGGATGACCTTCTAAGTTAAGTAACAATGGACGATCACAGCCAGAACACCACACGGAATTTCTGTCTGCCAACAAAGAAAGCCACTCTTTCACTCTCTTCTTCAAAGCTTCGCCCAACTCTTCCTTCCTGCGACGTAGTTCGCAGATACACCCGTGACTCGGAAATCCTGTTCTCTCGTCACCTCTTCTTTTCCTCTCTTCTATCTCCTTCAAAGTCTCGCAGCGACGGTGAATTCTTTTTCCTGATCCGTTGACCACGTGACATCCACACCAGGGGGATTCAGGTATCGCTACATACATAAACGGGAAATAACTCAGCAACCGATCCAGGGCCGTTCGATCGCTGTCCAGATCGCTGCAAGACCGAACAAGTTCCCAGAACTCTTCGTAGCTGATCTCGTAGAAATTCACACCATTATCAGACAAACGTGTACCGCTTACATCCATCCTCACATGATACTAAGATCCTCTTTCCTTTCTATTTATACCTTTTTCCCTCCTACGTCACCATTTCCGTTAAACAGACTTCAAACTACAAGGCTACGCCCAAAACATGTTCGGGCATGTTCACACAGAAAACCGTTACACCACCCAGAAATTGCAAATTCATCCAAACCTACGCCCAAAACATGTTCGGACATGTTCTATTCAGACAGAAAACCGTTACACCCGTTTCCAGGAATCTCAGACTCATCAACGGTCTCAAAACGGGAAACGCCCCCAAAAAAATAGCCACAAAAACCCCGAATACTTTCCCTCCTCCCCCCTAAGAGGAAGAAAATGGCGTTACAGATATTAAAACAATTCATAATAATAATAATAATAATAATAATAATAATAATAATCCGAGAATTTCAGACTCATCAACGCCATCTGTTTTCAAACACCGGAAACACGTACTCCAATTTATATATGACGTCACACGCCAAAATAGCGTAACAAGAAACAAAATGGCGTCACAGAAATTAAAACAATTCATAATAATATAATAATAATATTTAATAATATAATCTGGTCACGTGACTTCCATTTTGTGACGTCACAGTCACGTGACTCTCAGAAATTGCAAATTCATCCAAACCTACGCCCAAAACATGTTCGGACATGTTCTATTCAGACAGAAAACCGTTACACACATTTCCAGGAATCTCAGACTCATCAACGGTCTCAAACGGGAAACGCCCCCCAAAAATAGACATATATCTCATCAACACCAGAAACCCTTATCAAGTTCTCAATAACAACAGGAAACCCGCAATCTTATCAAAGTCCCGAAAACGCCCCCCAGACCGGAAACACTTATCACTCTCCTCATTAACAACAGGAAGTTCATATCATTAAGCCCCGCCCACTTTTTCCCAACAGCCAATCAAAACGCTCAAAACACCCACCCTTGCTTGCCCACACTGCTTGGTCATCAATTGATCTTTGATCGATCTTTTCCAATCAATTGATTTATCGGACTCTACGCGGGTGCATAACTACTCAGATCTTCACCAAACTTTGCAGGGATACATTGGATGTCAAGACACGTGGAAAAAACGTACAAAACAAGAGATTGGAGACATCAAGATTATGGATGAATTTTTTAAGAATTTTCAAATTTTCAGAAAGGAGGTTCCATATAAAGTCAAAAACTACATACTCAGATCTTCACCAAACTTTGCAGGGATACATTGGATGTCAAGACACGTGGAAAAAACGTACAAAACAAGAGATTGGAGACATCAAGATTTTCGACGAATTTTTTAGCAATTTTCAAATTTTCAGAAAGGATGTTCCAGATAAGGTCAAAAACGACATACTCAGATCTTCACCAAACTTTGCAGGGATACATTGGAGGTCGAGACACGTGGAAAAAACGTACAAAACAAGAGATTGGAGACAGCAAGATTTTGGACGAATTTTTTAAGAATTTTCAAATTTTCAGATAGGAGGTTCCAGATAAGGTCAAAAACTACATACTCAGATCTTCACCAAACTTTGCAGGGATACATTGGATGTCAAGACACGTGGAAAAACATACAAAACATAGGATTGGTGACATCAAGATTTTGGACGAATTTTTTAAGAATTTTCAAATTTTCAGAAAGGAGGTTCCATATAAGGTCAAAAACTACATACTCAGATCTTCACCAAACTTTGCAGGGATACATTGGATGTCAAGACACGGGGAAAAAACGTACAAAACAAGAGATTGGAGACATCAAGATTATGGACGAATTTTTTGAGAATTTTCAAATTTTCAGAAAGGAGGTTCCATATAAGGTCAAAAACTACATACTCAGATCTTCACCAAACTTTGGAGGGATACATTGGATGTCAAGACACGTGGAAAAAACGTACAAAACAAGAGATTGGAGACATCAAGATTTTGGACGAATTTTTTAAGAATTTTCAAATTTTCAGAAAGGATGTTCCAGATAAGGTCAAAAACGACATACTCAGATCTTCACCAAACTTTGCAGGGATACATTGGAGGTCGAGACACGTGGAAAAAACGTACAAAACAAGAGATTGGAGACATCAAGATTTTGGACGAATTTTTGAAGAATTTTCAAATTTTCAGATAGGAGGTTCCAGATAAGGTCAAAAACTACATACTCAGATCTCCACCAAACATTGCACGGATACATTGGATGTCAAGACACGTGGAAAAAACGTACAAAACAAGAGATTGGAGACATCACGATTTTCGACGAATTTTTGAAGAATTTTCAAATTTTCAGATAGGAGGTTCCAGATAAGATCAAAAACTACATACTCAGATCTTCACCAAACGTTGCAGGGATACTTTGCATGTCAAGACACGTGGAAAAAACGTACAAAACAAGAGATTGGAGACATCAAGATTTTCAACGAATTTTTTAAGAATTTTCAAATTTTCAGATGGGAGGTTCCAGATAAGGTCAAAAACGACATACTCAGATCGTCACCAAACTTTGCATGGATACATTGGATGTCAAGACACGTGGAAAAAACGTACAAAACAAGAGATTGGAGACATCAAGATTTTGGACGAATTTTTTGAGAATTTTCAAATTTTCAGATGGGAGGTTCCAGATAAGGTCAAAAACGACATACTCAATTCTTCACCAAACTTTGCATGGATACATTGGATGTCAAGACACGTGGAAAAAACATACAAAACATAGGATTGGTGACATCAAGATTTTGGACGAATTTTTTAAGAATTTTCAAATTTTCAGAAAGGAGGTTCCATATAAGGTCAAAAACTACATACTCAGATCTTCACCAAACTTTGCAGGGATACATTGGATGTCAAGACACGTGGAAAAAACGTACAAAACAAGAGATTGGAGACATCAAGATTATTGACGAATTTTTTGAGAATTTTCAAATTTTCAGAAAGGAGGTTCCATATAAAGTCAAAAACTACATACTCAGATCTTCACCAAACTTTGCATGGATACATTGGATGTCAAGACACGTGGAAAAAACGTACAAAACAAGAGATTGGAGACATCAAGATTTTCGACGAATTTTTTAGCAATTTTCAAATTTTCAGAAAGGATGTTCCAGATAAGGTCAAAAACGACATACTCAGATCTTCACCAAACTTTGCAGGGATACATTGGAGGTCGAGACACGTGGAAAAAACGTACAAAACAAGAGATTGGAGACATCAAGATTTTGGACGAATTTTTGAAGAATTTTCAAATTTTCAGATAGGAGGTTCCAGATAAGGTCAAAAACTACATACTCAGATCTCCACCAAACATTGCAGGGATACATTGGATGTCAAGACACGTGGATAAAACGTACAAAACAAGAGATTGGAGACATCAAGATTTTCGACGAATTTTTGAAGAATTTTCAAATTTTCAGATAGGAGGTTCCAGATAAGATCAAAAACTACATACTCAGATCTTCACCAAACGTTGCAGGGATACTTTGCATGTCAAGACACGTGGAAAAAACGTACAAAACAAGAGATTTGAGACATCAAGATTTTGGACGAATTTTTTAAGAATTTTCAAATTTTCAGAAAGGAGGTTCCATATAAGGTCAAAAACTACATACTCAGATCTTCACCAAACTTTGCAGGGATACATTGAATGTCAAGACACGTGGAAAAAACGTACAAAACAAGAGATTGGGGTCATCAAGATTTTGGACGGATTTTTTAGGAATTTTCAAATTTTCAGATGGGAGGTTCCAGATAAGGTCAAAAACTACATACTCAGATCTTCACCAAACTTTGCAGGGATACATTGGATGTCAAGACACGTGGAAAAAACGTACAAAACAAGAGATTGGAGACATCAAGATTATGGATGAATTTTTTAAGAATTTTCAAATTTTCAGAAAGGAGGTTCCATATAAAGTCAAAAACTACATACTCAGATCTTCACCAAACTTTGCAGGGATACATTGGATGTCAAGACACGTGGAAAAAACGTACAAAACAAGAGATTGGAGACATCAAGATTTTCGACGAATTTTTTAGCAATTTTCAAATTTTCAGAAAGGATGTTCCAGATAAGGTCAAAAACGACATACTCAGATCTTCACCAAACTTTGCAGGGATACATTGGAGGTCGAGACACGTGGAAAAAACGTACAAAACAAGAGATTGGAGACAGCAAGATTTTGGACGAATTTTTTAAGAATTTTCAAATTTTCAGATAGGAGGTTCCAGATAAGGTCAAAAACTACATACTCAGATCTTCACCAAACTTTGCAGGGATACATTGGATGTCAAGACACGTGGAAAAACATACAAAACATAGGATTGGTGACATCAAGATTTTGGACGAATTTTTTAAGAATTTTCAAATTTTCAGAAAGGAGGTTCCATATAAGGTCAAAAACTACATACTCAGATCTTCACCAAACTTTGCAGGGATACATTGGATGTCAAGACACGGGGAAAAAACGTACAAAACAAGAGATTGGAGACATCAAGATTATGGACGAATTTTTTGAGAATTTTCAAATTTTCAGAAAGGAGGTTCCATATAAGGTCAAAAACTACATACTCAGATCTTCACCAAACTTTGGAGGGATACATTGGATGTCAAGACACGTGGAAAAAACGTACAAAACAAGAGATTGGAGACATCAAGATTTTGGACGAATTTTTTAAGAATTTTCAAATTTTCAGAAAGGATGTTCCAGATAAGGTCAAAAACGACATACTCAGATCTTCACCAAACTTTGCAGGGATACATTGGAGGTCGAGACACGTGGAAAAAACGTACAAAACAAGAGATTGGAGACATCAAGATTTTGGACGAATTTTTGAAGAATTTTCAAATTTTCAGATAGGAGGTTCCAGATAAGGTCAAAAACTACATACTCAGATCTCCACCAAACATTGCACGGATACATTGGATGTCAAGACACGTGGAAAAAACGTACAAAACAAGAGATTGGAGACATCAAGATTTTCGACGAATTTTTGAAGAATTTTCAAATTTTCAGATAGGAGTTTCCAGATAAGATCAAAAACTACATACTCAGATCTTCACCAAACGTTGCAGGGATACTTTGCATGTCAAGACACGTGGAAAAAACGTACAAAACAAGAGATTGGAGACATCAAGATTTTCAACGAATTTTTTAAGAATTTTCAAATTTTCAGATGGGAGGTTCCAGATAAGGTCAAAAACGACATACTCAGATCGTCACCAAACTTTGCATGGATACATTGGATGTCAAGACACGTGGAAAAAACGTACAAAACAAGAGATTGGAGACATCAAGATTTTGGACGAATTTTTTGAGAATTTTCAAATTTTCAGATGGGAGGTTCCAGATAAGGTCAAAAACGACATACTCAGATCTTCACCAAACTTTGCATGGATACATTGGATGTCAAGACACGTGGAAAAAACATACAAAACATAGGATTGGTGACATCAAGATTTTGGACGAATTTTTTAAGAATTTTCAAATTTTCAGAAAGGAGGTTCCATATAAGGTCAAAAACTACATACTCAGATCTTCACCAAACTTTGCAGGGATACATTGGATGTCAAGACACGTGGAAAAAACGTACAAAACAAGAGATTGGAGACATCAAGATTATTGACGAATTTTTTGAGAATTTTCAAATTTTCAGAAAGGAGGTTCCATATAAAGTCAAAAACTACATACTCAGATCTTCACCAAACTTTGCATGGATACATTGGATGTCAAGACACGTGGAAAAAACGTACAAAACAAGAGATTGGAGACATCAAGATTTTCGACGAATTTTTTAGCAATTTTCAAATTTTCAGAAAGGATGTTCCAGATAAGGTCAAAAACGACATACTCAGATCTTCACCAAACTTTGCAGGGATACATTGGAGGTCGAGACACGTGGAAAAAACGTACAAAACAAGAGATTGGAGACATCAAGATTTTGGACGAATTTTTGAAGAATTTTCAAATTTTCAGATAGGAGGTTCCAGATAAGGTCAAAAACTACATACTCAGATCTCCACCAAACATTGCAGGGATACATTGGATGTCAAGACACGTGGAAAAAACGTACAAAACAAGAGATTGGAGACATCAAGATTTTCGACGAATTTTTGAAGAATTTTCAAATTTTCAGATAGGAGGTTCCAGATAAGATCAAAAACTACATACTCAGATCTTCACCAAACGTTGCAGGGATACTTTGCATGTCAAGACACGTGGAAAAAACGTACAAAACAAGAGATTTGAGACATCAAGATTTTGGACGAATTTTTTAAGAATTTTCAAATTTTCAGAAAGGAGGTTCCATATAAGGTCAAAAACTACATACTCAGATCTTCACCAAACTTTGCAGGGATACATTGAATGTCAAGACACGTGGAAAAAACGTACAAAACAAGAGATTGGGGTCATCAAGATTTTGGACGGATTTTTTAGGAATTTTCAAATTTTCAGATGGGAGGTTCCAGATAAGGTCAAAAACTACATACTCAGATCTTCACCAAACTTTGCAGGGATACATTGGATGTCAAGACACGTGGAAAAAACGTACAAAACAAGAGATTGGAGACATCAAGATTTTGGACGAATTTTTTAAGAATTTTCAAATTTTCAGATGGGAGGTTCCAGATAAGGTCAAAAACGACATACTCAGATCTTCACCAAACTTTGCATGGATACATTGGATGTCAAGACACGTGGAAAAAACATACAAAACATAGGATTGGTGACATCAAGATTTAGGACGAATTTTTTAAGAATTTTCAAATTTTCAGAAAGGAGGTTCCATATAAGGTCAAAAACTACATACTCAGATCTTCACCAAACTTTGCAGGGATACATTGGATGTCAAGACACGGGGAAAAAACGTACAAAACAAGAGATTGGAGACATCAAGATTATGGACGAATTTTTTGAGAATTTTCAAATTTTCAGAAAGGAGGTTCCATATAAGGTCAAAAACTACATACTCAGAACTTCACCAAACTTTGCAGGGATACATTGGATGTCAAGACACGTGGAAAAAACGTACAAAACAAGAGATTGGAGACATCAAGATTTTGGACGAATTTTTTAAGAATTTTCAAATTTTCAGAAAGGATGTTCCAGATAAGGTCAAAAACGACATACTCAGATCTTCACCAAACTTTGCAGGGATACATTGGAGGTCGAGACACGTGGAAAAAACGTACAAAACAAGAGATTGGAGACATCAAGATTTTGGACGAATTTTTGAAGAATTTTCAAATTTTCAGATAGGAGGTTCCAGATAAGGTCAAAAACTACATACTCAGATCTCCACCAAACATTGCACGGATACATTGGATGTCAAGACACGTGGAAAAAACGTACAAAACAAGAGATTGGAGACATCAAGATTTTCGACGAATTTTTGAAGAATTTTCAAATTTTCAGATAGGAGGTTCCAGATAAGATCAAAAACTACATACTCAGATCTTCACCAAACGTTGCAGGGATACTTTGCATGTCAAGACACGTGGAAAAAACGTACAAAACAAGAGATTGGAGACATCAAGATTTTCAACGAATTTTTTAAGAATTTTCAAATTTTCAGATGGCAGGTTCCAGATAAGGTCAAAAACGACATACTCAGATCGTCACCAAACTTTGCATGGATACATTGGATGTCAAGACACGTGGAAAAAACGTACAAAACAAGAGATTGGAGACATCAAGATTTTGGACGAATTTTTTGAGAATTTTCAAATTTTCAGATGGGAGGTTCCAGATAAGGTCAAAAACGACATACTCAGATCTTCACCAAACTTTGCATGGATACATTGGATGTCAAGACACGTGGAAAAAACATACAAAACATAGGATTGGTGACATCAAGATTTTGGACGAATTTTTTAAGAATTTTCAAATTTTCAGAAAGGAGGTTCCATATAAGGTCAAAAACTACATACTCAGATCTTCACCAAACTTTGCAGGGATACATTGGATGTCAAGACACGTGGAAAAAACGTACAAAACAAGAGATTCGAGACATCAAGATTATGGACGAATTTTTTGAGAATTTTCAAATTTTCAGAAAGGAGGTTCCATATAAAGTCAAAAACTACATACTCAGATCTTCACCAAACTTTGGAGGGATACATTGGATGTCAAGACACGTGGAAAAAACGTACAAAACAAGAGATTGGAGACATCAAGATTTTGGACGAATTTTTTAAGAATTTTCAAATTTTCAGAAAGGATGTTCCAGATAAGGTCAAAAACGACATACTCAGATCTTCACCAAACTTTGCAGGGATACATTGGAGGTCGAGACACGTGGAAAAAACGTACAAAACAAGAGATTGGAGACATCAAGATTTTGGACGAATTTTTGAAGAATTTTCAAATTTTCAGATAGGAGGTTCCAGATAAGGTCAAAAACTACATACTCAGATCTTCACCAAACTTTGCATGGATACATTGGATGTCAAGACACGTGGAAAAAACATACAAAACATAGGATTGGTGACATCAAGATTTTGGACGAATTTTTTAAGAATTTTCAAATTTTCAGAAAGGAGGTTCCATATAAGGTCAAAAACTACATACTCAGATCTTCACCAAACTTTGCAGGGATACATTGGATGTCAAGACACGGGGAAAAAACGTACAAAACAAGAGATTGGAGACATCAAGATTATGGACGAATTTTTTGAGAATTTTCAAATTTTCAGAAAGGAGGTTCCATATAAGGTCAAAAACTACATACTCAGATCTTCACCAAACTTTGCAGGGATACATTGGATGTCAAGACACGTGGAAAAAACGTACAAAACAAGAGATTGGAGACATCAAGATTTTGGACGAATTTTTTAAGAATTTTCAAATTTTCAGAAAGGATGTTCCAGATAAGGTCAAAAACGACATACTCAGATCTTCACCAAACTTTGCAGGGATACATTGGAGGTCGAGACACGTGGAAAAAACGTACAAAACAAGAGATTGGAGACATCAAGATTTTGGACGAATTTTTGAAGAATTTTCAAATTTTCAGATAGGAGGTTCCAGATAAGGTCAAAAACTACATACTCAGATCTCCACCAAACATTGCACGGATACATTGGATGTCAAGACACGTGGAAAAAACGTACAAAACAAGAGATTGGAGACATCAAGATTTTCGACGAATTTTTGAAGAATTTTCAAATTTTCAGATAGGAGGTTCCAGATAAGATCAAAAACTACATACTCAGATCTTCACCAAACGTTGCAGGGATACTTTGCATGTCAAGACACGTGGAAAAAACGTACAAAACAAGAGATTGGAGACATCAAGATTTTCGACGAATTTTTTAAGAATTTTCAAATTTTCAGATGGGAGGTTCCAGATAAGGTCAAAAACGACATACTCAGATCGTCACCAAACTTTGCATGGATACATTGGATGTCAAGACACGTGGAAAAAACGAACAAAACAAGAGATTGGAGACATCAAGATTTTGGACGAATTTTTTGAGAATTTTCAAATTTTCAGATGGGAGGTTCCAGATAAGGTCAAAAACGACATACTCAGATCTTCACCAAACTTTGCATGGATACATTGGATGTCAAGACACGTGGAAAAAACATACAAAACATAGGATTGGTGACATCAAGATTTTGGACGAATTTTTTAAGAATTTTCAAATTTTCAGAAAGGAGGTTCCATATAAGGTCAAAAACTACATACTCAGATCTTCACCAAACTTTGCAGGGATACATTGGATGTCAAGACACGTGGAAAAAACGTACAAAACAAGAGATTGGAGACATCAAGATTATGGACGAATTTTTTGAGAATTTTCAAATTTTCAGAAAGGAGGTTCCATATAAAGTCAAAAACTACATACTCAGATCTTCACCAAACTTTGCAGGGATACATTATATGTCAAGACACGTGGAAAAAACGTACAAAACAAGAGATTGGAGACATCAAGATTTTCGACGAATTTTTTAGCAATTTTCAAATTTTCAGAAAGGATGTTCCAGATAAGGTCAAAAACGACATACTCAGATCTTCACCAAACTTTGCAGGGATACATTGGAGGTCGAGACACGTGGAAAAAACGTACAAAACAAGAGATTGGAGACATCAAGATTTTGGACGAATTTTTGAAGAATTTTCAAATTTTCAGATAGGAGGTTCCAGATAAGGTCAAAAACTACATACTCAGATCTCCACCAAACATTGCAGGGATACATTGGATGTCAAGACACGTGGAAAAAACGTACAAAACAAGAGATTGGAGACATCAAGAATTTCGACGAATTTTTGAAGAATTTTCAAATTTTCAGATAGGAGGTTCCAGATAAGATCAAAAACTACATACTCAGATCTTCACCAAACGTTGCAGGGATACTTTGCATGTCAAGACACGTGGAAAAAACGTACAAAACAAGAGATTGGAGACATCAAGATTTTCGACGAATTTTTTAAGAATTTTCAAATTTTCAGATGGGAGGTTCCAGATAAGGTCAAAAACGACATACTCAGATCTTCACCAAACTTTGCATGGATACATTGCATGTCAAGACACGTGGAAAAAACGTACAAAACAAGAGATTGGAGACATCAAGATTTTGGACGAATTTTTTAAGAATTCACAAATTTTAAGAAAGGAGGTTCCATATAAGGTCAAAAACTACATACTCAGATCTTCACCAAACTTTGCAGGGATACATTGGATGTCAAGACACGTGGAAAAAACGTACAAAACAAGAGATTGGGGTCATCAAGATTTTGGACGAATTTTTTAAGAATTTTCAAATTTTCAGATAGGAGGTTCCATATAAGGTCAAAAACTACATACTCAGATCTTCACCAAACTTTGCATGGATACATTGGATGTCAAGACACGTGGAAAAATCATACAAAACATAGGATTGGGGACATCAAGATTTTGGTCGAATTTTTTAAGAATTTTCAAATTTTCAGATAGGAGGTTCCATATAAGGTCAAAAACTACATACTCAGATCTTCACCAAACTTTGCAGGGATACATTGGATGTCAAGACACGTGGAAAAAACATACAAGACCTACGATTGGGGACATCAAGATTTTGGTCAAATTTTTTAAGAATTTTCAAATTTTCAGGTTCCATATAAGGTCAAAAACTACATACTCAGATCTTCACCAAACTTTGCAGGGATACATTGGATGTCAAGACACGTGGAAAACGTACAAAACAAGAGATTGGAGACATCAAGATTTTGGACGAATTTTTTAAGAATTTTCAAATTTTCAGATAGGAGGTTCCATATAAGGTCAAAAACTACATACTCAGATCTTCACCAAACATTGCAGGGATACATTGGAGGTCAAGACACGTGGAAAAAACGTACAAAACAAGAGATTGGAGACATCAAGATTTTGGACGAATTTTTTAAAAATTTTCAAATTTTCAGATAGGAGGTTCCAGATAAGGTCTAAAACTACATACTCAGATCTTCACCAAACTTTGCAGGGATACATTGGATGTCAAGACACGTGGAAAAAACATACAAAACATAGGATTGGGGATATCAAGATTTTGGTCAAATTTTTTAAGAATTTTCAAATTTTCAGATAGGAGGTTCCATATAAGGTCAAAAACTACATACTCAGATCTTCAATAAAAAACATTGCAGGGATACATTGGATGTCAAGACACGTGGAAAAAACGTACAAAACAAGAGATTGGAGACATCAAGATTTTGGACGAATTTTTGAAGAATTTTCAAATTTTCAGATAGGAGGTTCCAGATAAGGTCAAAAACTACATACTCAGATCTTCACCAAACGTTGCAGGGATACTTTGCATGTCAAGACACGTGGAAAAAACGTACAAAACAAGAGATTGGAGACATCAAGATTTTCGACGAATTTTTTAAGAATTTTCAAATTTTCAGATGGGAGGTTCCAGATAAGGTCAAAAACTACATACTCAGATCTTCACCAAACATTGCAGGGATACATTGGATGTCAAGACACGTGGAAAAAACGTACAAAACAAGAGATTGGAGACATCAAGATTTTGGACGAATTTTTTAAGAATTTTCAAATTTTCAGATAGGGGGTTCCATATAAAGTCAAAAACTACATACTCAGATCTTCACCAAACATTGCAGGGATACATTGGATGTCAAGACACGTGGAAAAAACTTACAAAACAAGAGATTGGAGACATCAAGATTTTGGACGAATTTTTTAAGAATTTTCAAATTTTCAGATAGGAGGTTCCATATAAGGTCAAAAACTACATACTCAGATCTTCACCAAACTTTGCAGGGATACATTGGATGTCAAGACACGTGGAAAAAACGTACAAAACAAGAGATTGGAGACATCAAGATTTTCGACGAATTTTTTAAGAATTTTCAAATTTTCAGATAGGAGGTTCCATATAAGGTCAAAAACTACATACTCAGATCTTCATCAAACAATCCAGGGATACATTGGATGTCAAGACACGTGGATAAAACGTACAAAACAAGAGATTGGATACATCAAGATTTTGGACGAATTTTTTAACAATTTTCAAATTTTCAGATAGGAGGTTCCAGATAAGGTCAAAAACTACATACTCAGATCTTCACCAAACTTTGCAGGGATACATTGGATGTCAAGACACGTGGAAAAAACGTACAAAACAAGAGATTGGAGACATCAAGATTTTGGGCGAATTTTTTAAGAATTTTCAAATTTTCAGAAAGGATGTTCCAGATAAGGTCAAAAACGACATACTCAGATCTTCACCAAACTTTGCAGGGATACATTGGATGTCAAGACACGTGGAAAAAACATACAAAACATAGGATTTGGTATATCAAGATTTTGGTCAAATTTTTTAAGAATTTTCAAATTTTCAGATAGGAAGTTCCATATAAGGTCATAAACTACATACTCAGATCTTCACCAAACATTGCAGGGATACATTGGATGTCAAGACACGTGGAAAAAACGTACAAAACAAGAGATTGGAGACATCAAGATTTTGGACGAATTTTTTAAGAATTTTCAAATTTTCAGATAGGAGGTTCCATATAAGGTCAAAAACTACATACTCAGATCTTCACCAAACATTGCAGGGATACATTGGATGTCAAGACACGTGGAAAAAACGTACAAAACAAGAGATTGGAGACATCAAGAATTTGGACGAATTTTTTAAGAATTTTCAAATTTTCAGATAGGAGGTTCCATATAACGTCAAAAACTACATACTCAGATCTTCACCAAACTTTGCAGGGATACATTGGATGTCAAGACACGTGGAGAAAACGTACAAAACAAGAGATTGGAGACATCAAGATTTTGGACGAATTTTTTAAGAATTTTCAAATTTTCAGATAGGAGGTTCCAGATAAGGTCAAAAACTACATACTCAGATCTTCACCAAACTTTGCAGGGATACATTGGATGTCAAGACACGTGGAAAAAACGTACAAAACAAGAGATTGGAGACATCAAGATTTTCGACGAATTTTTTAAGAATTTTCAAATTTTCAGATAGGAGGTTCCATATAAGGTCAAAAACTACATACTCAGATCTTCACCAAACAATCCAAAGATACATTGGATGTCAAGACACGTGGAAAAAACGTACAAAACAAGAGATTGGAGACATCAAGATTTTGGACGAATTTTTTAAGAATTTTCAAATTTTCAGATAGGAGGTTCCATATAAGGTCAAAAACTACATACTCAGATCTTCACCAAACTTTGCAGGGATACATTGGATGTCAAGACACGTGGAAAAAACGTACAAAACAAGAGATTGGAGACATCAAGATTTTGGACGAATTTTTTAACAATTTTCAAATTTTCAGATAGGAGGTTCCAGATAAGGTCAAAAACTACATACTCAGATCTTCACCAAACTTTGCAGGGATACATTGGATGTCAAGACACGTGGAAAAAACGTACAAAACAAGAGATTGGAGACATCAAGATTTTGGGCGAATTTTTTAAGAATTTTCAAATTTTCAGAAAGGATGTTCCAAATAAGGTCAAAAACGACATACTCAGATCTTCACCAAACTTTGCAGGGATACATTGGATGTCAAGACACGTGGAAAAAACATACAAAACATAGGATTTGGGATATCAAGATTTTGGTCAAATATTTTAAGAATTTTCAAATTTTCAGATAGGAGGTTCCATATAAGGTCAAAAACTACATACTCAGATCTTCACCAAACATTGCAGGGATACATTGGATGTCAAGACACGTGGAAAAAACGTACAAAACAAGAGATTGGAGACATCAAGATTTTGGACGAATTTTTTAAGAATTTTCAAATTTTCAGATAGGAGGTTCCATATGAGGTCAAAAACTACATACTCAGATCTTCACCAAACATTGCAGGGATACATTGGATGTCAAGACACGTGGAAAAAACGTACAAAACAAGAGATTGGAGACATCAAGAATTTGGACGAATTTTTTACGAATTTTCAAATTTTCAGATAGGAGGTTCCATATAACGTCAAAAACGACTTACTCAGATCTTCACCAAACATTGCAGGGATACATTGGATGTCAAGACACGTGGAAAAAACGTACAAAACAAGAGATTGGAGACATCAAGATTTTGGACGAATTTTTGAAGAATTTTCAAATTTTCAGATAGGAGGTTCCAGATAAGGTCAAAAACTACATACTCAGATCTTCACCAAACTTTGCAGGGATACATTGGATGTCAAGACACGTGGAAAAAACGTACAAAACAAGAGATTGGAGACATCAAGATTTTGGACGAATTTTTTAAGAATTTTCAAATTTTCAGAAAGGATGTTCCAAATAAGGTCAAAAACGACATACTCAGATCTTCACCAAACTCTGCAGGGATACATTGGATGTCAAGACACGTGGAAAAAACATACAAAACATAGGATTGGGGACATCAAGATTTTGGTCAAATTTTTTAAGAATTTTCAAATTTTCAGATAGGAGGTTCCTTATAAGGTCAAAAACTACATACTCAGAATTTCACCAAACATTGCAGGGATACATTGGATGTCAAGACACGTGGAAAAAACGTACAAAACAAGAGATTGGAGACATCAAGATTTTGGACGAATTTTTGAAGAATTTTCAAATTTTCAGATAGGAGGTTCCAGATAAGGTCAAAAACTACATACTCAGATCTTCACCAAACGTTGCAGGGATACTTTGCATGTCAAGACACGTGGAAAAAACGTACAAAACAAGAGATTGGAGACATCAAGATTTTCGACGAATTTTTTAAGAATTTTCAAATTTTCAGATCAGAGGTTCCAGATGAGGTCAAAAACGACATACTCAGATCTTCACCAAACTTTGCATGGATACATTAGATGTCAAGACACGTGGAAAAAACATACAAAACATAGGATTGGAGACATCAAGATTTTGGACGAATTTTTTAACAATTTTCAAATTTTCAGAAAGGAGGTTCCACATAAGGTCAAAAACGACATACTCAGATCTTCACCAAACTTTGCAGGGATACATTGGATGTCAAGACACGTGGAAAAAACGTACAAAACAAGAGATTGGAGACATCAAGATTTTGGACGAATTTTTTAAGAATTTTCAAATTTTCAGATAGGAGGTTCCAGATAAGGTCAAAAACTACATACTCAGATCTTCACCAAACATTGCAGGGATACATTGGATGTCAAGACACGTGGAAAAAACGTACAAAACAAGAGATTGGAGACATCATGATTTTGGACGAATTTTTGAGGAATTTTCAAATTTTCAGAAATGAGGTTCCAGATAAGGTCAAAAACTACATACTCAGATCTTCACCAAACATTACAGGGATACATTGGATGTCAAGACACGTGGGAAAAACGTACAAAAAAAGAGATTGGAGACATCAAGATTTTGGACGAATTTTTTAACAATTTTCAAATTTTCAGATAGGAGGTTCCAGAAAAGGTCAAAAACTACATACTCAGATCTTCACCAAACTTTGCAGGGATACATTGGATGTCAAGACACGTGGAAAAAACATACAAAACATAGGATTGGGGACATCAAGATTTTGGACGAATTTTTTAAGAATTTTCAAATTTTCAGAAAGGAGGTTCCAGATAAGGTCAAAAACGACATACTGAGATCTTCACCAAACTTTGCAGGCATACATTGGATGTCAAGACACGTGGAAAAAACGTACAAAACAAGAGATTGGAGACATCAAGATTTTCGACGAATTTTTGAAGAATTTTCAAATTTTCAGATAGGAGGTTCCAGATAAGATCAAAAACTACATACTCAGATCTTCATCAAACGTTGCAGGGATACTTTGCATGTCAAGACACGTGGAAAAAACGTACAAAACAAGAGATTGGAGACATCAAGATTTTCAACGAATTTTTTAAGAATTTTCAAATTTTCAGATGGGAGGTTCCAGATAAGGTCAAAAACGACATACTCAGATCGTCACCAAACTTTGCATGGATACATTGGATGTCAAGACACGTGGAAAAAACGTACAAAACAAGAGATTGGAGACATCAAGATTTTGGACGAATTTTTTGAGAATTTTCAAATTTTCAGATGGGAGGTTCCAGATAAGGTCAAAAACGACATACTCAGATCTTCACCAAACTTTGCATGGATACATTGGATGTCAAGACACGTGGAAAAAACATACAAAACATAGGATTGGTGACATCAAGATTTTGGACGAATTTTTTAAGAATTTTCAAATTTTCAGAAAGGAGGTTCCATATAAGGTCAAAAACTACATACTCAGATCTTCACCAAACTTTGCAGGGATACATTGGATGTCAAGACACGTGGAAAAAACGTACAAAACAAGAGATTGGAGACATCAAGATTATTGACGAATTTTTTGAGAATTTTCAAATTTTCAGAAAGGAGGTTCCATATAAAGTCAAAAACTACATACTCAGATCTTCACCAAACTTTGCAGGGATACATTGGATGTCAAGACACGTGGAAAAAACGTACAAAACAAGAGATTGGAGACATCAAGATTTTCGACGAATTTTTTAGCAATTTTCAAATTTTCAGAAAGGATGTTCCAGATAAGGTCAAAAACGACATACTCAGATCTTCACCAAACTTTGCAGGGATACATTGGAGGTCGAGACACGTGGAAAAAACGTACAAAACAAGAGATTGGAGACATCAAGATTTTGGACGAATTTTTGAAGAATTTTCAAATTTTCAGATAGGAGGTTCCAGATAAGGTCAAAAACTACATACTCAGATCTCCACCAAACATTGCAGGGATACATTGGATGTCAAGACACGTGGAAAAAACGTACAAAACAAGAGATTGGAGACATCAAGATTTTCGACGAATTTTTGAAGAATTTTCAAATTTTCAGATAGGAGGTTCCAGATAAGATCAAAAACTACATACTCAGATCTTCACCAAACGTTGCAGGGATACTTTGCATGTCAAGACACGTGGAAAAAACGTACAAAACAAGAGATTTGAGACATCAAGATTTTGGACGAATTTTTTAAGAATTTTCAAATTTTCAGAAAGGAGGTTCCATATAAGGTCAAAAACTACATACTCAGATCTTCACCAAACTTTGCAGGGATACATTGAATGTCAAGACACGTGGAAAAAACGTACAAAACAAGAGATTGGGGTCATCAAGATTTTGGACGGATTTTTTAGGAATTTTCAAATTTTCAGATGGGAGGTTCCAGATAAGGTCAAAAACTACATACTCAGATCTTCACCAAACTTTGCAGGGATACATTGGATGTCAAGACACGTGGAAAAAACGTACAAAACAAGAGATTGGAGACATCAAGATTTTGGACGAATTTTTTAAGAATTTTCAAATTTTCAGATGGGAGGTTCCAGATCAGGTCAAAAACGACATACTCAGATCTTCACCAAACTTTGCATGGATACATTGGATGTCAAGACACGTGGAAAAAACATACAAAACATAGGATTGGTGACATCAAGATTTTGGACGAATTTTTTAAGAATTTTCAAATTTTCAGAAAGGAGGTTCCATATAAGGTCAAAAACTACATACTCAGATCTTCACCAAACTTTGCAGGGATACATTGGATGTCAAGACACGGGGAAAAAACGTACAAAACAAGAGATTGGAGACATCAAGATTATGGACGAATTTTTTGAGAATTTTCAAATTTTCAGAAAGGAGGTTCCATATAAGGTCAAAAACTACATACTCAGATCTTCACCAAACTTTGCAGGGATACATTGGATGTCAAGACACGTGGAAAAAACGTACAAAACAAGAGATTGGAGACATCAAGATTTTGGACGAATTTTTTAAGAATTTTCAAATTTTCAGAAAGGATGTTCCAGATAAGGTCAAAAACGACATACTCAGATCTTCACCAAACTTTGCAGGGATACATTGGAGGTCGAGACACGTGGAAAAAACGTACAAAACAAGAGATTGGAGACATCAAGATTTTGGACGAATTTTTGAAGAATTTTCAAATTTTCAGATAGGAGGTTCCAGATAAGGTCAAAAACTACATACTCAGATCTCCACCAAACATTGCACGGATACATTGGATGTCAAGACACGTGGAAAAAACGTACAAAACAAGAGATTGGAGACATCAAGATTTTCGACGAATTTTTGAAGAATTTTCAAATTTTCAGATAGGAGGTTCCAGATAAGATCAAAAACTACATACTCAGATCTTCACCAAACGTTGCAGGGATACTTTGCATGTCAAGACACGTGGAAAAAACGTACAAAACAAGAGATTGGAGACATCAAGATTTTCAACGAATTTTTTAAGAATTTTCAAATTTTCAGATGGCAGGTTCCAGATAAGGTCAAAAACGACATACTCAGATCGTCACCAAACTTTGCATGGATACATTGGATGTCAAGACACGTGGAAAAAACGTACAAAACAAGAGATTGGAGACATCAAGATTTTGGACGAATTTTTTGAGAATTTTCAAATTTTCAGATGGGAGGTTCCAGATAAGGTCAAAAACGACATACTCAGATCTTCACCAAACTTTGCATGGATACATTGGATGTCAAGACACGTGGAAAAAACATACAAAACATAGGATTGGTGACATCAAGATTTTGGACGAATTTTTTAAGAATTTTCAAATTTTCAGAAAGTATGTTCCATATAAGGTCAAAAACTACATACTCAGATCTTCACCAAACTTTGCAGGGATACATTGGATGTCAAGACACGTGGAAAAAACGTACAAAACAAGAGATTGGAGACATCAAGATTATGGACGAATTTTTTGAGAATTTTCAAATTTTCAGAAAGGAGGTTCCATATAAAGTCAAAAACTACATACTCAGATCTTCACCAAACTTTGCAGGGATACATTGGATGTCAAGACACGTGGAAAAAACGTACAAAACAAGAGATTGGAGACATCAAGATTTTCGGCGAATTTTTTAGCAATTTTCAAATTTTCAGAAAGGATGTTCCAGATAAGGTCAAAAACGACATACTCAGATCTTCACCAAACTTTGCAGGGATACATTGGAGGTCGAGACACGTGGAAAAAACGTACAAAACAAGAGATTGGAGACATCAAGGTTTTGGACGAATTTTTGAAGAATTTTCAAATTTTCAGATAGGAGGTTCCAGATAAGGTCAAAAACTACATACTCAGATCTTCACCAAACTTTGCATGGATACATTGGATGTCAAGACACGTGGAAAAAACATACAAAACATAGGATTGGTGACATCAAGATTTTGGACGAATTTTTTAAGAATTTTCAAATTTTCAGAAAGGAGGTTCCATATAAGGTCAAAAACTACATACTCAGATCTTCACCAAACTTTGCAGGGATACATTGGATGTCAAGACACGGGGAAAAAACGTACAAAACAAGAGATTGGAGACATCAAGATTATGGACGAATTTTTTGAGAATTTTGAAATTTTCAGAAAGGAGGTTCCATATAAGGTCAAAAACTACATACTCAGATCTTCACCAAACTTTGCAGGGATACATTGGATGTCAAGACACGTGGAAAAAACGTACAAAACAAGAGATTGGAGACATCAAGATTTTGGACGAATTTTTTAAGAATTTTCAAATTTTCAGAAAGGATGTTCCAGATAAGGTCAAAAACGACATACTCAGATCTTCACCAAACTTTGCAGGGATACATTGGAGGTCGAGACACGTGGAAAAAACGTACAAAACAAGAGATTGGAGACATCAAGATTTTGGACGAATTTTTGAAGAATTTTCAAATTTTCAGATAGGAGGTTCCAGATAAGGTCAAAAACTACATACTCAGATCTCCACCAAACATTGCACGGATACATTGGATGTCAAGACACGTGGAAAAAACGTACAAAACAAGAGATTGGAGACATCAAGATTTTCGACGAATTTTTGAAGAATTTTCAAATTTTCAGATAGGAGGTTCCAGATAAGATCAAAAACTACATAGTCAGATCTTCACCAAACGTTGCAGGGATACTTTGCATGTCAAGACACGTGGAAAAAACGTACAAAACAAGAGATTGGAGACATCAAGATTTTCGACGAATTTTTTAAGAATTTTCAAATTTTCAGATGGGAGGTTCCAGATAAGGTCAAAAACGACATACTCAGATCGTCACCAAACTTTGCATGGATACATTGGATGTCAAGACACGTGGAAAAAACGTACAAAACAAGAGATTGGAGACATCAAGATTTTGGACGAATTTTTTGAGAATTTTCAAATTTTCAGATGGGAGGTTCCAGATAAGGTCAAAAACGACATACTCAGATCTTCACCAAACTTTGCATGGATACATTGGATGTCAAGACACGTGGAAAAAACATACAAAACATAGGATTGGTGACATCAAGATTTTGGACGAATTTTTTAAGAATTTTCAAATTTTCAGAAAGGAGGTTCCATATAAGGTCAAAAACTACATACTCAGATCTTCACCAAACTTTGCAGGAATACATTGGATGTCAAGACACGTGGAAAAAACGTACAAAACAAGAGATTGGAGACATCAAGATTATGGACGAATTTTTTGAGAATTTTCAAATTTTCAGAAAGGAGGTTCCATATAAAGTCAAAAACTACATACTCAGATCTTCACCAAACTTTGCAGGGATACATTATATGTCAAGACACGTGGAAAAAACGTACAAAACAAGAGATTGGAGACATCAAGATTTTCGACGAATTTTTTAGCAATTTTCAAATTTTCAGAAAGGATGTTCCAGATAAGGTCAAAAACGACATACTCAGATCTTCACCAAACTTTGCAGGGATACATTGGAGGTCGAGACACGTGGAAAAAACGTACAAAACAAGAGATTGGAGACATCAAGATTTTGGACGAATTTTTGAAGAATTTTCAAATTTTCAGATAGGAGGTTCCAGATAAGGTCAAAAACTACATACTCAGATCTCCACCAAACATTGCAGGGATACATTGGATGTCAAGACACGTGGAAAAAACGTACAAAACAAGAGATTGGAGACATCAAGAATTTCGACGAATTTTTTAAGAATTTTCAAATTTTCAGATAGGAGGTTCCAGATAAGATCAAAAACTACATACTCAGATCTTCACCAAACGTTGCAGGGATACTTTGCATGTCAAGACACGTGGAAAAAACGTACAAAACAAGAGATTGGAGACATCAAGATTTTCGACGAATTTTTTAAGAATTTTCAAATTTTCAGATGGGAGGTTCCAGATAAGGTCAAAAACGACATACTCAGATCTTCACCAAACTTTGCATGGATACATTGCATGTCAAGACACGTGGAAAAAACGTACAAAACAAGAGATTGGAGACATCAAGATTTTGGACGAATTTTTTAAGAATTCACAAATTTTAAGAAAGGAGGTTCCATATAAGGTCAAAAACTACATACTCAGATCTTCACCAAACTTTGCAGGGATACATTGGATGTCAAGACACGTGGAAAAAACGTACAAAACAAGAGATTGGAGACATCAAGATTTTGGACGAATTTTTTAAGAATTTTCAAATTTTCAGATGGGAGGTTCCAGATAAGGTCAAAAACGACATACTCAGATCTTCACCAAACTTTGCATGGATACATTGGATGTCAAGACACGTGGAAAAAACATACAAAACATAGGATTGGTGACATCAAGATTTTGGACGAATTTTTTAAGAATTTTCAAATTTTCAGAAAGGAGGTTCCATATAAGGTCAAAAACTACATACTCAGATCTTCACCAAACTTTGCAGGGATACATTGGATGTCAAGACACGGGGAAAAAACGTACAAAACAAGAGATTGGAGACATCAAGATTATGGACGAATTTTTTGAGAATTTTCAAATTTTCAGAAAGGAGGTTCCATATAAGGTCAAAAACTACATACTCAGATCTTCACCAAACTTTGCAGGGATACATTGGATGTCAAGACACGTGGAAAAAACGTACAAAACAAGAGATTGGAGACATCAAGATTTTGGACGAATTTTTTAAGAATTTTCAAATTTTCAGAAAGGATGTTCCAGATAAGGTCAAAAACGACATACTCAGATCTTCACCAAACTTTGCAGGGATACATTGGAGGTCGAGACACGTGGAAAAAACGTACAAAACAAGAGATTGGAGACATCAAGATTTTGGACGAATTTTTGAAGAATTTTCAAATTTTCAGATAGGAGGTTCCAGATAAGGTCAAAAACTACATACTCAGATCTCCACCAAACATTGCACGGATACATTGGATGTCAAGACACGTGGAAAAAACGTACAAAACAAGAGATTGGAGACATCAAGATTTTCGAAGAATTTTTGAAGAATTTTCAAATTTTCAGATAGGAGGTTCCAGATAAGATCAAAAACTACATACTCAGATCTTCACCAAACGTTGCAGGGATACTTTGCATGTCAAGACACGTGGAAAAAACGTACAAAACAAGAGATTGGAGACATCAAGATTTTCAACGAATTTTTTAAGAATTTTCAAATTTTCAGATGGCAGGTTCCAGATAAGGTCAAAAACGACATACTCAGATCGTCACCAAACTTTGCATGGATACATTGGATGTCAAGACACGTGGAAAAAACGTACAAAACAAGAGATTGGAGACATCAAGATTTTGGACGAATTTTTTGAGAATTTTCAAATTTTCAGATAGGAGGTTCCAGATAAGGTCAAAAACGACATACTCAGATCTTCACCAAACTTTGCATGGATACATTGGATGTCAAGACACGTGGAAAAAACATACAAAACATAGGATTGGTGACATCAAGATTTTGGACGAATTTTTTAAGAATTTTCAAATTTTCAGAAAGGAGGTTCCATATAAGGTCAAAAACTACATACTCAGATCTTCACCAAACTTTGCAGGGATACATTGGATGTCAAGACACGTGGAAAAAACGTACAAAACAAGAGATTGGAGACATCAAGATTTTCAACGAATTTTTTAAGAATTTTCAAATTTTCAGATGGCAGGTTCCAGATAAGGTCAAAAACGACATACTCAGATCGTCACCAAACTTTGCATGGATACATTGGATGTCAAGACACGTGGAAAAAACGTACAAAACAAGAGATTGGAGACATCAAGATTTTCAACGAATTTTTTAAGAATTTTCAAATTTTCAGATGGCAGGTTCCAGATAAGGTCAAAAACGACATACTCAGATCGTCACCAAACTTTGCATGGATACATTGGATGTCAAGACACGTGGAAAAAACGTACGAAACAAGAGATTCGAGACATCAAGATTATGGACGAATTTTTTGAGAATTTTCAAATTTTCAGAAAGGAGGTTCCATATAAAGTCAAAAACTACATACTCAGATCTTCACCAAACTTTGCAGGGATACATTGGATGTCAAGACACGTGGAAAAAACGTACAAAACAAGAGATTGGAGACATCAAGATTTTCGACGAATTTTTTAGCAATTTTCAAATTTTCAGAAAGGATGTTCCAGATAAGGTCAAAAACGACATACTCAGATCTTCACCAAACTTTGCAGGGATACATTGGAGGTCGAGACACGTGGAAAAAACGTACAAAACAAGAGATTGGAGACATCAAGATTTTGGACGAATTTTTGAAGAATTTTCAAATTTTCAGATAGGAGGTTCCAGATAAGGTCAAAAACTACATACTCAGATCTTCACCAAACTTTGCATGGATACATTGGATGTCAAGACACGTGGAAAAAACATACAAAACATAGGATTGGTGACATCAAGATTTTGGACGAATTTTTTAAGAATTTTCAAATTTTCAGAAAGGAGGTTCCATATAAGGTCAAAAACTACATACTCAGATCTTCACCAAACTTTGCAGGGATACATTGGATGTCAAGACACGGGGAAAAAACGTACAAAACAAGAGATTGGAGACATCAAGATTATGGACGAATTTTTTGAGAATTTTCAAATTTTCAGAAAGGAGGTTCCATATAAGGTCAAAAACTACATACTCAGATCTTCACCAAACTTTGCAGGGATACATTGGATGTCAAGACACGTGGAAAAAACGTACAAAACAAGAGATTGGAGACATCAAGATTTTGGACGAATTTTTTAAGAATTTTCAAATTTTCAGAAAGGATGTTCCAGATAAGGTCAAAAACGACATACTCAGATCTTCACCAAACTTTGCAGGGATACATTGGAGGTCGAGACACGTGGAAAAAACGTTCAAAACAAGAGATTGGAGACATCAAGATTTTGGACGAATTTTTGAAGAATTTTCAAATATTCAGATAGGAGGTTCCAGATAAGGTCAAAAACTACATACTCAGATCTCCACCAAACATTGCACGGATACATTGGATGTCAAGACACGTGGAAAAAACGTACAAAACAAGAGATTGGAGACATCAAGATTTTCGACGAATTTTTGAAGAATTTTCAAATTTTCAGATAGGAGGTTCCAGATAAGATCAAAAACTACATACTCAGATCTTCACCAAACGTTGCAGGGATACTTTGCATGTCAAGACACGTGGAAAAAACGTACAAAACAAGAGATTGGAGACATCAAGATTTTCGACGAATTTTTTAAGAATTTTCAAATTTTCAGATGGGAGGTTCCAGATAAGGTCAAAAACGACATACTCAGATCGTCACCAAACTTTGCATGGATACATTGGATGTCAAGACACGTGGAAAAAACGTTCAAAACAAGAGTTTGGAGACATCAAGATTTTGGACGAATTTTTTGAGAATTTTCAAATTTTCAGATGGGAGGTTCCAGATAAGGTCAAAAACGACATACTCAGATCTTCACCAAACTTTGCATGGATACATTGGATGTCAAGACACGTGGAAAAAACATACAAAACATAGGATTGGTGACATCAAGATTTTGGACGAATTTTTTAAGAATTTTCAAATTTTCAGAAAGGAGGTTCCATATAAGGTCAAAAACTACATACTCAGATCTTCACCAAACTTTGCAGGGATACATTGGATGTCAAGACACGTGGAAAAAACGTACAAAACAAGAGATTGGAGACATCAAGATTATGGACGAATTTTTTGAGAATTTTCAAATTTTCAGAAAGGAGGTTCCATATAAAGTCAAAAACTACATACTCAGATCTTCACCAAACTTTGCAGGGATACATTATATGTCAAGACACGTGGAAAAAACGTACAAAACAAGAGATTGGAGACATCAAGATTTTCGACGAATTTTTTAGCAATTTTCAAATTTTCAGAAAGGATGTTCCAGATAAGGTCAAAAACGACATACTCAGATCTTCACCAAACTTTGCAGGGATACATTGGATGTCGAGACACGTGGAAAAAACGTACAAAACAAGAGATTGGAGACATCAAGATTTTGGACGAATTTTTGAAGAATTTTCAAATTTTCAGATAGGAGGTTCCAGATAAGGTCAAAAACTACATACTCAGATCTCCACCAAACATTGCAGGGATACATTGGATGTCAAGACACGTGGAAAAAACGTACAAAACAAGAGATTGGAGACATCAAGAATTTCGACGAATTTTTGAAGAATTTTCAAATTTTCAGATAGGAGGTTCCAGATAAGATCAAAAACTACATACTCAGATCTTCACCAAACGTTGCAGGGATACTTTGCATGTCAAGACACGTGGAAAAAACGTACAAAACAAGAGATTGGAGACATCAAGATTTTCGACGAATTTTTTAAGAATTTTCAAATTTTCAGATGGGAGGTTCCAGATAAGGTCAAAAACGACATACTCAGATCTTCACCAAACTTTGCATGGATACATTGCATGTCAAGACACGTGGAAAAAACGTACAAAACAAGAGATTGGAGACATCAAGATTTTGGACGAATTTTTTAAGAATTCACAAATTTTAAGAAAGGAGGTTCCATATAAGGTCAAAAACTACATACTCAGATCTTCACCAAACTTTGCAGGGATACATTGGATGTCAAGACACGTGGAAAAAACGTACAAAACAAGAGATTGGGGTCATCAAGATTTTGGACGAATTTTTTAAGAATTTTCAAATTTTCAGATAGGAGGTTCCATATAAGGTCAAAAACTACATACTCAGATCTTCACCAAACTTTGCATGGATACATTGGATGTCAAGACACGTGGAAAAATCATACAAAACATAGGATTGGGGACATCAAGATTTTGGTCGAATTTTTTAAGAATTTTCAAATTTTCAGATAGGAGGTTCCATATAAGGTCAAAAACTACATACTCAGATCTTCACCAAACTTTGCAGGGATACATTGGATGTCAAGACACGTGGAAAAAACATACAAGACCTACGATTGGGGACATCAAGATTTTGGTCAAATTTTTTAAGAATTTTCAAATTTTCAGGTTCCATATAAGGTCAAAAACTACATACTCAGATCTTCACCAAACTTTGCAGGGATACATTGGATGTCAAGACACGTGGAAAACGTACAAAACAAGAGATTGGAGACATCAAGATTTTGGACGAATTTTTTAAGAATTTTCAAATTTTCAGATAGGAGGTTCCATATAAGGTCAAAAACTACATACTCAGATCTTCACCAAACATTGCAGGGATACATTGGAGGTCAAGACACGTGGAAAAAACGTACAAAACAAGAGATTGGAGACATCAAGATTTTGGACGAATTTTTTAAAAATTTTCAAATTTTCAGATAGGAGGTTCCAGATAAGGTCTAAAACTACATACTCAGATCTTCACCAAACTTTGCAGGGATACATTGGATGTCAAGACACGTGGAAAAAACATACAAAACATAGGATTGGGGATATCAAGATTTTGGTCAAATTTTTTAAGAATTTTCAAATTTTCAGATAGGAGGTTCCATATAAGGTCAAAAACTACATACTCAGATCTTCAATAAAAAACATTGCAGGGATACATTGGATGTCAAGACACGTGGAAAAAACGTACAAAACAAGAGATTGGAGACATCAAGATTTTGGACGAATTTTTGAAGAATTTTCAAATTTTCAGATAGGAGGTTCCAGATAAGGTCAAAAACTACATACTCAGATCTTCACCAAACGTTGCAGGGATACTTTGCATGTCAAGACACGTGGAAAAAACGTACAAAACAAGAGATTGGAGACATCAAGATTTTCGACGAATTTTTTAAGAATTTTCAAATTTTCAGATGGGAGGTTCCAGATAAGGTCAAAAACTACATACTCAGATCTTCACCAAACATTGCAGGGATACATTGGATGTCAAGACACGTGGAAAAAACGTACAAAACAAGAGATTGGAGACATCAAGATTTTGGACGAATTTTTTAAGAATTTTCAAATTTTCAGATAGGGGGTTCCATATAAAGTCAAAAACTACATACTCAGATCTTCACCAAACATTGCAGGGATACATTGGATGTCAAGACACGTGGAAAAAACTTACAAAACAAGAGATTGGAGACATCAAGATTTTGGACGAATTTTTTAAGAATTTTCAAATTTTCAGATAGGAGGTTCCATATAAGGTCAAAAACTACATACTCAGATCTTCACCAAACTTTGCAGGGATACATTGGATGTCAAGACACGTGGAAAAAACGTACAAAACAAGAGATTGGAGACATCAAGATTTTCGACGAATTTTTTAAGAATTTTCAAATTTTCAGATAGGAGGTTCCATATAAGGTAAAAAACTACATACTCAGATCTTCATCAAACAATCCAGGGATACATTGGATGTCAAGACACGTGGATAAAACGTACAAAACAAGAGATTGGAGACATCAAGATTTTGGACGAATTTTTTAACAATTTTCAAATTTTCAGATAGGAGGTTCCAGATAAGGTCAAAAACTACATACTCAGATCTTCACCAAACTTTGCAGGGATACATTGGATGTCAAGACACGTGGAAAAAACGTACAAAACAAGAGATTGGAGACATCAAGATTTTGGGCGAATTTTTTAAGAATTTTCAAATTTTCAGAAAGGATGTTCCAGATAAGGTCAAAAACGACATACTCAGATCTTCACCAAACTTTGCAGGGATACATTGGATGTCAAGACACGTGGAAAAAACATACAAAACATAGGATTTGGTATATCAAGATTTTGGTCAAATTTTTTAAGAATTTTCAAATTTTCAGATAGGAAGTTCCATATAAGGTCATAAACTACATACTCAGATCTTCACCAAACATTGCAGGGATACATTGGATGTCAAGACACGTGGAAAAAACGTACAAAACAAGAGATTGGAGACATCAAGATTTTGGACGAATTTTTTAAGAATTTTCAAATTTTCAGATAGGAGGTTCCATATAAGGTCAAAAACTACATACTCAGATCTTCACCAAACATTGCAGGGATACATTGGATGTCAAGACACGTGGAAAAAACGTACAAAACAAGAGATTGGAGACATCAAGAATTTGGACGAATTTTTTAAGAATTTTCAAATTTTCAGATAGGAGGTTCCATATAACGTCAAAAACTACATACTCAGATCTTCACCAAACTTTGCAGGGATACATTGGATGTCAAGACACGTGGAGAAAACGTACAAAACAAGAGATTGGAGACATCAAGATTTTGGACGAATTTTTTAAGAATTTTCAAATTTTCAGATAGGAGGTTCCAGATAAGGTCAAAAACTACATACTCAGATCTTCACCAAACTTTGCAGGGATACATTGGATGTCAAGACACGTGGAAAAAACGTACAAAACAAGAGATTGGAGACATCAAGATTTTCGACGAATTTTTTAAGAATTTTCAAATTTTCAGATAGGAGGTTCCATATAAGGTCAAAAACTACATACTCAGATCTTCACCAAACAATCCAAAGATACATTGGATGTCAAGACACGTGGAAAAAACGTACAAAACAAGAGATTGGAGACATCAAGATTTTGGACGAATTTTTTAAGAATTTTCAAATTTTCAGATAGGAGGTTCCATATAAGGTCAAAAACTACATACTCAGATCTTCACCAAACTTTGCAGGGATACATTGGATGTCAAGACACGTGGAAAAAACGTACAAAACAAGAGATTGGAGACATCAAGATTTTGGACGAATTTTTTAACAATTTTCAAATTTTCAGATAGGAGGTTCCAGATAAGGTCAAAAACTACATACTCAGATCTTCACCAAACTTTGCAGGGATACATTGGATGTCAAGACACGTGGAAAAAACGTACAAAACAAGAGATTGGAGACATCAAGATTTTGGGCGAATTTTTTAAGAATTTTCAAATTTTCAGAAAGGATGTTCCAAATAAGGTCAAAAACGACATACTCAGATCTTCACCAAACTTTGCAGGGATACATTGGATGTCAAGACACGTGGAAAAAACATACAAAACATAGGATTTGGGATATCAAGATTTTGGTCAAATATTTTAAGAATTTTCAAATTTTCAGATAGGAGGTTCCATATAAGGTCAAAAACTACATACTCAGATCTTCACCAAACATTGCAGGGATACATTGGATGTCAAGACACGTGGAAAAAACGTACAAAACAAGAGATTGGAGACATCAAGATTTTGGACGAATTTTTTAAGAATTTTCAAATTTTCAGATAGGAGGTTCCATATGAGGTCAAAAACTACATACTCAGATCTTCACCAAACATTGCAGGGATACATTGGATGTCAAGACACGTGGAAAAAACGTACAAAACAAGAGATTGGAGACATCAAGAATTTGGACGAATTTTTTACGAATTTTCAAATTTTCAGATAGGAGGTTCCATATAACGTCAAAAACGACTTACTCAGATCTTCACCAAACATTGCAGGGATACATTGGATGTCAAGACACGTGGAAAAAACGTACAAAACAAGAGATTGGAGACATCAAGATTTTGGACGAATTTTTGAAGAATTTTCAAATTTTCAGATAGGAGGTTCCAGATAAGGTCAAAAACTACATACTCAGATCTTCACCAAACTTTGCAGGGATACATTGGATGTCAAGACACGTGGAAAAAACGTACAAAACAAGAGATTGGAGACATCAAGATTTTGGACGAATTTTTTAAGAATTTTCAAATTTTCAGAAAGGATGTTCCAAATAAGGTCAAAAACGACATACTCAGATCTTCACCAAACTCTGCAGGGATACATTGGATGTCAAGACACGTGGAAAAAACATACAAAACATAGGATTGGGGACATCAAGATTTTGGTCAAATTTTTTAAGAATTTTCAAATTTTCAGATAGGAGGTTCCTTATAAGGTCAAAAACTACATACTCAGAATTTCACCAAACATTGCAGGGATACATTGGATGTCAAGACACGTGGAAAAAACGTACAAAACAAGAGATTGGAGACATCAAGATTTTGGACGAATTTTTGAAGAATTTTCAAATTTTCAGATAGGAGGTTCCAGATAAGGTCAAAAACTACATACTCAGATCTTCACCAAACGTTGCAGGGATACTTTGCATGTCAAGACACGTGGAAAAAACGTACAAAACAAGAGATTGGAGACATCAAGATTTTCGACGAATTTTTTAAGAATTTTCAAATTTTCAGATCAGAGGTTCCAGATGAGGTCAAAAACGACATACTCAGATCTTCACCAAACTTTGCATGGATACATTAGATGTCAAGACACGTGGAAAAAACATACAAAACATAGGATTGGAGACATCAAGATTTTGGACGAATTTTTTAAGAATTTTCAAATTTTCAGAAAGGAGGTTCCACATAAGGTCAAAAACGACATACTCAGATCTTCACCAAACTTTGCAGGGATACATTGGATGTCAAGACACGTGGAAAAAACGTACAAAACAAGAGATTGGAGACATCAAGATTTTGGACGAATTTTTTAAGAATTTTCAAATTTTCAGATAGGAGGTTCCAGATAAGGTCAAAAACTACATACTCAGATCTTCACCAAACATTGCAGGGATACATTGGATGTCAAGACACGTGGAAAAAACGTACAAAACAAGAGATTGGAGACATCATGATTTTGGACGAATTTTTGAGGAATTTTCAAATTTTCAGAAAGGAGGTTCCAGATAAGGTCAAAAACGACATACTCAGATCTTCACCAAACTTTGCAGGCATACATTGGATGTCAAGACACGTGGAAAAAACGTACAAAACAAGAGATTGGAGACATCAAGATTTTCGACGAATTTTTGAAGAATTTTCAAATTTTCAGATAGGAGGTTCCAGATAAGATCAAAAACTACATACTCAGATCTTCACCAAACGTTGCAGGGATACTTTGCATGTCAAGACACGTGGAAAAAACGTACAAAACAAGAGATTGGAGACATCAAGATTTTCAACGAATTTTTTAAGAATTTTCAAATTTTCAGATGGGAGGTTCCAGATAAGGTCAAAAACGACATACTCAGATCGTCACCAAACTTTGCATGGATACATTGGATGTCAAGACACGTGGAAAAAACGTACAAAACAAGAGATTGGAGACATCAAGATTTTGGACGAATTTTTTGAGAATTTTCAAATTTTCAGATGGGAGGTTCCAGATAAGGTCAAAAACGACATACTCAGATCTTCACCAAACTTTGCATGGATACATTGGATGTCAAGACACGTGGAAAAAACATACAAAACATAGGATTGGTGACATCAAGATTTTGGACGAATTTTTTAAGAATTTTCAAATTTTCAGAAAGGAGGTTCCATATAAGGTCAAAAACTACATACTCAGATCTTCACCAAACTTTGCAGGGATACATTGGATGTCAAGACACGTGGAAAAAACGTACAAAACAAGAGATTGGAGACATCAAGATTATTGACGAATTTTTTGTGAATTTTCAAATTTTCAGAAAGGAGGTTCCATATAAAGTCAAAAACTACATACTCAGATCTTCACCAAACTTTGCAGGGATACATTGGATGTCAAGACACGTGGAAAAAACGTACAAAACAAGAGATTGGAGACATCAAGATTTTCGACGAATTTTTTAGCAATTTTCAAATTTTCAGAAAGGATGTTCCAGATAAGGTCAAAAACGACATACTCAGATCTTCACCAAACTTTGCAGGGATACATTGGAGGTCGAGACACGTGGAAAAAACGTACAAAACAAGAGATTGGAGA
This sequence comes from Lepisma saccharinum, assembly GCF_977018435.1. Classification (NCBI taxonomy): domain Eukaryota; kingdom Metazoa; phylum Arthropoda; class Insecta; order Zygentoma; family Lepismatidae; genus Lepisma; species Lepisma saccharinum. The sequence continues at coordinate 365,391 of NW_028143029.1, forward strand.
CATCAAGATTTTGGACGAATTTTTGAAGAATTTTCAAATTTTCAGAAAGGAGGTTCCAGATAAGGTCAAAAACTACATACTCAGATCTCCACCAAACATTGCAGGGATACATTGGATGTCAAGACACGTGGAAAAAACGTACAAAACAAGAGATTGGAGACATCAAGATTTTCGACGAATTTTTGAAGAATTTTCAAATTTTCAGATAGGAGGTTCCAGATAAGATCAAAAACTACATACTCAGATCTTCACCAAACGTTGCAGGGATACTTTGCATGTCAAGACACGTGGAAAAAACGTACAAAACAAGAGATTTGAGACATCAAGATTTTGGACGAATTTTTTAAGAATTTTCAAATTTTCAGAAAGGAGGTTCCATATAAGGTCAAAAACTACATACTCAGATCTTCACCAAACTTTGCAGGGATACATTGAATGTCAAGACACGTGGAAAAAACGTACAAAACAAGAGAATGGGGTCATCAAGATTTTGGACGGATTTTTTAGGAATTTTCAAATTTTCAGATGGGAGGTTCCAGATAAGGTCAAAAACTACATACTCAGATCTTCACCAAACTTTGCAGGGATACATTGGATGTCAAGACACGTGGAAAAAACGTACAAAACAAGAGATTGGAGACATCAAGATTTTGGACGAATTTTTTAAGAATTTTCAAATTTTCAGATGGGAGGTTCCAGATAAGGTCAAAAACGACATACTCAGATCTTCACCAAACTTTGCAGGGATACATTGGATGTCAAGACACGTGGAAAAAACATACAAAACATAGGATTGGTGACATCAAGATTTTGGACGAATTTTTTAAGAATTTTCAAATTTTCAGAAAGGAGGTTCCATATAAGGTCAAAAACTACATACTCAGATCTTCACCAAACTTTGCAGGGATACATTGGATGTCAAGACACGGGGAAAAAACGTACAAAACAAGAGATTGGAGACATCAAGATTATGGACGAATTTTTTGAGAATTTTCAAATTTTCAGAAAGGAGGTTCCATATAAGGTCAAAAACTACATACTCAGATCTTCACCAAACTTTGCAGGGATACATTGGATGTCAAGACACGTGGAAAAAACGTACAAAACAAGAGATTGGAGACATCAAGATTTTGGACGAATTTTTTAAGAATTTTCAAATTTTCAGAAAGGATGTTCCAGATAAGGTCAAAAACGACATACTCAGATCTTCACCAAACTTTGCAGGGATACATTGGAGGTCGAGACACGTGGAAAAAACGTACAAAACAAGAGATTGGAGACATCAAGATTTTGGACGAATTTTTGAAGAATTTTCAAATTTTCAGATAGGAGGTTCCAGATAAGGTCAAAAACTACATACTCAGATCTCCACCAAACATTGCACGGATACATTGGATGTCAAGACACGTGGAAAAAACGTACAAAACAAGAGATTGGAGACATCAAGATTTTCGACGAATTTTTGAAGAATTTTCAAATTTTCAGATAGGAGGTTCCAGATAAGATCAAAAACTACATACTCAGATCTTCACCAAACGTTGCAGGGATACTTTGCATGTCAAGACACGTGGAAAAAACGTACAAAACAAGAGATTGGAGACATCAAGATTTTCAACGAATTTTTTAAGAATTTTCAAATTTTCAGATGGCAGGTTCCAGATAAGGTCAAAAACGACATACTCAGATCGTCACCAAACTTTGCATGGATACATTGGATGTCAAGACACGTGGAAAAAACGTACAAAACAAGAGATTGGAGACATCAAGATTTTGGACGAATTTTTTGAGAATTTTCAAATTTTCAGATGGGAGGTTCCAGATAAGGTCAAAAACGACATACTCAGATCTTCACCAAACTTTGCATGGATACATTGGATGTCAAGACACGTGGAAAAAACATACAAAACATAGGATTGGTGACATCAAGATTTTGGACGAATTTTTTAAGAATTTTCAAATTTTCAGAAAGTAGGTTCCATATAAGGTCAAAAACTACATACTCAGATCTTCACCAAACTTTGCAGGGATACATTGGATGTCAAGACACGTGGAAAAAACGTACAAAACAAGAGATTGGAGACATCAAGATTATGGACGAATTTTTTGAGAATTTTCAAATTTTCAGAAAGGAGGTTCCATATAAAGTCAAAAACTACATACTCAGATCTTCACCAAACTTTGCAGGGATACATTGGATGTCAAGACACGTGGAAAAAACGTACAAAACAAGAGATTGGAGACATCAAGATTTTCGACGAATTTTTTAGCAATTTTCAAATTTTCAGAAAGGATGTTCCAGATAAGGTCAAAAACGACATACTCAGATCTTCACCAAACTTTGCAGGGATACATTGGAGGTCGAGACACGTGGAAAAAACGTACAAAACAAGAGATTGGAGACATCAAGGTTTTGGACGAATTTTTGAAGAATTTTCAAATTTTCAGATAGGAGGTTCCAGATAAGGTCAAAAACTACATACTCAGATCTTCACCAAACTTTGCATGGATACATTGGATGTCAAGACACGTGGAAAAAACATACAAAACATAGGATTGGTGACATCAAGATTTTGGACGAATTTTTTAAGAATTTTCAAATTTTCAGAAAGGAGGTTCCATATAAGGTCAAAAACTACATACTCAGATCTTCACCAAACTTTGCAGGGATACATTGGATGTCAAGACACGGGGAAAAAACGTACAAAACAAGAGATTGGAGACATCAAGATTATGGACGAATTTTTTGAGAATTTTCAAATTTTCAGAAAGGAGGTTCCATATAAGGTCAAAAACTACATACTCAGATCTTCACCAAACTTTGCAGGGATACATTGGATGTCAAGACACGTGGAAAAAACGTACAAAACAAGAGATTGGAGACATCAAGATTTTGGACGAATTTTTTAAGAATTTTCAAATTTTCAGAAAGGATGTTCCAGATAAGATCAAAAACGACATACTCAGATCTTCACCAAACTTTGCAGGGATACATTGGAGGTCGAGACACGTGGAAAAAACGTACAAAACAAGAGATTGGAGTCATCAAGATTTTGGACGAATTTTTGAAGAATTTTCAAATTTTCAGATAGGAGGTTCCAGATAAGGTCAAAAACTACATACTCAGATCTCCACCAAACATTGCACGGATACATTGGATGTCAAGACACGTGGAAAAAACGTACAAAACAAGAGATTGGAGACATCAAGATTTTCGACGAATTTTTGAAGAATTTTCAAATTTTCAGATAGGAGGTTCCAGATAAGATCAAAAACTACATACTCAGATCTTCACCAAACGTTGCAGGGATACTTTGCATGTCAAGACACGTGGAAAAAACGTACAAAACAAGAGATTGGAGACATCAAGATTTTCGACGAATTTTTTAAGAATTTTCAAATTTTCAGATGGGAGGTTCCAGATAAGGTCAAAAACGACATACTCAGATCGTCACCAAACTTTGCATGGATACATTGGATGTCAAGACACGTGGAAAAAACGTACAAAACAAGAGATTGGAGACATCAAGATTTTGGACGAATTTTTTGAGAATTTTCAAATTTTCAGATGGGAGGTTCCAGATAAGGTCAAAAACGACATACTCAGATCTTCACCAAACTTTGCATGGATACATTGGATGTCAAGACACGTGGAAAAAACATACAAAACATAGGATTGGTGACATCAAGATTTTGGACGAATTTTTTAAGAATTTTCAAATTTTCAGAAAGGAGGTTCCATATAAGGTCAAAAACTACATACTCAGATCTTCACCAAACTTTGCAGGAATACATTGGATGTCAAGACACGTGGAAAAAACGTACAAAACAAGAGATTGGAGACATCAAGATTATGGACGAATTTTTTGAGAATTTTCAAATTTTCAGAAAGGAGGTTCCATATAAAGTCAAAAACTACATACTCAGATCTTCACCAAACTTTGCAGGGATACATTATATGTCAAGACACGTGGAAAAAACGTACAAAACAAGAGATTGGAGACATCAAGATTTTCGACGAATTTTTTAGCAATTTTCAAATTTTCAGAAAGGATGTTCCAGATAAGGTCAAAAACGACATACTCAGATCTTCACCAAACTTTGCAGGGATACATTGGAGGTCGAGACACGTGGAAAAAACGTACAAAACAAGAGATTGGAGACATCAAGATTTTGGACGAATTTTTGAAGAATTTTCAAATTTTCAGATAGGAGGTTCCAGATAAGGTCAAAAACTACATACTCAGATCTCCACCAAACATTGCAGGGATACATTGGATGTCAAGACACGTGGAAAAAACGTACAAAACAAGAGATTGGAGACATCAAGAATTTCGACGAATTTTTTAAGAATTTTCAAATTTTCAGATAGGAGGTTCCAGATAAGATCAAAAACTACATACTCAGATCTTCACCAAACGTTGCAGGGATACTTTGCATGTCAAGACACGTGGAAAAAACGTACAAAACAAGAGATTGGAGACATCAAGATTTTCGACGAATTTTTTAAGAATTTTCAAATTTTCAGATGGGAGGTTCCAGATAAGGTCAAAAACGACATACTCAGATCTTCACCAAACTTTGCATGGATACATTGCATGTCAAGACACGTGGAAAAAACGTACAAAACAAGAGATTGGAGACATCAAGATTTTGGACGAATTTTTTAAGAATTCACAAATTTTAAGAAAGGAGGTTCCATATAAGGTCAAAAACTACATACTCAGATCTTCACCAAACTTTGCAGGGATACATTGGATGTCAAGACACGTGGAAAAAACGTACAAAACAAGAGATTGTGGTCATCAAGATTTTGGACGAATTTTTTAAGAATTTTCAAATTTTCAGATAGGAGGTTCCATATAAGGTCAAAAACTACATACTCAGATCTTCACCAAACTTTGCATGGATACATTGGATGTCAAGACACGTGGAAAAATCATACAAAACATAGGATTGGGGACATCAAGATTTTGGTCGAATTTTTTAAGAATTTTCAAATTTTCAGATGGCAGGTTCCAGATAAGGTCAAAAACGACATACTCAGATCGTCACCAAACTTTGCATGGATACATTGGATGTCAAGACACGTGGAAAAAACGTACAAAACAAGAGATTGGAGACATCAAGATTTTGGACGAATTTTTTGAGAATTTTCAAATTTTCAGATGGGAGGTTCCAGATAAGGTCAAAAACGACATACTCAGATCTTCACCAAACTTTGCATGGATACATTGGATGTCAAGACACGTGGAAAAAACATACAAAACATAGGATTGGTGACATCAAGATTTTGGACGAATTTTTTAAGAATTTTCAAATTTTCAGAAAGTAGGTTCCATATAAGGTCAAAAACTACATACTCAGATCTTCACCAAACTTTGCAGGGATACATTGGATGTCAAGACACGTGGAAAAAACGTACAAAACAAGAGATTGGAGACATCAAGATTATGGACGAATTTTTTGAGAATTTTCAAATTTTCAGAAAGGAGGTTCCATATAAAGTCAAAAACTACATACTCAGATCTTCACCAAACTTTGCAGGGATACATTGGATGTCAAGACACGTGGAAAAAACGTACAAAACAAGAGATTGGAGACATCAAGATTTTCGACGAATTTTTTAGCAATTTTCAAATTTTCAGAAAGGATGTTCCAGATAAGGTCAAAAACGACATACTCAGATCTTCACCAAACTTTGCAGGGATACATTGGAGGTCGAGACACGTGGAAAAAACGTACAAAACAAGAGATTGGAGACATCAAGGTTTTGGACGAATTTTTGAAGAATTTTCAAATTTTCAGATAGGAGGTTCCAGATAAGGTCAAAAACTACATACTCAGATCTTCACCAAACTTTGCATGGATACATTGGATGTCAAGACACGTGGAAAAAACATACAAAACATAGGATTGGTGACATCAAGATTTTGGACGAATTTTTTAAGAATTTTCAAATTTTCAGAAAGGAGGTTCCATATAAGGTCAAAAACTACATACTCAGATCTTCACCAAACTTTGCAGGGATACATTGGATGTCAAGACACGGGGAAAAAACGTACAAAACAAGAGATTGGAGACATCAAGATTATGGACGAATTTTTTGAGAATTTTCAAATTTTCAGAAAGGAGGTTCCATATAAGGTCAAAAACTACATACTCAGATCTTCACCAAACTTTGCAGGGATACATTGGATGTCAAGACACGTGGAAAAAACGTACAAAACAAGAGATTGGAGACATCAAGATTTTGGACGAATTTTTTAAGAATTTTCAAATTTTCAGAAAGGATGTTCCAGATAAGATCAAAAACGACATACTCAGATCTTCACCAAACTTTGCAGGGATACATTGGAGGTCGAGACACGTGGAAAAAACGTACAAAACAAGAGATTGGAGACATCAAGATTTTGGACGAATTTTTGAAGAATTTTCAAATTTTCAGATAGGAGGTTCCAGATAAGGTCAAAAACTACATACTCAGATCTCCACCAAACATTGCACGGATACATTGGATGTCAAGACACGTGGAAAAAACGTACAAAACAAGAGATTGGAGACATCAAGATTTTCGACGAATTTTTGAAGAATTTTCAAATTTTCAGATAGGAGGTTCCAGATAAGATCAAAAACTACATACTCAGATCTTCACCAAACGTTGCAGGGATACTTTGCATGTCAAGACACGTGGAAAAAACGTACAAAACAAGAGATTGGAGACATCAAGATTTTCGACGAATTTTTTAAGAATTTTCAAATTTTCAGATGGGAGGTTCCAGATAAGGTCAAAAACGACATACTCAGATCGTCACCAAACTTTGCATGGATACATTGGATGTCAAGACACGTGGAAAAAACGTACAAAACAAGAGATTGGAGACATCAAGATTTTGGACGAATTTTTTGAGAATTTTCAAATTTTCAGATGGGAGGTTCCAGATAAGGTCAAAAACGACATACTCAGATCTTCACCAAACTTTGCATGGATACATTGGATGTCAAGACACGTGGAAAAAACATACAAAACATAGGATTGGTGACATCAAGATTTTGGACGAATTTTTTAAGAATTTTCAAATTTTCAGAAAGGAGGTTCCATATAAGGTCAAAAACTACATACTCAGATCTTCACCAAACTTTGCAGGAATACATTGGATGTCAAGACACGTGGAAAAAACGTACAAAACAAGAGATTGGAGACATCAAGATTATGGACGAATTTTTTGAGAATTTTCAAATTTTCAGAAAGGAGGTTCCATATAAAGTCAAAAACTACATACTCAGATCTTCACCAAACTTTGCAGGGATACATTATATGTCAAGACACGTGGAAAAAACGTACAAAACAAGAGATTGGAGACATCAAGATTTTCGACGAATTTTTTAGCAATTTTCAAATTTTCAGAAAGGATGTTCCAGATAAGGTCAAAAACGACATACTCAGATCTTCACCAAACTTTGCAGGGATACATTGGAGGTCGAGACACGTGGAAAAAACGTACAAAACAAGAGATTGGAGACATCAAGATTTTGGACGAATTTTTGAAGAATTTTCAAATTTTCAGATAGGAGGTTCCAGATAAGGTCAAAAACTACATACTCAGATCTCCACCAAACATTGCAGGGATACATTGGATGTCAAGACACGTGGAAAAAACGTACAAAACAAGAGATTGGAGACATCAAGAATTTCGACGAATTTTTTAAGAATTTTCAAATTTTCAGATAGGAGGTTCCAGATAAGATCAAAAACTACATACTCAGATCTTCACCAAACGTTGCAGGGATACTTTGCATGTCAAGACACGTGGAAAAAACGTACAAAACAAGAGATTGGAGACATCAAGATTTTCGACGAATTTTTTAAGAATTTTCAAATTTTCAGATGGGAGGTTCCAGATAAGGTCAAAAACGACATACTCAGATCTTCACCAAACTTTGCATGGATACATTGCATGTCAAGACACGTGGAAAAAACGTACAAAACAAGAGATTGGAGACATCAAGATTTTGGACGAATTTTTTAAGAATTCACAAATTTTAAGAAAGGAGGTTCCATATAAGGTCAAAAACTACATACTCAGATCTTCACCAAACTTTGCAGGGATACATTGGATGTCAAGACACGTGGAAAAAACGTACAAAACAAGAGATTGTGGTCATCAAGATTTTGGACGAATTTTTTAAGAATTTTCAAATTTTCAGATAGGAGGTTCCATATAAGGTCAAAAACTACATACTCAGATCTTCACCAAACTTTGCATGGATACATTGGATGTCAAGACACGTGGAAAAATCATACAAAACATAGGATTGGGGACATCAAGATTTTGGTCGAATTTTTTAAGAATTTTCAAATTTTCAGATAGGAGGTTCCATATAAGGTCAAAAACTACATACTCAGATCTTCACCAAACTTTGCAGGGATACATTGGATGTCAAGACACGTGGAAAAAACATACAAGACCTACGATTGGGGACATCAAGATTTTGGTCAAATTTTTTAAGAATTTTCAAATTTTCAGGTTCCATATAAGGTCAAAAACTACATACTCAGATCTTCACCAAACTTTGCAGGGATACATTGGATGTCAAGACACGTGGAAAACGTACAAAACAAGAGATTGGAGACATCAAGATTTTGGACGAATTTTTTAAGAATTTTCAAATTTTCAGATAGGAGGTTCCATATAAGGTCAAAAACTACATACTCAGATCTTCACCAAACATTGCAGGGATACATTGGAGGTCAAGACACGTGGAAAAAACGTACAAAACAAGAGATTGGAGACATCAAGATTTTGGACGAATTTTTTAAAAATTTTCAAATTTTCAGGTAGGAGGTTCCAGATAAGGTCTAAAACTACATACTCAGATCTTCACCAAACTTTGCAGGGATACATTGGATGTCAAGACACGTGGAAAAAACATACAAAACATAGGATTGGGGATATCAAGATTTTGGTCAAATTTTTTAAGAATTTTCAAATTTTCAGATAGGAGGTTCCATATAAGGTCAAAAACTACATACTCAGATCTTCAATAAAAAACATTGCAGGGATACATTGGATGTCAAGACACGTGGAAAAAACGTACAAAACAAGAGATTGGAGACATCAAGATTTTGGACGAATTTTTGAAGAATTTTCAAATTTTCAGATAGGAGGTTCCAGATAAGGTCAAAAACTACATACTCAGATCTTCACCAAACGTTGCAGGGATACTTTGCATGTCAAGACACGTGGAAAAAACGTACAAAACAAGAGATTGGAGACATCAAGATTTTCGACGAATTTTTTAAGAATTTTCAAATTTTCAGATGGGAGGTTCCAGATAAGGTCAAAAACTACATACTCAGATCTTCACCAAACATTGCAGGGATACATTGGATGTCAAGACACGTGGAAAAAACGTACAAAACAAGAGATTGGAGACATCAAGATTTTGGACGAATTTTTTAAGAATTTTCAAATTTTCAGATAGGGGGTTCCATATAAAGTCAAAAACTACATACTCAGATCTTCACCAAACATTGCGGGGATACATTGGATGTCAAGACACGTGGAAAAAACTTACAAAACAAGAGATTGGAGACATCAAGATTTTGGACGAATTTTTTAAGAATTTTCAAATTTTCAGATAGGAGGTTCCATATAAGGTCAAAAACTACATACTCAGATCTTCACCAAACTTTGCAGGGATACATTGGATGTCAAGACACGTGGAAAAAACGTACAAAACAAGAGATTGGAGACATCAAGTTTTTCGACGAATTTTTTAAGAATTTTCAAATTTTCAGATAGGAGGTTCCATATAAGGTCAAAAACTACATACTCAGATCTTCACCAAACAATCCAGGGATACATTGGATGTCAAGACACGTGGATAAAACGTACAAAACAAGAGATTGGAGACATCAAGATTTTGGACGAATTTTTTAACAATTTTTAAATTTTCAGATAGGAGGTTCCAGATAAGGTCAAAAACTACATACTCAGATCTTCACCAAACTTTGCAGGGATACATTGGATGTCAAGACACGTGGAAAAAACGTACAAAACAAGAGATTGGAGACATCAAGATTTTGGGCGAATTTTTTAAGAATTTTCAAATTTTCAGAAAGGATGTTCCAGATAAGGTCAAAAACGACATACTCAGATCTTCACCAAACTTTGCAGGGATACATTGGATGTCAAGACACGTGGAAAAAACATACAAAACATAGGATTTGGTATATCAAGATTTTGGTCAAATTTTTTAAGAATTTTCAAATTTTCAGATAGGAAGTTCCATATAAGGTCATAAACTACATACTCAGATCTTCACCAAACATTGCAGGGATACATTGGATGTCAAGACACGTGGAAAAAACGTACAAAACAAGAGATTGGAGACATCAAGATTTTGGACGAATTTTTTAAGAATTTTCAAATTTTCAGATAGGAGGTTCCATATAAGGTCAAAAACTACATACTCAGATCTTCACCAAACATTGCAGGGATACATTGGATGTCAAGACACGTGGAAAAAACGTACAAAACAAGAGATTGGAGACATCAAGAATTTGGACGAATTTTTTAAGAATTTTCAAATTTTCAGATAGGAGGTTCCATATAACGTCAAAAACTACATACTCAGATCTTCACCAAACTTTGCAGGGATACATTGGATGTCAAGACACGTGGAGAAAACGTACAAAACAAGAGATTGGAGACATCAAGATTTTGGACGAATTTTTTAAGAATTTTCAAATTTTCAGATAGGAGGTTCCAGATAAGGTCAAAAACTACATACTCAGATCTTCACCAAACTTTGCAGGGATACATTGGATGTCAAGACACGTGGAAAAAACGTACAAAACAAGAGATTGGAGACATCAAGATATTCGACGAATTTTTTAAGATTTTTCAAATTTTCAGATAGGAGGTTCCATATAAGGTCAAAAACTACATACTCAGATCTTCACCAAACAATCCAAAGATACATTGGATGTCAAGACACGTGGAAAAAACGTACAAAACAAGAGATTGGAGACATCAAGATTTTGGACGAATTTTTTAAGAATTTTCAAATTTTCAGATAGGAGGTTCCATATAAGGTCAAAAACTACATACTCAGATCTTCACCAAACTTTGCAGGGATACATTGGATGTCAAGACACGTGGAAAAAACGTACAAAACAAGAGATTGGAGACATCAAGATTTTGGACGAATTTTTTAACAATTTTCAAATTTTCAGATAGGAGGTTCCAGATAAGGTCAAAAACTACATACTCAGATCTTCACCAAACTTTGCAGGGATACATTGGATGTCAAGACACGTGGAAAAAACGTACAAAACAAGAGATTGGAGACATCAAGATTTTGGGCGAATTTTTTAAGAATTTTCAAATTTTCAGAAAGGATGTTCCAAATAAGGTCAAAAACGACATACTCAGATCTCCACCAAACTTTGCAGGGATACATTGGATGTCAAGACACGTGGAAAAAACATACAAAACATAGGATTTGGGATATCAAGATTTTGGTCAAATATTTTAAGAATTTTCAAATTTTCAGATAGGAGGTTCCATATAAGGTCAAAAACTACATACTCAGATCTTCACCAAACATTGCAGGGATACATTGGATGTCAAGACACGTGGAAAAAACGTACAAAACAAGAGATTGGAGACATCAAGATTTTGGACGAATTTTTTAAGAATTTTCAAATTTTCAGATAGGAGGTTCCATATGAGGTCAAAAACTACATACTCAGATCTTCACCAAACATTGCAGGGATACATTGGATGTCAAGACACGTGGAAAAAACGTACAAAACAAGAGATTGGAGACATCAAGAATTTGGACGAATTTTTTACGAATTTTCAAATTTTCAGATAGGAGGTTCCATATAACGTCAAAAACGACTTACTCAGATCTTCACCAAACATTGCAGGGATACATTGGATGTCAAGACACGTGGAAAAAACGTACAAAACAAGAGATTGGAGACATCAAGATTTTGGACGAATTTTTGAAGAATTTTCAAATTTTCAGATAGGAGGTTCCAGATAAGGTCAAAAACTACATACTCAGATCTTCACCAAACTTTGCAGGGATACATTGGATGTCAAGACACGTGGAAAAAACGTACAAAACAAGAGATTGGAGACATCAAGATTTTGGACGAATTTTTTAAGAATTTTCAAATTTTCAGAAAGGATGTTCCAAATAAGGTCAAAAACGACATACTCAGATCTTCACCAAACTCTGCAGGGATACATTGGATGTCAAGACACGTGGAAAAAACATACAAAACATAGGATTGGGGACATCAAGATTTTGGTCAAATTTTTTAAGAATTTTCAAATTTTCAGATAGGAGGTTCCTTATAAGGTCAAAAACTACATACTCAGAATTTCACCAAACATTGCAGGGATACATTGGATGTCAAGACAAGTGGAAAAAACGTACAAAACAAGAGATTGGAGACATCAAGATTTGGGACGAATTTTTGAAGAATTTTCAAATTTTCAGATAGGAGGTTCCAGATAAGGTCAAAAACTACATACTCAGATCTTCACCAAACGTTGCAGGGATACTTTGCATGTCAAGACACGTGGAAAAAACGTACAAAACAAGAGATTGGAGACATCAAGATTTTCGACGAATTTTTTAAGAATTTTCAAATTTTCAGATCAGAGGTTCCAGATGAGGTCAAAAACGACATACTCAGATCTTCACCAAACTTTGCATGGATACATTAGATGTCAAGACACGTGGAAAAAACATACAAAACATAGGATTGGAGACATCAAGATTTTGGACGAATTTTTTAAGAATTTTCAAATTTTCAGAAAGGAGGTTCCACATAAGGTCAAAAACAACATACTCAGATCTTCACCAAACTTTGCAGGGATACATTGGATGTCAAGACACGTGGAAAAAACGTACAAAACAAGAGATTGGAGACATCAAGATTTTGGACGAATTTTTTCAAAATTTTCAAATTTTCAGATAGGAGGTTCCAGATAAGGTCAAAAACTACATACTCAGATCTTCACCAAACATTGCAGGGATACATTGGATGTCAAGACACGTGGAAAAAACGTACAAAACAAGAGATTGGAGACATCATGATTTTGGACGAATTTTTGAGGAATTTTCAAATTTTCAGAAATGAGGTTCCAGATAAGGTCAAAAACTACATACTCAGATCTTCACCAAACATTACAGGGATACATTGGATGTCAAGACACGTGGGAAAAACGTACAAAAAAAGAGATTGGAGACATCAAGATTTTGGACGAATTTTTTAACAATTTTCAAATTTTCAGATAGGAGGTTCCAGAAAAGATCAAAAACTACATACTCAGATCTTCACCAAACTTTGCAGGGATACATTGGATGTCAAGACACGTGGAAAAAACATACAAAACATAGGATTGGGGACATCAAGATTTTGGACGAATTTTTTAAGAATTTTCAAATTTTCAGAAAGGAGGTTCCAGATAAGGTCAAAAACGACATACTCAGATCTTCACCAAACTTTGCAGGCATACATTGGATGTCAAGACACGTGGAAAAAACGTACAAAAGAAGAGATTGGAGACATCAAGATTTTGGACGAATATTTTAAGAATTTTCAAATTTTCAGATAGGAGGTTCCAGATAAGGTCAAAAACTACATACTCAGATCTTCACCAAACTTTGCAGGGATACATTGGATGTCAAGACACGTGGAAAAAACGTACAAAACAAGAGATTGGAGACATCAAGATTTTGGACGAATTTTTGAGGAATTTTCGAATTTTCAGAAATGAGGTTCCAGATAAGGTCAAAAACTACATACTCAGGTCTTCACCAAACTTTGCAGGGATACATTGGATCTCAAGACACGTGGGAAAAACGTACAAAACAAGAGATTGGAGACATCAAGATTTTGGACGAATTTTTTAACAATTTTCAAATTTTCAGAAAGTAGGTTCCAGATAAGGTCAAAAACTACATACTCAGATCTTCACCAAACTTTGCAGGGATACATTGGATGTCAAGACACGTGGAAAAGACGTACAAAACAAGAGATTGGTGTCATCAAGATTTTGGACGGATTTTTTAGGAATTTTCAAATTTTCAGATGAGAGGTTCCAGATAAGGTCAAAAACTACATACTCAGATCTTCACCAAACTTTGCAGGGATACATTGGATGTCAAGACACGTGGAAAAAACGTACAAAACAAGAGATTGGAGACATCAAGATTTTGGACGAATTTTTTATGAATTTTCAAATTTTCAGAAAGGATGTTCCAGATAAGGTCAAAAACGACATACTCAGATCTTCACCAAACTTTGCAGGGATACATTGGATGTCAAGACACGTGGAAAAAACATACAAAACATAGGATTGGGGACATCAAGATTTTGGTCAAATTTTTTAAGAATTTTCAAATTTTCAGATAGGGGGTTCCATATAAGGTCAAAAACTACATACTCAGATCTTCACCAAACATTGCAGGGATACATTGGATAACAAGACACGTGGAAAAACGTACAAAACAAGAGATTGGAGACATCAAGATTTTGGACGAATTTTTTAAGAATTTTCAAATTTTCAGATAGGAGGTTCCATATAAGGTCAAAAACTACATACTCAGATCTTCACCAAACATTGCAGGGATACATTGGATGTCAAGACACGTGGAAAAAACGTACAAAACAAGAGATTGGAGACATCAAAATTTTGGACGAATTTTTTAAGAATTTTCAAATTTTCAGATAGGAGGTTCCATATGAGGTCAAAAACTACATACTCAGATCTTCACCAAACATTGCAGGGATACATTGGATGTCAAGACACGTGGAAAAAACGTACAAAACAAGAGATTGGAGACATCAAGAATTTGGACGAATTTTTTAAGAATTTTCAAATTTTCAGATAGGAGGTTCCATATAACGTCAAAAACTACATACTCAGATCTTCACCAAACTTTGCAGGTATACATTGGATGTCAAGACACGTGGAAAAAACGTACAAAACAAGAGATTGGAGACATCAAGATTTTGGACGAATTTTTTAAGAATTTTCAAATTTTCAGAAAGGATGTTCCAGATAAGGTCAAAAACGACATACTCAGATCTTCACCAAACTCTTCAGGGATACATTGGATGTCAAGACACGTGGAAAAAACATACAAAACATAGGATTGGGGACATCAAGATTTTGGTCAAATTTTTTAAGAATTTTCAAATTTTCAGATAGGAGGTTCCATATAAGATCAAAAACTACATACTCAGAACTTCACCAAACATTGCAGGGATACATTGGATGTCAAGACACGTGGAAAAAACGTACAAAACAGGAGATTGGAGACATCAAGATTTTGGACGAATTTTTTAAGAATTTTCAAATTTTCAGATAGGAGGTTCCAGATAAGGTCAAAAACTACATACTCAGATCTTCACCAAACTTTGCAGGGATACATTGGATGTCAAGACACGTGGAAAAAACGTACAAAACAAGAGATTGGAGACATCAAGATTTTGGGCGAATTTTTTAAGAATTTTCAAATTTTCAGAAAGGATGTTCCAAATAAGGTCAAAAACGACATACTCAGATCTTCACCAAACTCTGCAGGGATACATTGGATGTCAAGACACGTGGAAAAAACATACAAAACATAGGATTGGGGACATCAAGATTTTGGTCAAATTTTTTAAGAATTTTCAAATTTTCAGATAGGAGGTTCCATATAAGGTCAAAAACTACATACTCATAATTTCACCAAACATTGCAGGGATACATTGGATGTCAAGAGACGTGGAAAAAACGTACAAAACAAGAGATTGGAGACATCAAGATTTTGGACGAATTTTTGAAGAATTTTCAAATTTTCAGATAGGAGGTTCCATATAAGGTCAAAAACTACATACTCAGATCTTCACCAAACGTTGCAGGGATACTTTGCATGTCAAGACACGTGGAAAAAACGTACAAAACAAGAGATTGGAGACATCAAGATTTTCGACGAATTTTTTAAGAATTTTCAAATTTTCAGATCAGAGGTTCCAGATGAAGTCAAAAACGACATACTCAGATCTTCACCAAACTTTGCATGGATACATTGGATGTCAAGACACGTGGAAAAAACATACAAAACATAGGATTGGATACATCAAGATTTTGGACGAATTTTTTAAGAATTTTCAAATTTTCAGAAAGGAGGTTCCAGATAAGGTCAAAAACGACATACTCAGATCTTCACCAAACTTTGCATGGATACATTGGATGTCAAGACACGTGGAAAAGACGTACAAAACAAGAAATTGGAGACATCAAGATTTCTGACGAATTTTTTAAGAATTTTCAAATTTTCAGAAAGGAGGTTCCGTATAAGGTCAAAAACTACATACTCAGATCTTCACCAAACTTTGCAGGGATACATTGGATGTCAAGACACGTGGAAAAAACGTACAAAACAAGAGATTGGGGTCATCAAGATTTTGGACGGATTTTTTAGGAATTTTCAAATTTTCAGATGGGAGGTTCCAGATAAGGTCAACAACTACATACTCAGATCTTCACCAAACTTTGCAGTGATACATTGGATGTCAAGACACGTGGAAAAAACGTACAAAACAAGAGATTGGAAACATCAAGATTTTGGACGAATTTTTTAAGAATTTTCAAATTTTCAGATAGGAGGTTCCAGATAAGGTCAAAAACTACATACTCAGATCTTCACCAAACGTTGCAGGGATACTTTGCATGTCAAGACACGTGGAAAATACGTACAAAACAAGAGATTGGAGACATCAAGATTTTCGACGAATTTTTTAAGAATTTTCAAATTTTCAGATGGGAGGTTCCAGATAAGGTCAAAAACGACATACTCAGATCTTCACCAAACTTTGCATGGATACATTGGATGTCAAGACACGTGGGAAAAACGTACAAAACAAGAAATTGGAGACATCAAGATTTTGGACGAATTTTTTTAGAATTTTCAAATTTTCAGAAAGGAGGTTCCGTTTAAGGTCAAAAACCACATAATCAGATCTTCACCAAACTTTGCAGGGATACATTGGATGTCAAGACACGTGGAAAAAACGTACAAAACAAGAGATTGGGGTCATCAAGATTTTGGACGGATTTTTTAGGAATTATCAAATTTTCAGATGGGAGGTTCCAGATAAGATCAAAAACTACATACTCAGATCTTCACCAAACTTTGCAGGGATACATTGAATGTCAAGACACGTGGAAAAAACGTACAAAACAAGAGATTGGAGACATCAAGATTTTGAACGAATTTTTTAAGAATTTTCAAATTTTCAGATAGGAGGTTCCATATAAGGTCAAAAACTACATACTCAGATCTTCACCAAACATTGCAGGGATACATTGGATGTCAAGACACGTGGAAAAAATGTACAAAACAAGAGATTGGAGACATCAAGATTTTCGACAGATTTTTTAAGAATTTTCAAATTTTCAGATAGGAGGTTCCATATAAGGTCAAAAACTACATACTCAGATCTTCACCAAACTTAGCAGGGATACATTGGAGGTCAAGACACGTGGAAAAAACATACAAGACATAGGATTGGGGACATCAAGATTTGGTCAAATTTTTTAAGAATTCTCAAATTTTCAGATAGGAGGTTCCATATAAGGTCAAAAACTACATACTCAGATCTTCACCAAACATTGCAGGGATACATTGGATGTCAAGACACGTGGAAAAAATGTACAAAACAAGAGATTGGAGACATCAAGATTTTCGACGGATTTTTTAAGAATTTTTAAATTTTCAGATGGGAGGTTCCAGATAAGGTCAAAAACGACATGCTCAGATCTTCTCCAAACTTTGCATGGATACATTGGATGTCAAGACACGTGGAAAAAACATACAAAACATAGGTTTGGGGACATCAAGATTTTGGTCGAATTTTTTAAGAATTTTCAAATTTTCAGATAGGAGGTTCCATATAAAGTCAAAAACTACAAACTCAGATCTTCACCAAACTTTGCAGGGATACATTGGATGTCAAGACACGTGGAAAAAACGTACAAAACAAGAGATTGGAGACATCAAGATTTTCGACGAATTTTTTAAGAATTTTCAAATTTTCAGATGGGAGGTTCCAGATAAGGTCAAAAACGACATACTCAGATCTTCACCAAACTTTGCAGGGATACATTAGATGTCAAGACACGTGGAAAAAACATACAAGACCTAGGATTGGGGACATCAAGATTTTGGTCAAATTTTTTAAGAATTTTCAAATTTTCAGGTTCCATATCAGGTCAAAAACTACATACTCAGATCTTCACCAAACTTTGCAGGGATACATTGGATGTCAAGACACGTGGAAAAAACGTACAAAACAAGAGATTGGAGACATCAAAATTTTGGACGAATTTTTTAAGAATTTTCAAATTTTCAGATAGGAGGTTCCATATAAGGTCAAAAACTACATACTCAGATCTTCACCAAACATTGCAGGGATACATTGGAGGTCAAGACACGTGGAAAAAACGTACAAAACAAGAGATTGGAGACATCAATATTTTGGACGAATTTTTAAAAGTTTTCAAATTTTCAGATAGGAGGTTCCAGTTAAGGTCTAAAACTACATACTGAGATCTTCACCAAACTTTACTGGGATACATTGGATGTCAAGACACGTGGAAAAAACATACAAAACATAGGATTGGGGATATCAAGATTTTGGTCAAATTTTTTAAGAATTTTCAAATTTTCAGATAGGAGGTTCCATATAAAGTCAAAAACTACATACTCAGATCTTCACCAAACATTGCAGGGATACATTGGATGTCAAGACACGTGGAAAAAACGTACAAAACAAGAGATTGGAGACATCAAGATTTTGGACGAATTTTTGAAGAATTTTCAAATTTTCAGATAGGAGGGTCCATATAAGGTCAAAAACTACATACTCAGATCTTCACCAAACTTTGCAGGGATATATTGGATGTCAAGACACGTGGAAAAAACATACAAGACCTAGGATTGGGGACATCAAGATTTTGGTCAAATTTTTTAAGAATTTTCAAATTTTCAGGTTCCATATAAGGTCAAAAACTACATACTCAGATCTTCACCAAACTTTGCAGGGATACATTGGATGTCAAGACACGTGGAAAAAACGTACAAAACAAGAGATTGGAAACATCAAGATTTTGGACGAATTTTTTAAGAATTTTCAAATTTTCAGAAAGGAGGTTCCATATAAGGTCAAAAACTACATACTCAGATCTTCACCAAACTTTGCAGGGATACATTGGATGTCAAGACACGTGGAAAAAACGTACAAAACAAGAGATTGGAGACATCAAGATTTTGGACGAATTTTTTAAGAATTTTCAAATTTTCAGAAAGGAGGTTCCATATAAGGTCAAAAACTACATACTCAGATCTTCACCAAACTTTGCAGGGATACATTGGATGTCAAGACACGTGGAAAAAACGTACAAAACAAGAGATTAGAGACATCAAGATTTTCGACGAATTTTTTAAGAATTTTCAAATTTTCAGAAAGGATGTTCCAGATAAGGTCAAAAACGACATACTCAGATCTTCACCAAACTTTGCAGGGTTACATTGGAGGTCGAGACACGTGGAAAAAACGTACAAAACAAGAGATTGGAGACATCAAGATTTTGGACGAATTTTTGAAGAATTTTCAAATTTTCAGATAGGAGGTTCCAGATAAGGTCAAAAACTACATACTCAGATCTCCACCAAACATTGCAGGGATACATTGGATGTCAAGACACGTGGAGAAAACGTACAAAACAAGAGATTGGAGACATCAAGATTTTGGACGAATTTTTTAAGAATTTTCAAATTTTCAGATAGGAGGTTCCAGATAAGGTCAAAAACTACATACTCAGATCTTCACCAAACGTTGCAGGGATACTTTGCATGTCAAGACACGTGGAAAAAACGTACAAAACAAGAGATTGGAGACATCAAGATTTTCGACGAATTTTTTAAGAATTTTCAAATTTTCAGATGGGAGGTTCCAGATAAGGTCAAAAACGACATACTCAGATCTTCACCAAACTTTGCAGGGATACATTGGATGTCAAGACACGTGGAAAAAACATACAAGACCTAGGATTGGGGACATCAAGATTTTGGTCAAATTTTTTAAGAATTTTCAAATTTTCAGGTTCCATATCAGGTCAAAAACTACATACTCAGATCTTCACCAAACTTTGCAGGGATACATTGGATGTCAAGACACGTGGAAAAAACGTACAAAACAAGAGATTGGAGACATCAAGATTTTGGACGAATTTTTTAAGAATTTTCAAATTTTCAGATAGGAGGTTCCAGATAAGGTCAAAAACTACATACTCAGATCTTCACCAAACGTTGCAGGGATACTTTGCATGTCAAGACACGTGGAAAAAACGTACAAAACAAGAGATTGGAGACATCAAGATTTTCGACGAATTTTTTAAGAATTTTCAAATTTTTAAGATGGGAGGTTCCAGATAAGGTCAAAAACGACATACTCAGATCTTCACCAAACTTTGCAGGGATACATTGGATGTCAAGACACGTGGAAAAAACATACAAGACCTAGGATTGGGGACATCAAGATTTTGGTCAAATTTTTTAAGAATTTTCAAATTTTCAGATAGGAGGTTCCATATAAGGTCAAAAACTACATACTCAGATCTTCACCAAACATTGCAGGGATACATTGGAGGTCAAGACACGTGGAAAAAACGTACAAAACAAGAGATTGGAGACATCAATATTTTGGACGAATTTTTTAAAAGTTTTCAAATTTTCAGATAGGAGGTTCCAGATAAGGTCTAAAACTACATACTCAGATCTTCACCAAACTTTACTGGGATACATTGGATGTCAAGACACGTGGAAAAAACATACAAAACATAGGATTGGGGATATCAAGATTTTGGTCAAATTTTTTAAGAATTTTCAAATTTTCAGATAGGAGGTTCCATATAAGGTCAAAAACTACATACTCAGATCTTCACCAAACATTGCAGGGATACATTGGATGTCAAGACACGTGGAAAAAACGTACAAAACAAGAGATTGGAGACATCAAGATTTTGGACGAATTTTTGAAGAATTTTCAAATTTTCAGATAGGAGGGTCCAGATAAGGTCAAAAACTACATACTCAGATCTTCACCAAACGTTGCAGGGATACTTTGCATGTCAAGACACGTGGAAAAAACGTACAAAACAAGAGATTGGAGACATCAAGATTTTGGACGAATTTTTGAAGAATTTTCAAATTTTCAGATAGGAGGTTCCATATATAAGAATAATTAAAATTTTTAAATAATATTGGGGGGCGTTTTGAGGTTCGAATCTAGGTTACGTTACTTATTTACGGCATGGACGTTTAAAAAATGGAGAAATTTAAACGTACCAACTTAAATACAACACGGAATTGTTCATCGTGCGGACGGCCCAAGCTCCGGCCAATGTAAAAAGACGACGACGTTCCTTCTACATTGGTCTTCGTTTACTAGCCAAATTTATCATGAATTTAAGAATCAGGAACCGGAAATCAGAAATCAGAACACTGGACACTGAAATATGTTACAAAATAATGTTTAATTCATTTCTGTAGGAATACTTACAATCTCTGGTCGCTCGCCGACACAAGACAAAACACTCGCGGGCCCATGATGCCCCGCTCTAAACAAGAGAGCAACGCAGACCGCTGATGGTCGGTTTCATATGTAAACAATACATTCGAGCACCATGGCCTAACCAGTTACGTTAAAGAAGTTTCGAAATCACAAAGCTAAGATTTTAAACATGGTCCAGAGAAGAGAAAACAATTTCTCTCTCACCTATAAAGGTGCTGAAAGTTTTAACTGCGAATGTTCTAAAACTGTCTCTCTAAAATGTGAATGTCGAACTGCCAAATCGAACTGTGTCTCTCGAACTGTGTATTTCCACTCCCACTTTCCACTGCTTCTTTCCACTGCTTCTCTTAGTCCTTACTTCGTCTTTTCTTTCCGTTCTCCCAAGAACTGTCCTTCACTCTATTGGTCGTTGAACTTTTTGCTCCGCCCACACGTGGTCACTTCTGGATGTAGGGGTGAGAATCGTAACACACGGGGGTGTTAAGGGCGAGAATTGCTTACTGAGAGGTGATAATCGCATAGCATGAAAACCACAATAGCACCTTGTTTGAGAGCTGATCTCGAGGAATGAAAAGCATCTGTTCTAATTAATTTTAATGGCTCTCAGCTCAAATTTTATCGCACACAACTCGGACACTTCGGTAAAGTTATTCCTTCCTTTGCTGTCGAAATCGCATATATACGAAGAGAAATGTTCTGGCAGGGTTGGAGTTCAAGATTCTCTTCTATTTACTCTTGTCAATTCGACGTCTGTGAGCCAGAGGAGCTGGCGGCGATCGTGGAAGTTATGCGTCTCGTGGAGAACACCATGTGTGGAGCAATTGTCTCGATTCCGAGCCTGGCCACCTGCAAAATCTCACGAGGACAGAGGATCTTTGTTCAAAACAAGGGAGAAAGTCTTCTTGGGGTTTTAAATTTTAAATGCCTGAAGTTCCAGGTGATTAGCTCCTTCTCGGCCGAAATCATCTTGATAGGCTCCATCTGGGCTGAAATTATCTTGACGTGAGCCAGGGTTTAGATGAATTTGTACGGGACAGATATGGGAGTTTATTGTTGGACACACTGTTTCCTTCACCTTGAAGTAGGGGCGTGATATATGGAAGGCTTCATGGGAACGAACGCTCGGCGAGGCAGCTGGGTTTCTTCTCAGAGAGCAGAAAATAAGATTTTGGGGGAAAGCGTAGAAAGACCGATGGAGATTTGTAATTGGCACATGGAAATGGTAATTGGCACATCGGTTATACATCCCCCTGCTCCCGAATAAAATTTGCTGAAATGAAGGGAAGCAAATTTTTCAGCTATCAGTTGCATTGCCTCCTGCAGGACTTCTGATGTGTCTTGCCTCCCGATGTTAACTTAGGTCAGACTGTAACCCTAGCACCCGTAGACTTAAGTGTTCGGGTCACATCTGCCTCTTATGGGCAAGTCTGCCTGCCTCTCTCCTTCTCCCATAGCTGTAGTTCTCTTCTGCTGCTTCTCCTCCTGCCTGGATTGGCTCTGGGCAAGTGAGTTGTGCCCTTGATGCTTCAGTTGGGGTCCATGGCATCTTCTTCTCTCTTCCAACTGCCAACCCTGGTGTCGAGTGGTTCAGGAATACGGTCGGTGATAATGGTGTGCTGCCCTCATTGCCTAGTCGTCTTGGAATGGTAGCCTGTCCTGGCTTCTCCTTCTGTCATCTGGTCTGTCTGACTGGAGTTCCCGCATCAGCTGGAGAAATGCGTCCGGAGTCTCCTTGGTGCCTCTTCTCCTGCCATCTCTTTGGCTGTAGTATCTTATTCTGTGAAAGTTTTAAAGGCATTAGAATATGCTTAGTTGAAAGTCTTAATTTATCTTCATGCACTTTCTTCACATGTCACAACTTCAAGTCTCTTTACCACTTTAAGTTCCTTGTCTTTGTGCACTTGACCACTATGTCTCTTGATTACATTTTTATGAATAATGAAAATTACACAAAAATTTGTAGCTTCTACAAAGATAGTATGAAAATCAATACAGGATTTAATAAAATATTATATAAAAATTTGTTGGCTAGTTTTGAAATTAAAAATTGAAAAATTACCAATACACATATTAAAATAAGAAAATTCCCTTTACTTTATATCCTTCATGCACCCTTCTCTTCAACTTATCTCATCGTTTTTAGCTTATTTCATATTTCATTGCTTGGCTCAAGGCTTTACCAACACAAGACTATTTCACTAACACACTTCATAGGTTAGGCAGTATTTACTGCACGGGCATTCAGCCCCTTACATGTGCATACTTAAAACTATAATGGCCACTATGGGCAAATCTTCTGCTCTATGGCAGGAATTATGTGTGCATCATAGGCACATTCTTTATGCTATGTAAAGCATAGGCCTCCTTGGGCAAATTAAAATTAACGCAACCCTCTTATAACACCAAAATCCTTGTTGTGTGTTGTCGGCAAGTGTATGTGGTAGATGTATTTATTCTGTGTCTTATACCTTACATTAAGTAAAATTATGCAACTTGAGCCAGTTAAAATGCCAAAATTTAAATACTCTCCTTATCAACATAAAAACAAACAGTGAATAATCATTATGGAGATCTAGCCTCCATTTTCTCCTGATCAAAGCTAAATGGTGCATGAATCTAGTTGTTATACACTTAATTCTTATTTTACTATACAGACCCAACTTATTTTCTTCATCATACATCACTGGCCGTTCAATGCCTTGGTTGGTCTGGTGTGTCTAGCCTATCAAATATTAACTATAATAGATCAGAATACACGTTTAGATAAAACATAGAAATAGATTAATCAATAATCAATTGACATTAATATTTTCTGTAAATATTGACAAACAAATGAAAAAGAAAACAAAGAAAACTACTTCTTCTTCTAAGTAAATAAAGGATTACATGGCACTATGACTGTGCTAAATAAACAAAATTATAAGTTTCACCACTAACTAGATATTAATAAAATGAAAAGGTGACTTACTGAGTCACGTGTGTGCACATATATTGTTGCACCTGATTACACAAGTTCACAAAGATTAAGATTACAAAATGATAAAACATAAAATTTAAACACATCAAAATATTAAAATAATATTATTGTTTAGATATAATGAAGAAGTTAATATGAGCAAATGTATGAGATTATTACAAACAGAAGACCTAACACCACCTTCTGTTAGTTACATCATAAAAATCAAAAGATTAAAATACAACTATATTACAAGTGTATGCATGTGTATGAAATTTTTGCTTTTTGGTCGAGTGTAATTGTTGTCTTACTTATTCTTAAGCAATTGTTGCAATGTGTTAGCCCCGCAGGGCTATTTTATGAGGACTACGTAGTTAGGCCCTAACTTCTAGCAGCCAAATGTCGACCTGTCACGTGGCTGATAGAATCCAGGAACCGAACACGTCCAAACCCAACCCGCATGTATATATAAAAGAGTCCCCCCCCTTGAATCCGACAGCAAGATGATATGTTGGTAAAAAAAATCCCTTAAAGCCTAAAGAAGGCAAAGTGTAAAATAAAATATGCTCCGCGCATGAAAACTGTCGAATTCCGCAATGATTAAGTCAAATCCATTTTTAAATCATGTTTTAGCTCACGCTGCCATGGCGTCTTATGAGCTGTTGGGAGGACAGGTGACACGCGGTGTGCTCCAATCTTCCTCTTCCTAACTCCTTAACTTCCACACCAAAAAAATCTTTCAAGTTACCCGGGGTATACCGAAAGTATTCCAAAATGGTGGCAAAAATAAATTTTGGGTTCTAGTCTCCTTTGAGAATAGAAATTTCGATCTTTGATGTTCTCTATAGCAAGAAATTAACCCTAGGGAGATATATAAAACGAAGAAGTTGGTTTCCCTTTCATTATAAATTCTTATTTATCATCAGGTCATCCGTCGCATTCAGCATGTGCAAGTAAGCACGCATGCTGAGAAAAATATTAAAGTTGATGGTTGCAAAACCATTTATAATGAATTGTTACTTAGTAACTATTATACTGTATGATTACACAAGTCACAGGTATGCTGGTTTAATCAGTACATTGAAGAAAGGTGATTTCGGAAAATAATTCCTCGGAACGTCAAAAATTTTCTAAAAAGTTAGCTGGCAACACTGATTTTCACTAACTTTAAATGGTAGTTGGTTGCAAAACTTCTACAACACTTATATTAAATAATTAAACAAGTTCGAAGTAAATATCCTGAAATAAAAGTAAAATTTTTACATAAATTCGAAGTTTCTCGGTTTACGAGCCTCCGATACGACACCTTCGTATAAAAACTGGATAATTAAAAATAAAATTATGCAAGTCCTGATTGATTTTTTGTAATTTCCCTCAAGGGTAGTCTGTTTATGACTTCAGTAATTAGTTTTCATAAAGATCCGACTGTAATTAAGCATTTTATGGCTGATTTAAAATTCAAATTCTCCGCAAAGGTACTAGTTCAGACAAAATTTGGATTTCTACGTCACAGTAGCTCAATTTTATGAAACAATACAAGATTAACTCTTTATATTTAAGTAATTTATAGCTTAATTGTTATTATTAAGTTCTAAATGTAAGAATTTGTTACAAAAATTGTAGCTTTTATGCTGAAAATTCATTTTAAGTGCCTTATTTAACAGCGTAATGCTTTTAGTTTGGAAAATGAAAGATAAGCCAAATATTGTTTTTAAGAACCAATTTTAAGGTTGAAGGAGAAATAAAGAACAAGATTCTATTTACGCCATCCTGAGAATCAAGTGTAAAAGAGTCTCCCAGCCTCCAGTCCTTTAAGAGGACTTCCCTTTTTAAAGTATGCGTGTTATGTAACATTCGTATCATTAACTTCCTGCGGAAAAAGATCTGGTCTCTTACCCTTCAACATCCTGAGGTACAATGTCCTTTTACCTTCGGTACAGTGCCACAGCTTCATGTTTTCCACATGCTGATTGGTTACCATCTGGCCGGTACAGCAGTCCAACAGCGTGAACACGTCAACTCGCTCTTCTTGATAGCAGTAATAAGGACCGGAGAAGGTATTGCAGTATTTCCTGGTTATGGCATCCAATAAGCTACTAAGAAAGTGTGTTTTCAAAAAGATTAAGTTACCTACAGAGACATTTTGCCTTTGGGACAATTGTGCATTTATCCTGGTGTTTCTTTTGTTTCTTTCACCCGCTGTATTAATACTAGCCATGTACAGCTTGTGTTCCCAGTTCATTTCTTCACCAGCTGGCAAGTCAAAGTGTGTCTTTACTGCATTGTCAATGGGATAATTTAATTGAAGCTCTATGGGTGCAAAACCAGTGGAATGGTTGACACTTCCATTCAACAAGTTAACAACCTTGGTGACATGCTCTGGCCAAGCATTATGCGCACCTTCACATACCACTCGCATAAGCCGGTTCAAATCTTTGTGTATCCTCTCTACTAGGTTACTGCTCGGTTTGTATACCGGGGTGTAAGCAACCTTTATGCCTAGAGAGGCTAATGACTGTACATATTTATTTGCCTTGAACTGGACTCCGTTGTCACTTACTATTAAATTTGGGATCCCGAAATGTAAAAAATAGACATCAATTAGCCTTCGTAGTATGCTGTCGGTAGTACTGTTACGTAAGGTGTATGCGGTTAGAAACCTAGTTTTTGCATTTTGAATAGTTAGTAAGAATCTTTCACCTCTCTTACCCCTTGGTAATGGGCCCTGAATATCTATGAACAAAACAATATCTCTACCTTCCATACTGTGCATTAACAGCGTTTGTCTAGGTGGATGTGTGTTATCTTTAGTACTCTGACATGTAATGCAGTCTGCAACATAAGATCTGACATCTTTCCTCATATTTCTCCAATTATACAGTTTTAAAATCCTTCTCATCATTTTATCTACCCCAAAATGTCCTAAATTGTCATGGTAAGCTCTAAGAACTACTGGTACAAATGATTCTGGTATGCAGAGCTTCCATTCATTCAAAAAATGATAATCCCTCGTAACTAATAAGTTGTTTGGCAAAATTTTGTAAAACTTAAACCAATTTCTAGACCTAGTTGAATTTTCTGTGTGTGTACCCTCCAAAAACTGTATGATAGGGAGAAGTACGGGGTCTTTTCGTTGCTCCGCAGCTACGAAGTCAACGGAAAAGTCAAGTATCTCGTTACGGAACGGTTCACTTGTGGCATTTATATGTAAGTTTTCGGTTTCTTTACTTTCAAAAGTCCTGCTTAACAGGTCTGCCAGACCATTTTCTTTGCCCTTGCAGTAATGCACTTGAAACTGGTAGGCTTGCAACTGTAAAGACCACCTGGTCAGCCTAGCATTCCAGTTCTTTGAGCTGTTTAGCCACTGCAAAGCATGGTGGTCACAAATGACTGTGAATTTAGTACCAGCTACATATTGTCTAAATTTAGAAATGCAAAAGATTATACTCAAACACTCTAGTTCAGTAATAGTGTACTTTTCTTCATATGGTCTCAATGTTCTACTTACATAATAGATGACACGAGGCTCCCCGTTATCAATTTGATATAGATATCCCCCTATGCCAATTCCACTCGCATCTGTCTGTATGAAAAATTCCTTTTGCATGTCAGGGTGGTGTAATGTAGCATCCCTGGCTATGGCATCCTTCATAGATAAGAAACTATTTTCTTCTTTTCTACCCCACTCCCACTTTTTGTCTTTCTTAAGCAAGTCTGTTAGTGGTTTACAAATTTCTGAATAACTGGGAATGAATTTTCTCAACCAACCAAAAGCACCTAAAATTTTCTGTAGTTGTTTCCTAGTTCTAGGTCTAGGAAGTTCAACTATTGACTGTATCCTGTCCTGATTTACGTGAATCCCTTTCTGATCAATTGTATGGCCTAAATAGTTTATTTTCTCTTTGCAAAAGAAACTTTTCTTCAGTTTGATGGTCATGTTAGCAGCCCTAATCTTTGAAAATACTTCTTTTAAGAGCTCTATGTGTTCTTCAAAAGTCTCTGTCCTGATACACAAGTCATCTACATAGATCATAACCTTATCCGAAAGTGTATCCCCCAGTGTTCTATTCATAGCTTCAGTAAAAGCTTGCACTCCGTTCGAAGAACCAAAAACTAACCTTTTGTACTGGTATAATTTACCATCGAAACTGAATGCTGTAAGTGGTTTAGACTCTTCGGTAATCAAAATCTGGTAAAAACCTGAAAACATGTCTATGGTGGTTATGTATTTCTTGCCTTGAAAACCTTGCAAAGCCTCATCTATCCTAATAGGCTTTGTTTGAATCAATTTCTGGTGCAAGTTGACATTACGCATGTCGGTGCAAATGCGTAGCGACCCATCAGATTTCGGTATTACCACCAGGGGGTTGAGGTGACAAGATTCACTAAATTCTATTATATCCCACTCTAAAAGTTTCTGTAAGTGTTCCCTGACTTGAGATTTATAGTTATATGGTATGGGATAAGTCTTCGCTACCAAAGGTTCTGCGGTATCTACCTCTATTTTATGTACATACTTATTGCAACACCCAGGCTTGTCATCAAAAAGATCATTAAATTCTAATAGAGTATCTAAAAGTATATCCTTTTCAGTAGGATTTAAAATTTCTGCATCGTGTGCCTTTTGAAAGAGTTCTTGGGATGTGGCCTGTGTATTACAATGAGTATTCCCAACTGGTACTGTATACCTAGTTTGCTTGTGTACCTGGTTACAAGGATTATCTAAATCCTGAGTGCCTTCAGCAAGTGGTAGGGGTAACAATGGTACTACTTTACTTCCTTGTTCAGTGTTTAATAACAATCCTCTTTCCTTCAGGTCTAGCTTAGCCTCTAGTGCAAAAAGTAAATCCAACCCAATCAAAATTCTAGCTGGTAGTTCTCTGACTATTAAAAATTGCACGGTTACTATTTTACCTCCAATATTTATATCTGTAATGAATTTCCCTAGTGACTTTTGTCTCTTTTTCCCACTGTAATCTATCAGCATTATATTATCAGTATTAAGCAAGGTAGGTCTTGAAATTTCACTTGTTATTTCTCTCCAAACACTCTCAGCCATTACAGAAATTTCTGCTCCCGAGTCTACAAGTGCCTTATATTCTTTATTATTGAAACTTACATTAACAAATGAACTACATTTTACTTTGTTCCTGATATTTACTGGCAATGAAAGGTTTTTAGCACTATAATATTCCTCATTATCTTCAAAATCCTCATAAAAATTCAAATCAACCCTACAAATTTCATATTTATTTTCATCATTCACCAGTTGCTTTACTCGTGTTTCCCTGTCATCAGTATCAATGGAGCTTCCCCCTTGCCTACCTTCTGTAAGAGGGGAGCCTAGGCATTTAAAGATCTGGTAGGCTGGTTACCAGTTCTAAATGGAGGGCTGTTAGGATTTAAGGTGGGGCCTTGTTCTGGTGCTCGGGTTTGATCCGCAGCCACCACTTGTGCATAAGTGGGACCCCTACCCTGGCTAGCCTGGTTGTTGTTCCTACGTACCGGGGAGTTTCCTCTCCCGTTACGGTAGCTGAAACTACTACCTCCCCCGTTACGATTATCGGAGTATGTGTTCGATCTGCCCCGGTATGAGTTGTTGCGTCGCGGGTTGCTATCCCAAGTGCTACCCCGACGGAAGTTATTTTCTGTTCTTCGCGGGGGGCTGGGTTCGAACCTAGGTCTTCGTACCCTGACCTGCCTAGCCTGAAAGTTTTCTTGTCTATTTTGGGGGTACCGGGGTTGGAACCTCCTTTGGTCCTCCCTTTGACTGGATTGGGACACTATGTCTAACCTGGCTACAATCTCGGCTGCCATCTCTAGGCTAATGTAGGGGTGGATTAAGAGTGCCTCCTTAACCTTGTTGGGGAGCTGGTTGGCTATGATGACAGTCTTCTGCTGGTCCGTCATGCCGGTTTGTATGTTATTCAGCAAGTTGACCTGTTGCCAAAAATAGGAAAGCATGGTGCCCTTGCTATGATCAGTGTACCTACTATTCATTACCTTGGCTAGGTATGTTGACTTCCACGTATCTGATTGATACGTAGACAGAAACAATGCCTTGAACCCCGAATAGGTATCAAAATTTCCCTTTACTTGGAGGTACCAGTTTTTGGCCACCCCTGTCAGTAACTTTGGCAGGTAGGATAAAATATCCTCCTCCTGCACACCCAGCAAGCAAAACGACTCTTCAATGTCTGCCAAGAACTGAGAAGCTAGGTACTCAGGTCTTGCAGCACTGAATTTGGGGAGTTTTTCTAGGTCCCCAAACCTGATGGCAGTCCGTTTCCTTGGCTTTGGCTTATGCTCTACCCCGGAATCACTGTCCGAGTCCGAGGAAGCATAAGGGGTGCTTTGGGATTGAACCTTAGGCTTAACCGCCTGTTTTTCCCTTTTTATCTTTAGCTGGCTAATCTCCCCCTGGTTGCTCTCATATTTTTTCTCTAGGTCTTCAATAGCCCGTTCTAATTTGGCAATTTCCCCACTATTATCTTTCTTCCCTTTGACATTTTTAGACAGGTTCTCTACTCTATCTAATCTGCTCTGTAACTTATTCAGTATTTTGCTATTTCCCTTTTCTAACTCACCCAACCTAGCATTCACTTGATCATTCCCTTCCTTATTAAGGTCTTCAATACCAGCTACTCTGCGCTTAATTACGTCAAGCTCTTTTTTACTTTTCGCTTCAAAGCTGATCTTGTAGGTATTGAACTCATGTTCCCTGGCATCCCTTAATGAATTCATGTAGCTAACAGCCTCCCTGTTAAGCCTACCTTCTGCCTGCTGCACCTCCCTAACAATTAGCTCTCTATTTTCTCCCTCTGACTTCTCTACTCTTTTCTCTAACTGGTCTACTTTCCCTCTCGTTACTTCACATTTCTTTATCTGTGCCTCTATCCTGTTTCCCAATTCCTCATTTCCCTTTTTTAATGAGTCTATTCTTTGGCTCAAACTTGTGTTGCTTGCATCTATCTTTTCTGTTAAATCTGTTCTTAATAGCCCTAATGCCTTCACTATTTCATTCATGGAGTCCCTGAGTTCTTCTAATGATATTGCCATTTTTCTGGTTATGGGCATTCGAAATTTACAAGAGAGAAAGAGAGAGAGAGAAAAAAAAATCAAACAAGTGTTTGTTGTTAGTTTTAGCGGAGGTTAGTGCACTCGCGTGGCATGCAAAAAGAAATTATTTAGTGTCCTGATTTCTTTATGAAATTTAGGGCAAAATTAGAATTTTTAGAAGTACATAACAAATGACAACTTGGCTTTGTAAACAAGTCCCTGTTCGGGAAAAGCCATTTATAAGAATAATTAAAATTTTTAAATAATATTGGGGGGCGTTTTGAGGTTCGAATCTAGGTTACGTTACTTATTTACGGCATGGACGTTTAAAAAATGGAGAAATTTAAACGTACCAACTTAAATACAACACGGAATTGTTCATCGTGCGGACGGCCCAAGCTCCGGCCAATGTAAAAAGACGACGACGTTCCTTCTACATTGGTCTTCGTTTACTAGCCAAATTTATCATGAATTTAAGAATCAGGAACCGGAAATCAGAAATCAGAACACTGGACACTGAAATATGTTACAAAATAATGTTTAATTCATTTCTGTAGGAATACTTACAATCTCTGGTCGCTCGCCGACACAAGACAAAACACTCGCGGGCCCATGATGCCCCGCTCTAAACAAGAGAGCAACGCAGACCGCTGATGGTCGGTTTCATATGTAAACAATACATTCGAGCACCATGGCCTAACCAGTTACGTTAAAGAAGTTTCGAAATCACAAAGCTAAGATTTTAAACATGGTCCAGAGAAGAGAAAACAATTTCTCTCTCACCTATAAAGGTGCTGAAAGTTTTAACTGCGAATGTTCTAAAACTGTCTCTCTAAAATGTGAATGTCGAACTGCCAAATCGAACTGTGTCTCTCGAACTGTGTATTTCCACTCCCACTTTCCACTGCTTCTTTCCACTGCTTCTCTTAGTCCTTACTTCGTCTTTTCTTTCCGTTCTCCCAAGAATTGTCCTTCACTCTATTGGTCGTTGAACTTTTTGCTCCGCCCACACGTGGTCACTTCTGGATGTAGGGGTGAGAATCGTAACACACGGGGGTGTTAAGGGCGAGAATTGCTTACTGAGAGGTGATAATCGCATAGCATGAAAACCACAATAGCACCTTGTTTGAGAGCTGATCTCGAGGAATGAAAAGCATCTGTTCTAATTAATTTTAATGGCTCTCAGCTCAAATTTTATCGCACACAACTCGGACACTTCGGTAAAGTTATTCCTTCCTTTGCTGTCGAAATCGCATATATACGAAGAGAAATGTTCTGGCAGGGTTGGAGTTCAAGATTCTCTGCTATTTACTCTTGTCAATTCGACGTCTGTGAGCCAGAGGAGCTGGCGGCGATCGTGGAAGTTATGCGTCTCGTGGAGAACACCATGTGTGGAGCAATTGTCTCGATTCCGAGCCTGGCCACCTGCAAAATCTCACGAGGACAGAGGATCTTTGTTCAAAACAAGGGAGAAAGTCTTCTTGGGGTTTTAAATTTTAAATGCCTGAAGTTCCAGGTGATTAGCTCCTTCTCGGCCGAAATCATCTTGATAGGCTCCATCTGGGCTGAAATTATCTTGACGTGAGCCAGGGTTTAGATGAATTTGTACGGGACAGATATGGGAGTTTATTGTTGGACACACTGTTTCCTTCACCTTGAAGTAGGGGCGTGATATATGGAAGGCTTCATGGGAACGAACGCTCGGCGAGGCAGCTGGGTTTCTTCTCAGAGAGCAGAAAATAAGATTTTGGGGGAAAGCGTAGAAAGACCGATGGAGATTTGTAATTGGCACATGGAAATGGTAATTGGCACATCGGTTATACATATAAGGTCAAAAACTACATACTCAGATCTTCACCAAACATTGCAGGGATACATTGGAGGTCAAGACACGTGGAAAAAACGTACAAAACAAGAGATTGGAGACATCAATATTTTGGACGAATTTTTGAAGAATTTTCAAATTTTCAGATAGGAGGTTCCATATAAGGTCAAAAACTACATACTCAGATCTTCACCAAACATTGCAGGGATACATTGGATGTCAAGACACGTGGAAAAAACGTACAGAACAAGAGATTGGAGACATCAAGATTTTGGACGAATTTTTGAAGAATTTTCAAATTTTCAGATGGGAGGGTCCAGATAAGGTCAAAAACTACATACTCAGATCTTCACCAAACGTTGCAGGGATACTTTGCATGTCAAGACACGTGGAAAAAACGTACAAAACAAGAGATTGGATACATCAAGATTTTCGACGAATTTTTTAAGAATTTTCAAATTTTCAGATGGGAGGTTCCAGATAAGGTCAAAAACGACATACTCAGATCTTCACCAAACTTTGCATGGATACATTGGATGTCAAGACACGTGGAAAAGACGTACAAAACAAGAAATTGGAGACATCAAGATTTCTGACGAATTTTTTAAGAATTTTCAAATTTTCAGAAAGGAGGTTCCGTATAAGGTCAAAAACGACATACTCAGATCTTCACCAAACTTTGCAGGGATACATTGGATGTCAAGACACGTGGAAAAAACGTACAAAACAAGAGATTGGAGACATCAAGATTTTCGACGAATTTTTTAAGAATTTTCAAATTTTCAGATGGGAGGTTCCAGATAAGGTCAAAAACTACATACTCAGATCTTCACCAAACTTAGCAGGGATACATTGGATGTCAAGACACGTGGAAAAAACATACAAGACATAGGATTGGGGACATCAAGATTTGGTCAAATTTTTTAAGAATTCTCAAATTTTCAGATAGGAGGTTCCATATAAGGTCAAAAACTACATACTCAGATCTTCACCAAACATTGCAGGGATTCATTGGATGTCAAGACACGTGGAAAAAATGTACAAAACAAGAGATTGGAGACATCAAGATTTTCGACGGATTTTTTAAGAATTTTTAAATTTTCAGATGGGAGGTTCCAGATAAGGTAAAAACGACATGCTCAGATCTTCTCCAAACTTTGCATGGATACATTGGATGTCAAGACACGTGGAAAAAACATACAAAACATAGGTTTGGGGACATCAAGATTTTGGTCGAATTTTTTAAGAATTTTCAAATTTTCAGATAGGAGGTTCCATATAAAGTCAAAAACTACAAACTCAGATCTTCACCAAACTTTGCAGGGATACATTGGATGTCAAGACACGTGGAAAAAACGTACAAAACAAGAGATTGGAGACATCAAGATTTTCGACGAATTTTTTAAGAATTTTCAAATTTTCAGATGGGAGGTTCCAGATAAGGTCAAAAACGACATACTCAGATCTTCACCAAACTTTGCATGGATACATTGGATGTCAAGACACGTGGAAAACACGTACAAAACAAGAGATTGGAGACATCAAGATTTTGGACGAATTTTTTAAGAATTCTCAAATTTTCAGAAAGGAGGTTCCATATAAGGTCAAAAACTACATACTCAGATCTTCACCAAACTTTGCAGGGATACATTGGATGTCAAGACACGTGGAAAAAACGTACAAAACAAGAGATTGGGGTCATCAAGATTTTGGACGAATTTTTTAAGAATTTTCAAATTTTCAGATGGGAGGTTCCAGATAAGGTCAAAAATTACATACTCAGATCTTCACCAAACTTTGCATGGATACATTGGATGTCAAGACACGTGGAAAAAACATACAAAACATAGGATTGGGGACATCAAGATTTTGGTCGAATTTTTTAAGAATTTTCAAATTTTCAGATAGGAGGTTCCATATAAGGTCAAAAACTACATACTCAGATCTTCACCAAACTTTGCAGGGATACATTGGATGTCAAGACACGTGGAAAAAACATACAAGACCTAGGATTGGGGACATCAAGATTTTGGTCAAATTTTTTAAGAATTTTCAAATTTTCAGGTTCCATATAAGGTCAAAAACTACATACTCAGATCTTCACCAAACTTTGCAGGGATACATTGGATGTCAAGACACGTGGAAAAAACGTACAAAACAAGAGATTGGAAACATCAAGATTTTGGACGAATTTTTTAAGAATTTTCAAATTTTCAGAAAGGAGGTTCCATATAAGGTCAAAAACTACATACTCAGATCTTCACCAAACTTTGCAGGGATACATTGGATGTCAAGACACGTGGAAAAAACGTACAAAACAAGAGATTGGAGACATCAAGATTTTGGACGAATTTTTTAAGAATTTTCTAATTTTCAGAAAGGAGGTTCCATATAAGGTCAAAAACTACATACTCAGATCTTCATCAAACAATCCAGGGATACATTGGATGTCAAGACACGTGGATAAAACGTACAAAACAAGAGATTGGAGACATCAAGATTTTGGACGAATTTTTTAACAATTTTCAAATTTTCAGAAAGGAGGTTCCATATAAGGTCAAAAACTACATACTCAGATCTTCACCAAACTTTGCAGGGATACATTGGATGTCAAGACACGTGGAAAAAACGTACAAAACAAGAGATTGGAGACATCAAGATTTTGGACGAATTTTTTGAGAATTTTCAAATTTTCAGAAACGAGGTTCCATATAAGGTCAAAAACTACATACTCAGATCTTCACCAAACTTTGCAGGGATACATTGGATGTAAAGACACGTGGAAAAAACGTACAAAACAAGAGATTGGAGACATCAAGATTTTGGACGAATTTTTTAAGAATTTTCAAATTTTCAGAAAGGATGTTCCAGATAAGGTCAAAAACGACATACTCAGATCTTCACCAAACTTTGCAGGGTTATATTGGAGGTCGAGACACGTGGAAAAAACGTACAAAACAAGACATTGGAGTATTCAAGATTTTGGACGAATTTTTGAAGAATTTTCAAATTTTCAGATAGGAGGTTCCAGATAAGGTCAAAAACTACATACTCAGATCTTCACCAAACATTGCAGGGATACATTGGATGTCAAGACACGTGGAAAAAACGTACAAATCAAGAGATTGGAGACATCAAGATTCTCGAAGAATTTTTGAAGAATTTTCAAATTTTCAGATAGGAGGTTCCAGATAAGGTCAAAAACTACATACTCAGATCTTCACCAAACGTTGCAGGGATACTTTGCATGTCAAGACACGTTGAAAAAACGTACAAAACAAGAGATTGGAGACATCAAGATTTTCGACGAATTTTTTAAGAATTTTCAAATTTTCAGATGGGAGGTTCCAGATAAGGTCAAAAACGACATACTCAGATCTTCACCAAACTTTGCATGGATACATTGGATGTCAAGACACGTGGAAAACACGTACAAAACAAGAGATTGGAGACATCAAGATTTTGGACGAATTTTTTAAGAATTCTCAAATTTTCAGAAAGGAGGTTCCATATAAGGTCAAAAATTACATACTCAGATCTTCACCAAACTTTGCAGGGATACATTGGATGTCAAGACACGTGGATAAAACGTACAAAACAAGAGATTGGGGTCATCAAGATTTTGGACGAATTTTTTAAGAATTTTCAAATTTTCAGATGGGAGGTTCCATATAAGGTCAAAAATTACATACTCAGATCTTCACCAAACTTTGCATGGATACGTTGGATGTCAAGACACGTGGAAAAAACATACAAAACATAGGATTGGGGACATCAAGATTTTGGTCGAATTTTTTAAGAATTTTCAAATTTTCAGATAGGAGGTTCCATATAAGGTCAAAAACTACATACTCAGATCTTCACCAAACTTTGCAGGGATACATTGGATGTCAAGACACGTGGAAAAAACATACAAAACAAGAGATTGGAGACATCAAGATTTTGGTCAAATTTTTTAAGAATTTTCAAATTTTCAGGTTCCATATAAGGTCAAAAACTACATACTCAGATCTTCACCAAACTTTGCAGGGATACATTGGATGTCAAGACACGTGGAAAAAACGTACAAAACAAGAGATTGGAAACATCAAGATTTTGGACGAATTTTTTAAGAA
Organism: Lepisma saccharinum; assembly: GCF_977018435.1. Taxonomy (NCBI): domain Eukaryota; kingdom Metazoa; phylum Arthropoda; class Insecta; order Zygentoma; family Lepismatidae; genus Lepisma; species Lepisma saccharinum. The sequence goes on from NW_028143029.1 coordinate 402,998, forward strand.
TTTTCAAATTTTCAGAAAGGAGGTTCCATATAAGGTCAAAAACTACATACTCAGATCTTCACCAAACTTTGCAGGGATACATTGGATGTCAAGACACGTGGAAAAAACGTACAAAACAAGAGATTGGAGACATCAAGATTTTGGACGAATTTTTTAAGAATTTTCTAATTTTCAGAAAGGAGGTTCCATATAAGGTCAAAAACTACATACTCAGATCTTCACCAAACTTTGCAGGGATACATTGGATGTCAAGTCACGTGGAAAAAACGTAAAAAACAAGAGATTGGAGACATCAAGATTATGGACGAATTTTTTGAGAATTTTCAAATTTTCAGAAAGGAGGTTCCATATAAGGTCAAAAACTACATACTCAGATCTTCACCAAACTTTGCAGGGATACATTGGATGTCAAGACACGTGGAAAAAACGTACAAAACAAGAGATTAGAGACATCAAGATTTTCGACGAATTTTTTAAGAATTTTCAAATTTTCAGAAAGGATGTTCCAGATAAGGTCAAAAACGACATACTCAGATCTTCACCAAACTTTGCAGGGTTACATTGGAGGTCGAGACACGTGGAAAAAACGTACAAAACAAGAGATTGGAGACATCAAGATTTTGGACGAATTTTTGAAGAATTTTCAAATTTTCAGATAGGAGGTTCCAGATAAGGTCAAAAACTACATACTCAGATCTCCACCAAACATTGCAGGGATACATTGGATGTCAAGACACGTGGAAAAAACATACAAAACAAGAGATTGGAGACATCAAGATTTTGGACGAATTTTTTAAGAATTTTCAAATTTTCAGATAGGAGGTTCCAGATAAGGTCAAAAACTACATACTCAGATCTTCACCAAACGTTGCAGGGATACTTTGCATGTCAAGACACGTGGAAAAAATGTACAAAACAAGAGATTGGAGACATCAAGATTTTCGACGAATTTTTTAAGAATTTTCAAATTTTTAAGATGGGAGGTTCCAGATAAGGTCAAAAACGACATACTCAGATCTTCACCAAACTTTGCAGGGATACATTGGATGTCAAGACACGTGGAAAAAACATACAAGACCTAGGATTGGGGACATCAAGATTTTGGTCAAATTTTTTAAGAATTTTCAAATTTTCAGGTTCCATATCAGGTCAAAAACTACATACTCAGATCTTCACCAAACTTTGCAGGGATACATTGGATGTCAAGACACGTGGAAAAAACGTACAAAACAAGAGATTGGAGACATCAAGATTTTGGACGAATTTTTTAAGAATTTTCAAATTTTCAGATAGGAGGTTCCATATAAGGTCAAAAACTACATACTCAGATCTTCACCAAACATTGCAGGGATACATTGGAGGTCAAGACACGTGGAAAAAACGTACAAAACAAGAGATTGGAGACATCAATATTTTGGACGAATTTTTTAAAAGTTTTCAAATTTTCAGATAGGAGGTTCCAGATAAGGTCTAAAACTACATACTGAGATCTTCACCAAACTTTACTGGGATACATTGGATGTCAAGACACGTGGAAAAAACATACAAAACATAGGATTGGGGATATCAAGATTTTGGTCAAATTTTTTAAGAATTTTCAAATTTTCAGATAGGAGGTTCCAGATAAGGTCAAAAACTACATACTCAGATCTTCACCAAACATTGCAGGGATACATTGGATGTCAAGACACGTGGAAAAAACGTACAAAACAAGAGATTGGAGACATCAAGATTTTCGACGAATTTTTGAAGAATTTTCAAATTTTCAGATAGGAGGGTCCAGATAAGGTCAAAAACTACATACTCAGATCTTCACCAAACGTTGCAGGGATACTTTGCATGTCAAGACACGTGGAAAAAACGTACAAAACAAGAGATTGGATACATCAAGATTTTCGACGAATTTTTTAAGAATTTTCAAATTTTCAGATGGGAGGTTCCAGATAAGGTCAAAAACGACATACTCAGATCTTCACCAAACTTTGCATGGATACATTGGATGTCAAGACACGTGGAAAAGACGTACAAAACAAGAAATTGGAGACATCAAGATTTCTGACGAATTTTTTAAGAATTTTCAAATTTTCAGAAAGGAGGTTCCGTATAAGGTCAAAAACTACATACTCAGATCTTCACCAAACTTTGCAGGGATACATTGGATGTCAAGACACGTGGAAAAAACGTACAAAACAAGAGATTGGGGTCATCAAGATTTTGGACGGATTTTTTAGGAATTTTCAAATTTTCAGATGGGAGGTTCCAGATAAGGTCAAAAACTACATACTCAGATCTTCACCAAACTTTGCAGTGATACATTGGATGTCAAGACACGTGGAAAAAACGTACAAAACAAGAGATTGGAAACATCAAGATTTTGGACGAATTTTTTAAGAATTTTCAAATTTTCAGATAGGAGGTTCCAGATAAGGTCAAAAACTACATACTCAGATCTTCACCAAACGTTGCAGGGATACTTTGCATGTCAAGACACGTGGAAAATACGTACAAAACAAGAGATTGGAGACATCAAGATTTTCGACGAATTTTTTAAGAATTTTCAAATTTTCAGATGGGAGGTTCCAGATAAGGTCAAAAACGACATACTCAGATCTTCACCAAACTTTGCATGGATACATTGGATGTCAAGACACGTGGGAAAAACGTACAAAACAAGAAATTGGAGACATCAAGATTTTGGACGAATTTTTTTAGAATTTTCAAATTTTCAGAAAGGAGGTTCCGTATAAGGTCAAAAACCACATAATCAGATCTTCACCAAACTTTGCAGGGATACATTGGATGTCAAGACACGTGGAAAAAACGTACAAAACAAGAGATTGGGGTCATCAAGATTTTGGACGGATTTTTTAGGAATTATCAAATTTTCAGATGGGAGGTTCCAGATAAGATCAAAAACTACATACTCAGATCTTCACCAAACTTTGCAGGGATACATTGAATGTCAAGACACGTGGAAAAAACGTACAAAACAAGAGATTGGAGACATCAAGATTTTGAACGAATTTTTTAAGAATTTTCAAATTTTCAGATAGGAGGTTCCATATAAGGTCAAAAACTACATACTCAGATCTTCACCAAACATTGCAGGGATACATTGGATGTCAAGACACGTGGAAAAAATGTACAAAACAAGAGATTGGAGACATCAAGATTTTCGACAGATTTTTTAAGAATTTTCAAATTTTCAGATAGGAGGTTCCATATAAGGTCAAAAACTACATACTCAGATCTTCACCAAACTTAGCAGGGATACATTGGATGTCAAGACACGTGGAAAAAACATACAAGACATAGGATTGGGGACATCAAGATTTGGTCAAATTTTTTAAGAATTCTCAAATTTTCAGATAGGAGGTTCCATATAAGGTCAAAAACTACATACTCAGATCTTCACCAAACATTGCAGGGATACATTGGATGTCAAGACACGTGGAAAAAACGTACAAAACAAGAGATTGGAGACATCAAGATTTTGGACGAATTTTTGAAGAATTTTCAAATTTTCAGATAGGAGGGTCCAGATAAGGTCAAAAACTACATACTCAGATCTTCACCAAACGTTGCAGGGATACTTTGCATGTCAAGACACGTGGAAAAAACGTACAAAACAAGAGATTGGATACATCAAGATTTTCGACGAATTTTTTAAGAATTTTCAAATTTTCAGATGGGAGGTTCCAGATAAGGTCAAAAACGACATACTCAGATCTTCACCAAACTTTGCATGGATACATTGGATGTCAAGACACGTGGAAAAGACGTACAAAACAAGAAATTGGAGACATCAAGATTTCTGACGAATTTTTTAAGAATTTTCAAATTTTCAGAAAGGAGGTTCCGTATAAGGTCAAAAACTACATACTCAGATCTTCACCAAACTTTGCAGGGATACATTGGATGTCAAGACACGTGGAAAAAACGTACAAAACAAGAGATTGGGGTCATCAAGATTTTGGACGGATTTTTTAGGAATTTTCAAATTTTCAGATGGGAGGTTCCAGATAAGGTCAAAAACTACATACTCAGATCTTCACCAAACTTTGCAGTGATACATTGGATGTCAAGACACGTGGAAAAAACGTACAAAACAAGAGATTGGAAACATCAAGATTTTGGACGAATTTTTTAAGAATTTTCAAATTTTCAGATAGGAGGTTCCAGATAAGGTCAAAAACTACATACTCAGATCTTCACCAAACGTTGCAGGGATACTTTGCATGTCAAGACACGTGGAAAATACGTACAAAACAAGAGATTGGAGACATCAAGATTTTCGACGAATTTTTTAAGAATTTTCAAATTTTCAGATGGGAGGTTCCAGATAAGGTCAAAAACGACATACTCAGATCTTCACCAAACTTTGCATGGATACATTGGATGTCAAGACACGTGGGAAAAACGTACAAAACAAGAAATTGGAGACATCAAGATTTTGGACGAATTTTTTTAGAATTTTCAAATTTTCAGAAAGGAGGTTCCGTATAAAGTCAAAAACCACATAATCAGATCTTCACCAAACTTTGCAGGGATACATTGGATGTCAAGACACGTGGAAAAAATGTACAAAACAAGAGATTGGAGACATCAAGATTTTCGACAGATTTTTTAAGAATTTTCAAATTTTCAGATAGGAGGTTCCATATAAGGTCAAAAACTACATACTCAGATCTTCACCAAACTTAGCAGGGATACATTGGATGTCAAGACACGTGGAAAAAACATACAAGACATAGGATTGGGGACATCAAGATTTGGTCAAATTTTTTAAGAATTCTCAAATTTTCAGATAGGAGGTTCCATATAAGGTCAAAAACTACATACTCAGATCTTCACCAAACATTGCAGGGATTCATTGGATGTCAAGACACGTGGAAAAAATGTACAAAACAAGAGATTGGAGACATCAAGATTTTCGACGGATTTTTTAAGAATTTTTAAATTTTCAGATGGGAGGTTCCAGATAAGGTAAAAACGACATGCTCAGATCTTCTCCAAACTTTGCATGGATACATTGGATGTCAAGACACGTGGAAAAAACATACAAAACATAGGTTTGGGGACATCAAGATTTTGGTCGAATTTTTTAAGAATTTTCAAATTTTCAGATAGGAGGTTCCATATAAAGTCAAAAACTACAAACTCAGATCTTCACCAAACTTTGCAGGGATACATTGGATGTCAAGACACGTGGAAAAAACGTACAAAACAAGAGATTGGAGACATCAAGATTTTCGACGAATTTTTTAAGAATTTTCAAATTTTCAGATGGGAGGTTCCAGATAAGGTCAAAAACGACATACTCAGATCTTCACCAAACTTTGCATGGATACATTGGATGTCAAGACACGTGGAAAACACGTACAAAACAAGAGATTGGAGACATCAAGATTTTGGACGAATTTTTTAAGAATTCTCAAATTTTCAGAAAGGAGGTTCCATATAAGGTCAAAAACTACATACTCAGATCTTCACCAAACTTTGCAGGGATACATTGGATGTCAAGACACGTGGAAAAAACGTACAAAACAAGAGATTGGGGTCATCAAGATTTGGGACGAATTTTTTAAGAATTTTCAAATTTTCAGATGGGAGGTTCCATATAAGGTCAAAAATTACATACTCAGATCTTCACCAAACTTTGCATGGATACATTGGATGTCAAGACACGTGGAAAAAACATACAAAACATAGGATTGGGGACATCAAGATTTTGGTCGAATTTTTTAAGAATTTTCAAATTTTCAGATAGGAGGTTCCATATAAGGTCAAAAACTACATACTCAGATCTTCACCAAACTTTGCAGGGATACATTGGATGTCAAGACACGTGGAAAAAACATACAAGACCTAGGATTGGGGACATCAAGATTTTGGTCAAATTTTTTAAGAATTTTCAAATTTTCAGGTTCCATATAAGGTCAAAAACTACATACTCAGATCTTCACCAAACTTTGCAGGGATACATTGGATGTCAAGACACGTGGAAAAAACGTACAAAACAAGAGATTGGAAACATCAAGATTTTGGACGAATTTTTTAAGAATTTTCAAATTTTCAGAAAGGAGGTTCCATATAAGGTCAAAAACTACATACTCAGATCTTCACCAAACTTTGCAGGGATACATTGGATGTCAAGACACGTGGAAAAAACGTACAAAACAAGAGATTGGAGACATCAAGATTTTGGACGAATTTTTTAAGAATTTTCTAATTTTCAGAAAGGAGGTTCCATATAAGGTCAAAAACTACATACTCAGATCTTCACCAAACTTTGCATGGATACATTGGATGTCAAGACACGTGGAAAAAACATACAAAACATAGGATTGGTGACATCAAGATTTTGGACGAATTTTTTAAGAATTTTCAAATTTTCAGAAAGGAGGTTCCATATAAGGTCAAAAACTACATACTCAGATCTTCACCAAACTTTGCAGGGATACATTGGATGTCAAGACACGTGGAAAAAACGTACAAAACAAGAGATTGGAGACATCAAGATTTTGGACGAATTTTTTGAGAATTTTCAAATTTTCAGAAACGAGGTTCCATATAAGGTCAAAAACTACATACTCAGATCTTCACCAAACTTTGCAGGGATACATTGGATGTAAAGACACGTGGAAAAAACGTACAAAACAAGAGATTGGAGACATCAAGATTTTGGACGAATTTTTTAAGAATTTTCAAATTTTCAGAAAGGATGTTCCAGATAAGGTCAAAAACGACATACTCAGATCTTCACCAAACTTTGCAGGGTTACATTGGAGGTCGAGACACGTGGAAAAAACGTACAAAACAAGACATTGGAGTATTCAAGATTTTGGACGAATTTTTGAAGAATTTTCAAATTTTCAGATAGGAGGTTCCAGATAAGGTCAAAAACTACATACTCAGATCTTCACCAAACATTGCAGGGATACATTGGATGTCAAGACACGTGGAAAAAACGTACAAATCAAGAGATTGGAGACATCAAGATTCTCGAAGAATTTTTGAAGAATTTTCAAATTTTCAGATAGGAGGTTCCAGATAAGGTCAAAAACTACATACTCAGATCTTCACCAAACGTTGCAGGGATACTTTGCATGTCAAGACACGTTGAAAAAACGTACAAAACAAGAGATTGGAGACATCAAGATTTTCGACGAATTTTTTAAGAATTTTCAAATTTTCAGATGGGAGGTTCCAGATAAGGTCAAAAACGACATACTCAGATCTTCACCAAACTTTGCATGGATACATTGGATGTCAAGACACGTGGAAAACACGTACAAAACAAGAGATTGGAGACATCAAGATTTTGGACGAATTTTTTAAGAATTCTCAAATTTTCAGAAAGGAGGTTCCATATAAGGTCAAAAATTACATACTCAGATCTTCACCAAACTTTGCAGGGATACATTGGATGTCAAGACACGTGGATAAAACGTACAAAACAAGAGATTGGGGTCATCAAGATTTTGGACGAATTTTTTAAGAATTTTCAAATTTTCAGATGGGAGGTTCCATATAAGGTCAAAAATTACATACTCAGATCTTCACCAAACTTTGCATGGATACGTTGGATGTCAAGACACGTGGAAAAAACATACAAAACATAGGATTGGGGACATCAAGATTTTGGTCGAATTTTTTAAGAATTTTCAAATTTTCAGATAGGAGGTTCCATATAAGGTCAAAAACTACATACTCAGATCTTCACCAAACTTTGCAGGGATACATTGGATGTCAAGACACGTGGAAAAAACATACAAAACAAGAGATTGGAGACATCAAGATTTTGGTCAAATTTTTTAAGAATTTTCAAATTTTCAGGTTCCATATAAGGTCAAAAACTACATACTCAGATCTTCACCAAACTTTGCAGGGATACATTGGATGTCAAGACACGTGGAAAAAACGTACAAAACAAGAGATTGGAAACATCAAGATTTTGGACGAATTTTTTAAGAATTTTCAAATTTTCAGAAAGGAGGTTCCATATAAGGTCAAAAACTACATACTCAGATCTTCACCAAACTTTGCAGGGATACATTGGATGTCAAGACACGTGGAAAAAACGTACAAAACAAGAGATTGGAGACATCAAGATTTTGGACGAATTTTTTAAGAATTTTCTAATTTTCAGAAAGGAGGTTCCATATAAGGTCAAAAACTACATACTCAGATCTTCACCAAACTTTGCAGGGATACATTGGATGTCAAGTCACGTGGAAAAAACGTAAAAAACAAGAGATTGGAGACATCAAGATTATGGACGAATTTTTTGAGAATTTTCAAATTTTCAGAAAGGAGGTTCCATATAAGGTCAAAAACTACATACTCAGATCTTCACCAAACTTTGCAGGGATACATTGGATGTCAAGACACGTGGAAAAAACGTACAAAACAAGAGATTAGAGACATCAAGATTTTCGACGAATTTTTTAAGAATTTTCAAATTTTCAGAAAGGATGTTCCAGATAAGGTCAAAAACGACATACTCAGATCTTCACCAAACTTTGCAGGGTTACATTGGAGGTCGAGACACGTGGAAAAAACGTACAAAACAAGAGATTGGAGACATCAAGATTTTGGACGAATTTTTGAAGAATTTTCAAATTTTCAGATAGGAGGTTCCAGATAAGGTCAAAAACTACATACTCAGATCTCCACCAAACATTGCAGGGATACATTGGATGTCAAGACACGTGGAAAAAACGTACAAAACAAGAGATTGGAGACATCAAGGTTTTGGACGAATTTTTTAAGAATTTTCAAATTTTCAGATAGGAGGTTCCAGATAAGGTCAAAAACTACATACTCAGATCTTCACCAAACGTTGCAGGGATACTTTGCATGTCAAGACACGTGGAAAAAATGTACAAAACAAGAGATTGGAGACATCAAGATTTTCGACGAATTTTTTAAGAATTTTCAAATTTTTAAGATGGGAGGTTCCAGATAAGGTCAAAAACGACATACTCAGATCTTCACCAAACTTTGCAGGGATACATTGGATGTCAAGACACGTGGAAAAAACATACAAGACCTAGGATTGGGGACATCAAGATTTTGGTCAAATTTTTTAAGAATTTTCAAATTTTCAGGTTCCATATCAGGTCAAAAACTACATACTCAGATCTTCACCAAACTTTGCAGGGATACATTGGATGTCAAGACACGTGGAAAAAACGTACAAAACAAGAGATTGGAGACATCAAGATTTTGGACGAATTTTTTAAGAATTTTCAAATTTTCAGATAGGAGGTTCCATATAAGGTCAAAAACTACATACTCAGATCTTCACCAAACATTGCAGGGATACATTGGAGGTCAAGACACGTGGAAAAAACGTACAAAACAAGAGATTGGAGACATCAATATTTTGGACGAATTTTTTAAAAGTTTTCAAATTTTCAGATAGGAGGTTCCAGATAAGGTCTAAAACTACATACTGAGATCTTCACCATACTTTACTGGGATACATTGGATGTCAAGACACGTGGAAAAAACATACAAAACATAGGATTGGGGATATCAAGATTTTGGTCAAATTTTTTAAGAATTTTCAAATTTTCAGATAGGAGGTTCCAGATAAGGTCAAAAACTACATACTCAGATCTTCACCAAACATTGCAGGGATACATTGGATGTCAAGACACGTGGAAAAAACGTACAAAACAAGAGATTGGAGACATCAAGATTTTCGACGAATTTTTGAAGAATTTTCAAATTTTCAGATAGGAGGGTCCAGATAAGGTCAAAAACTACATACTCAGATCTTCACCAAACGTTGCAGGGATACTTTGCATGTCAAGACACGTGGAAAAAACGTACAAAACAAGAGATTGGATACATCAAGATTTTCGACGAATTTTTTAAGAATTTTCAAATTTTCAGATGGGAGGTTCCAGATAAGGTCAAAAACGACATACTCAGATCTTCACCAAACTTTGCATGGATACATTGGATGTCAAGACACGTGGAAAAGACGTACAAAACAAGAAATTGGAGACATCAAGATTTCTGACGAATTTTTTAAGAATTTTCAAATTTTCAGAAAGGAGGTTCCGTATAAGGTCAAAAACTACATACTCAGATCTTCACCAAACTTTGCAGGGATACATTGGATGTCAAGACACGTGGAAAAAACGTACAAAACAAGAGATTGGGGTCATCAAGATTTTGGACGGATTTTTTAGGAATTTTCAAATTTTCAGATGGGAGGTTCCAGATAAGGTCAAAAACTACATACTCAGATCTTCACCAAACTTTGCAGTGATACATTGGATGTCAAGACACGTGGAAAAAACGTACAAAACAAGAGATTGGAAACATCAAGATTTTGGACGAATTTTTTAAGAATTTTCAAATTTTCAGATAGGAGGTTCCAGATAAGGTCAAAAACTACATACTCAGATCTTCACCAAACGTTGCAGGGATACTTTGCATGTCAAGACACGTGGAAAATACGTACAAAACAAGAGATTGGAGACATCAAGATTTTCGACGAATTTTTTAAGAATTTTCAAATTTTCAGATGGGAGGTTCCAGATAAGGTCAAAAACGACATACTCAGATCTTCACCAAACTTTGCATGGATACATTGGATGTCAAGACACGTGGGAAAAACGTACAAAACAAGAAATTGGAGACATCAAGATTTTGGACGAATTTTTTTAGAATTTTCAAATTTTCAGAAAGGAGGTTCCGTATAAGGTCAAAAACCACATAATCAGATCTTCACCAAACTTTGCAGGGATACATTGGATGTCAAGACACGTGGAAAAAACGTACAAAACAAGAGATTGGGGTCATCAAGATTTTGGACGGATTTTTTAGGAATTATCAAATTTTCAGATGGGAGGTTCCAGATAAGATCAAAAACTACATACTCAGATCTTCACCAAACTTTGCAGGGATACATTGAATGTCAAGACACGTGGAAAAAACGTACAAAACAAGAGATTGGAGACATCAAGATTTTGAACGAATTTTTTAAGAATTTTCAAATTTTCAGATAGGAGGTTCCATATAAGGTCAAAAACTACATACTCAGATCTTCACCAAACATTGCAGGGATACATTGGATGTCAAGACACGTGGAAAAAATGTACAAAACAAGAGATTGGAGACATCAAGATTTTCGACAGATTTTTTAAGAATTTTCAAATTTTCAGATAGGAGGTTCCATATAAGGTCAAAAACTACATACTCAGATCTTCACCAAACTTAGCAGGGATACATTGGATGTCAAGACACGTGGAAAAAACATACAAGACATAGGATTGGGGACATCAAGATTTGGTCAAATTTTTTAAGAATTCTCAAATTTTCAGATAGGAGGTTCCATATAAGGTCAAAAACTACATACTCAGATCTTCACCAAACATTGCAGGGATACATTGGATGTCAAGACACGTGGAAAAAACGTACAAAACAAGAGATTGGAGACATCAAGATTTTGGACGAATTTTTGAAGAATTTTCAAATTTTCAGATAGGAGGGTCCAGATAAGGTCAAAAACTACATACTCAGATCTTCACCAAACGTTGCAGGGATACTTTGCATGTCAAGACACGTGGAAAAAACGTACAAAACAAGAGATTGGATACATCAAGATTTTCGACGAATTTTTTAAGAATTTTCAAATTTTCAGATGGGAGGTTCCAGATAAGGTCAAAAACGACATACTCAGATCTTCACCAAACTTTGCATGGATACATTGGATGTCAAGACACGTGGAAAAGACGTACAAAACAAGAAATTGGAGACATCAAGATTTCTGACGAATTTTTTAAGAATTTTCAAATTTTCAGAAAGGAGGTTCCGTATAAGGTCAAAAACTACATACTCAGATCTTCACCAAACTTTGCAGGGATACATTGGATGTCAAGACACGTGGAAAAAACGTACAAAACAAGAGATTGGGGTCATCAAGATTTTGGACGGATTTTTTAGGAATTTTCAAATTTTCAGATGGGAGGTTCCAGATAAGGTCAAAAACTACATACTCAGATCTTCACCAAACTTTGCAGTGATACATTGGATGTCAAGACACGTGGAAAAAACGTACAAAACAAGAGATTGGAAACATCAAGATTTTGGACGAATTTTTTAAGAATTTTCAAATTTTCAGATAGGAGGTTCCAGATAAGGTCAAAAACTACATACTCAGATCTTCACCAAACGTTGCAGGGATACTTTGCATGTCAAGACACGTGGAAAATACGTACAAAACAAGAGATTGGAGACATCAAGATTTTCGACGAATTTTTTAAGAATTTTCAAATTTTCAGATGGGAGGTTCCAGATAAGGTCAAAAACGACATACTCAGATCTTCACCAAACTTTGCATGGATACATTGGATGTCAAGACACGTGGGAAAAACGTACAAAACAAGAAATTGGAGACATCAAGATTTTGGACGAATTTTTTTAGAATTTTCAAATTTTCAGAAAGGAGGTTCCGTATAAAGTCAAAAACCACATAATCAGATCTTCACCAAACTTTGCAGGGATACATTGGATGTCAAGACACGTGGAAAAAATGTACAAAACAAGAGATTGGAGACATCAAGATTTTCGACAGATTTTTTAAGAATTTTCAAATTTTCAGATAGGAGGTTCCATATAAGGTCAAAAACTACATACTCAGATCTTCACCAAACTTAGCAGGGATACATTGGATGTCAAGACACGTGGAAAAAACATACAAGACATAGGATTGGGGACATCAAGATTTGGTCAAATTTTTTAAGAATTCTCAAATTTTCAGATAGGAGGTTCCATATAAGGTCAAAAACTACATACTCAGATCTTCACCAAACATTGCAGGGATACATTGGATGTCAAGACACGTGGAAAAAATGTACAAAACAAGAGATTGGAGACATCAAGATTTTCGACGGATTTTTTAAGAATTTTTAAATTTTCAGATGGGAGGTTCCAGATAAGGTCAAAAACGACATGCTCAGATCTTCTCCAAACTTTGCATGGATACATTGGATGTCAAGACACGTGGAAAAAACATACAAAACATAGGTTTGGGGACATCAAGATTTTGGTCGAATTTTTTAAGAATTTTCAAATTTTCAGATAGGAGGTTCCATATAAAGTCAAAAACTACAAACTCAGATCTTCACCAAACTTTGCAGGGATACATTGGATGTCAAGACACGTGGAAAAAACGTACAAAACAAGAGATTGGAGACATCAAGATTTTCGACGAATTTTTTAAGAATTTTCAAATTTTCAGATGGGAGGTTCCAGATAAGGTCAAAAACGACATACTCAGATCTTCACCAAACTTTGCATGGATACATTGGATGTCAAGACACGTGGAAAACACGTACAAAACAAGAGATTGGAGACATCAAGATTTTGGACGAATTTTTTAAGAATTCTCAAATTTTCAGAAAGGAGGTTCCATATAAGGTCAAAAACTACATACTCAGATCTTCACCAAACTTTGCAGGGATACATTGGATGTCAAGACACGTGGAAAAAACGTACAAAACAAGAGATTGGGGTCATCAAGATTTTGGACGAATTTTTTAAGAATTTTCAAATTTTCAGATGGGAGGTTCCATATAAGGTCAAAAATTACATACTCAGATCTTCACCAAACTTTGCATGGATACATTGGATGTCAAGACACGTGGAAAAAACATACAAAACATAGGATTGGGGACATCAAGATTTTGGTCGAATTTTTTAAGAATTTTCAAATTTTCAGATAGGAGGTTCCATATAAGGTCAAAAACTACATACTCAGATCTTCACCAAACTTTGCAGGGATACATTGGATGTCAAGACACGTGGAAAAAACATACAAGACCTAGGATTGGGGACATCAAGATTTTGGTCAAATTTTTTAAGAATTTTCAAATTATCAGGTTCCATATAAGGTCAAAAACTACATACTCAGATCTTCACCAAACTTTGCAGGGATACATTGGATGTCAAGACACGTGGAAAAAACGTACAAAACAAGAGATTGGAAACATCAAGATTTTGGACGAATTTTTTAAGAATTTTCAAATTTTCAGAAAGGAGGTTCCATATAAGGTCAAAAACTACATACTCAGATCTTCACCAAACTTTGCAGGGATACATTGGATGTCAAGACACGTGGAAAAAACGTACAAAACAAGAGATTGGAGACATCAAGATTTTGGACGAATTTTTTAAGAATTTTCTAATTTTCAGAAAGGAGGTTCCATATAAGGTCAAAAACTACATACTCAGATCTTCACCAAACTTTGCATGGATACATTGGATGTCAAGACAAGTGGAAAAAACATACAAAACATAGGATTGGTGACATCAAGATTTTGGACGAATTTTTTAAGAATTTTCAAATTTTCAGAAAGGAGGTTCCATATAAGGTCAAAAACTACATACTCAGATCTTCACCAAACTTTGCAGGGATACATTGTATGTCAAGACACGTGGAAAAAACGTACAAAACAAGAGATTGGAGACATCAAGATTTTGGACGAATTTTTTGAGAATTTTCAAATTTTCAGAAACGAGGTTCCATATAAGGTCAAAAACTACATACTCAGATATTCACCAAACTTTGCAGGGATACATTGGATGTAAAGACACGTGGAAAAAACGTACAAAACAAGAGATTGGAGACATCAAGATTTTGGACGAATTTTTTAAGAATTTTCAAATTTTCAGAAAGGATGTTCCAGATAAGGTCAAAAACGACATACTCTGATCTTCACCAAACTTTGCAGGGATACATTGGAGGTCGAGACACGTGGAAAAAACGTACAAAACAAGACATTGGAGTATTCAAGATTTTGGACGAATTTTTGAAGAATTTTCAAATTTTCAGATAGGAGGTTCCAGATAAGGTCAAAAACTACATACTCAGATCTTCACCAAACATTGCAGGGATACATTGGATGTCAAGACACGTGGAAAAAACGTACAAATCAAGAGATTGGAGACATCAAGATTCTCGAAGAATTTTTGAAGAATTTTCAAATTTTCAGATAGGAGGTTCCAGATAAGGTCAAAAACTACATACTCAGATCTTCACCAAACGTTGCAGGGATACTTTGCATGTCAAGACACGTTGAAAAAACGTACAAAACAAGAGATTGGAGACATCAAGATTTTCGACGAATTTTTTAAGAATTTTCAAATTTTGAGATGGGAGGTTCCAGATAAGGTCAAAAACGACATACTCAGATCTTCACCAAACTTTGCATGGATACATTGGATGTCAAGACACGTGGAAAACACGTACAAAACAAGAGATTGGAGACATCAAGATTTTGGACGAATTTTTTAAGAATTCTCAAATTTTCAGAAAGGAGGTTCCATATAAGGTCAAAAACTACATACTCAGATCTTCACCAAACTTTGCAGGGATACATTGGATGTCAAGACACGTGGAAAAAACGTACAAAACAAGAGATTGGGGTCATCAAGATTTTGGACGAATTTTTTAAGAATTTTCAAATTTTCAGATGGGAGGTTCCATATAAGGTCAAAAATTACATACTCAGATCTTCACCAAACTTTGCATGGATACATTGGATGTCAAGACACGTGGAAAAAACATACAAAACATAGGATTGGGGACATCAAGATTTTGGTCGAATTTTTTAAGAATTTTCAAATTTTCAGATAGGAGGTTCCATATAAGGTCAAAAACTACATACTCAGATCTTCACCAAACTTTGCAGGGATACATTGGATGTCAAGACACGTGGAAAAAACATACAAGACCTAGGATTGGGGACATCAAGACTTTGGTCAAATTTTTTAAGAATTTTCAAATTTTCAGGTTCCATATAAGGTCAAAAACTACATACTCAGATCTTCACCAAACTTTGCAGGGATACATTGGATGTCAAGACACGTGGAAAAAACGTACAAAACAAGAGATTGGAAACATCAAGATTTTGGACGAATTTTTTAAGAATTTTCAAATTTTCAGAAAGGAGGTTCCATATAAGGTCAAAAACTACATACTCAGATCTTCACCAAACTTTGCAGGGATACATTGGATGTCAAGACACGTGGAAAAAACGTACAAAACAAGAGATTGGAGACATCAAGATTTTGGACGAATTTTTTAAGAATTTTCTAATTTTCAGAAAGGAGGTTCCATATAAGGTCAAAAACTACATACTCAGATCTTCACCAAACTTTGCAAGGATACATTGGATGTCAAGTCACGTGGAAAAAACGTAAAAAACAAGAGATTGGAGACATCAAGATTATGGACGAATTTTTTGAGAATTTTCAAATTTTCAGAAAGGAGGTTCCATATAAGGTCAAAAACTACATACTCAGATCTTCACCAAACTTTGCAGGGATACATTGGATGTCAAGACACGTGGAAAAAACGTACAAAACAAGAGATTAGAGACATCAAGATTTTCGACGAATTTTTTAAGAATTTTCAAATTTTCAGAAAGGATGTTCCAGATAAGGTCAAAAACGACATACTCAGATCTTCACCAAACTTTGCAGGGTTACATTGGAGGTCGAGACACGTGGAAAAAACGTACAAAACAAGAGATTGGAGACATCAAGATTTTGGACGAATTTTTGAAGAATTTTCAAATTTTCAGATAGGAGGTTCCAGATAAGGTCAAAAACTACATACTCAGATCTCCACCAAACATTGCAGGGATACATTGGATGTCAAGACACGTGGAAAAAACGTACAAAACAAGAGATTGGAGACATCAAGATTTTGGACGAATTTTTTAAGAATTTTCAAATTTTCAGATAGGAGGTTCCAGATAAGGTCAAAAACTACATACTCAGATCTTCACCAAACGTTGCACGGATACTTTGCATGTCAAGATACGTGGAAAAAACGTACAAAACAAGAGATTGGAGACATCAAGATTTTCGACGAATTTTTTAAGAATTTTCAAATTTTTAAGATGGGAGGTTCCAGATAAGGTCAAAAACGACATACTCAGATCTTCACCAAACTTTGCAGGGATACATTGGATGTCAAGACACGTGGAAAAAACATACAAGACCTAGGATTGGGGACATCAAGATTTTGGTCAAATTTTTTAAGAATTTTCAAATTTTCAGGTTCCATATCAGGTCAAAAACTACATACTCAGATCTTCACCAAACTTTGCAGGGATACATTGGATGTCAAGACACGTGGAAAAAACGTACAAAACAAGAGATTGGAGACATCAAGATTTTGGACGAATTTTTTAAGAATTTTCAAATTTTCAGATAGGAGGTTCCATATAAGGTCAAAAACTACATACTCAGATCTTCACCAAACATTGCAGGGATACATTGGAGGTCAAGACACGTGGAAAAAACGTACAAAACAAGAGATTGGAGACATCAATATTTTGGACGAATTTTTTAAAAGTTTTCAAATTTTCAGATAGGAGGTTCCAGATAAGGTCTAAAACTACATACTGAGATCTTCACCAAACTTTACTGGGATACATTGGATGTCAAGACACGTGGAAAAAACATACAAAACATAGGATTGGGGATATCAAGATTTTGGTCAAATTTTTTAAGAATTTTCAAATTTTCAGATAGGAGGTTCCATATAAGGTCAAAAACTACATACTCAGATTTTCACCAAACATTGCAGGGATACATTGGATGTCAAGACACGTGGAAAAAACGTACAAAACAAGAGATTGGAGACATCAAGATTTTGGACGAATTTTTGAAGAATTTTCAAATTTTCAGATAGGAGGGTCCAGATAAGGTCAAAAACTACATACTCAGATCTTCACCAAACGTTGCAGGGATACTTTGCATGTCAAGACACGTGGAAAAAACGTACAAAACAAGAGATTGGATACATCAAGATTTTCGACGAATTTTTTAAGAATTTTCAAATTTTCAGATGGGAGGTTCCAGATAAGGTCAAAAACGACATACTCAGATCTTCACCAAACTTTGCATGGATACATTGGATGTCAAGACACGTGGAAAAGACGTACAAAACAAGAAATTGGAGACATCAAGATTTCTGACGAATTTTTTAAGAATTTTCAAATTTTCAGAAAGGAGGTTCCGTATAAGGTCAAAAACTACATACTCAGATCTTCACCAAACTTTGCAGGGATACATTGGATGTCAAGACACGTGGAAAAAACGTACAAGACATAGGATTGGGGACATCAAGATTTTGGACGGATTTTTTAGGAATTTTCAAATTTTCAGATGGGAGGTTCCAGATAAGGTCAAAAACTACATACTCAGATCTTCACCAAACTTTGCAGTGATACATTGGATGTCAAGACACGTGGAAAAAACGTACAAAACAAGAGATTGGAGACATCAAGATTTTGGACGAATTTTTTAAGAATTTTCAAATTTTCAGATAGGAGGTTCCATATAAGGTCAAAAACTACATACTCAGATCTTCACCAAACATTGCAGGGATACATTGGAGGTCAAGACACGTGGAAAAAACGTACAAAACAAGAGATTGGAGACATCAATATTTTGGACGAATTTTTTAAAAGTTTTCAAATTTTCAGATAGGAGGTTCCAGATAAGGTCTAAAACTACATACTGAGATCTTCACCATACTTTACTGGGATACATTGGATGTCAAGACACGTGGAAAAAACATACAAAACATAGGATTGGGGATATCAAGATTTTGGTCAAATTTTTTAAGAATTTTCAAATTTTCAGATAGGAGGTTCCAGATAAGGTCAAAAACTACATACTCAGATCTTCACCAAACATTGCAGGGATACATTGGATGTCAAGACACGTGGAAAAAACGTACAAAACAAGAGATTGGAGACATCAAGATTTTCGACGAATTTTTGAAGAATTTTCAAATTTTCAGATAGGAGGGTCCAGATAAGGTCAAAAACTACATACTCAGATCTTCACCAAACGTTGCAGGGATACTTTGCATGTCAAGACACGTGGAAAAAACGTACAAAACAAGAGATTGGATACATCAAGATTTTCGACGAATTTTTTAAGAATTTTCAAATTTTCAGATGGGAGGTTCCAGATAAGGTCAAAAACGACATACTCAGATCTTCACCAAACTTTGCATGGATACATTGGATGTCAAGACACGTGGAAAAGACGTACAAAACAAGAAATTGGAGACATCAAGATTTCTGACGAATTTTTTAAGAATTTTCAAATTTTCAGAAAGGAGGTTCCGTATAAGGTCAAAAACTACATACTCAGATCTTCACCAAACTTTGCAGGGATACATTGGATGTCAAGACACGTGGAAAAAACGTACAAAACAAGAGATTGGGGTCATCAAGATTTTGGACGGATTTTTTAGGAATTTTCAAATTTTCAGATGGGAGGTTCCAGATAAGGTCAAAAACTACATACTCAGATCTTCACCAAACTTTGCAGTGATACATTGGATGTCAAGACACGTGGAAAAAACGTACAAAACAAGAGATTGGAAACATCAAGATTTTGGACGAATTTTTTAAGAATTTTCAAATTTTCAGATAGGAGGTTCCAGATAAGGTCAAAAACTACATACTCAGATCTTCACCAAACGTTGCAGGGATACTTTGCATGTCAAGACACGTGGAAAATACGTACAAAACAAGAGATTGGAGACATCAAGATTTTCGACGAATTTTTTAAGAATTTTCAAATTTTCAGATGGGAGGTTCCAGATAAGGTCAAAAACGACATACTCAGATCTTCACCAAACTTTGCATGGATACATTGGATGTCAAGACACGTGGGAAAAACGTACAAAACAAGAAATTGGAGACATCAAGATTTTGGACGAATTTTTTTAGAATTTTCAAATTTTCAGAATGGAGGTTCCGTATAAGGTCAAAAACCACATAATCAGATCTTCACCAAACTTTGCAGGGATACATTGGATGTCAAGACACGTGGAAAAAACGTACAAAACAAGAGATTGGGGTCATCAAGATTTTGGACGGATTTTTTAGGAATTATCAAATTTTCAGATGGGAGGTTCCAGATAAGATCAAAAACTACATACTCAGATCTTCACCAAACTTTGCAGGGATACATTGAATGTCAAGACACGTGGAAAAAACGTACAAAACAAGAGATTGGAGACATCAAGATTTTGAACGAATTTTTTAAGAATTTTCAAATTTTCAGATAGGAGGTTCCATATAAGGTCAAAAACTACATACTCAGATCTTCACCAAACATTGCAGGGATACATTGGATGTCAAGACACGTGGAAAAAATGTACAAAACAAGAGATTGGAGACATCAAGATTTTCGACAGATTTTTTAAGAATTTTCAAATTTTCAGATAGGAGGTTCCATATAAGGTCAAAAACTACATACTCAGATCTTCACCAAACTTAGCAGGGATACATTGGATGTCAAGACACGTGGAAAAAACATACAAGACATAGGATTGGGGACATCAAGATTTGGTCAAATTTTTTAAGAATTCTCAAATTTTCAGATAGGAGGTTCCATATAAGGTCAAAAACTACATACTCAGATCTTCACCAAACATTGCAGGGATACATTGGATGTCAAGACACGTGGAAAAAACGTACAAAACAAGAGATTGGAGACATCAAGATTTTGGACGAATTTTTGAAGAATTTTCAAATTTTCAGATAGGAGGGTCCAGATAAGGTCAAAAACTACATACTCAGATCTTCACCAAACGTTGCAGGGATACTTTGCATGTCAAGACACGTGGAAAAAACGTACAAAACAAGAGATTGGATACATCAAGATTTTCGACGAATTTTTTAAGAATTTTCAAATTTTCAGATGGGAGGTTCCAGATAAGGTCAAAAACGACATACTCAGATCTTCACCAAACTTTGCATGGATACATTGGATGTCAAGACACGTGGAAAAGACGTACAAAACAAGAAATTGGAGACATCAAGATTTCTGACGAATTTTTTAAGAATTTTCAAATTTTCAGAAAGGAGGTTCCGTATAAGGTCAAAAACTACATACTCAGATCTTCACCAAACTTTGCAGGGATACATTGGATGTCAAGACACGTGGAAAAAACGTACAAAACAAGAGATTGGGGTCATCAAGATTTTGGACGGATTTTTTAGGAATTTTCAAATTTTCAGATGGGAGGTTCCAGATAAGGTCAAAAACTACATACTCAGATCTTCACCAAACTTTGCAGTGATACATTGGATGTCAAGACACGTGGAAAAAACGTACAAAACAAGAGATTGGAAACATCAAGATTTTGGACGAATTTTTTAAGAATTTTCAAATTTTCAGATAGGAGGTTCCAGATAAGGTCAAAAACTACATACTCAGATCTTCACCAAACGTTGCAGGGATACTTTGCATGTCAAGACACGTGGAAAATACGTACAAAACAAGAGATTGGAGACATCAAGATTTTCGACGAATTTTTTAAGAATTTTCAAATTTTCAGATGGGAGGTTCCAGATAAGGTCAAAAACGACATACTCAGATCTTCACCAAACTTTGCATGGATACATTGGATGTCAAGACACGTGGGAAAAACGTACAAAACAAGAAATTGGAGACATCAAGATTTTGGACGAATTTTTTTAGAATTTTCAAATTTTCAGAAAGGAGGTTCCGTATAAAGTCAAAAACCACATAATCAGATCTTCACCAAACTTTGCAGGGATACATTGGATGTCAAGACACGTGGAAAAAATGTACAAAACAAGAGATTGGAGACATCAAGATTTTCGACAGATTTTTTAAGAATTTTCAAATTTTCAGATAGGAGGTTCCATATAAGGTCAAAAACTACATACTCAGATCTTCACCAAACTTAGCAGGGATACATTGGATGTCAAGACACGTGGAAAAAACATACAAGACATAGGATTGGGGACATCAAGATTTGGTCAAATTTTTTAAGAATTCTCAAATTTTCAGATAGGAGGTTCCATATAAGGTCAAAAACTACATACTCAGATCTTCACCAAACATTGCAGGGATACATTGGATGTCAAGACACGTGGAAAAAATGTACAAAACAAGAGATTGGAGACATCAAGATTTTCGACGGATTTTTTAAGAATTTTTAAATTTTCAGATGGGAGGTTCCAGATAAGGTCAAAAACGACATGCTCAGATCTTCTCCAAACTTTGCATGGATACATTGGATGTCAAGACACGTGGAAAAAACATACAAAACATAGGTTTGGGGACATCAAGATTTTGGTCGAATTTTTTAAGAATTTTCAAATTTTCAGATAGGAGGTTCCATATAAAGTCAAAAACTACAAACTCAGATCTTCACCAAACTTTGCAGGGATACATTGGATGTCAAGACACGTGGAAAAAACGTACAAAACAAGAGATTGGAGACATCAAGATTTTCGACGAATTTTTTAAGAATTTTCAAATTTTCAGATGGGAGGTTCCAGATAAGGTCAAAAACGACATACTCAGATCTTCACCAAACTTTGCATGGATACATTGGATGTCAAGACACGTGGAAAACACGTACAAAACAAGAGATTGGAGACATCAAGATTTTGGACGAATTTTTTAAGAATTCTCAAATTTTCAGAAAGGAGGTTCCATATAAGGTCAAAAACTACATACTCAGATCTTCACCAAACTTTGCAGGGATACATTGGATGTCAAGACACGTGGAAAAAACGTACAAAACAAGAGATTGGGGTCATCAAGATTTTGGACGAATTTTTTAAGAATTTTCAAATTTTCAGATGGGAGGTTCCATATAAGGTCAAAAATTACATACTCAGATCTTCACCAAACTTTGCATGGATACATTGGATGTCAAGACACGTGGAAAAAACATACAAAACATAGGATTGGGGACATCAAGATTTTGGTCGAATTTTTTAAGAATTTTCAAATTTTCAGATAGGAGGTTCCATATAAGGTCAAAAACTACATACTCAGATCTTCACCAAACTTTGCAGGGATACATTGGATGTCAAGACACGTGGAAAAAACATACAAGACCTAGGATTGGGGACATCAAGATTTTGGTCAAATTTTTTAAGAATTTTCAAATTTTCAGGTTCCATATAAGGTCAAAAACTACATACTCAGATCTTCACCAAACTTTGCAGGGATACATTGGATGTCAAGACACGTGGAAAAAACGTACAAAACAAGAGATTGGAAACATCAAGATTTTGGACGAATTTTTTAAGAATTTTCAAATTTTCAGAAAGGAGGTTCCATATAAGGTCAAAAACTACATACTCAGATCTTCACCAAACTTTGCAGGGATACATTGGATGTCAAGACACGTGGAAAAAACGTACAAAACAAGAGATTGGAGACATCAAGATTTTGGACGAATTTTTTAAGAATTTTCTAATTTTCAGAAAGGAGGTTCCATATAAGGTCAAAAACTACATACTCAGATCTTCACCAAACTTTGCATGGATACATTGGATGTCAAGACAAGTGGAAAAAACATACAAAACATAGGATTGGTGACATCAAGATTTTGGACGAATTTTTTAAGAATTTTCAAATTTTCAGAAAGGAGGTTCCATATAAGGTCAAAAACTACATACTCAGATCTTCACCAAACTTTGCAGGGATACATTGTATGTCAAGACACGTGGAAAAAACGTACAAAACAAGAGATTGGAGACATCAAGATTTTGGACGAATTTTTTGAGAATTTTCAAATTTTCAGAAACGAGGTTCCATATAAGGTCAAAAACTACATACTCAGATATTCACCAAACTTTGCAGGGATACATTGGATGTAAAGACACGTGGAAAAAACGTACAAAACAAGAGATTGGAGACATCAAGATTTTGGACGAATTTTTTAAGAATTTTCAAATTTTCAGAAAGGATGTTCCAGATAAGGTCAAAAACGACATACTCTGATCTTCACCAAACTTTGCAGGGATACATTGGAGGTCGAGACACGTGGAAAAAACGTACAAAACAAGACATTGGAGTATTCAAGATTTTGGACGAATTTTTGAAGAATTTTCAAATTTTCAGATAGGAGGTTCCAGATAAGGTCAAAAACTACATACTCAGATCTTCACCAAACATTGCAGGGATACATTGGATGTCAAGACACGTGGAAAAAACGTACAAATCAAGAGATTGGAGACATCAAGATTCTCGAAGAATTTTTGAAGAATTTTCAAATTTTCAGATAGGAGGTTCCAGATAAGGTCAAAAACTACATACTCAGATCTTCACCAAACGTTGCAGGGATACTTTGCATGTCAAGACACGTTGAAAAAACGTACAAAACAAGAGATTGGAGACATCAAGATTTTCGACGAATTTTTTAAGAATTTTCAAATTTTGAGATGGGAGGTTCCAGATAAGGTCAAAAACGACATACTCAGATCTTCACCAAACTTTGCATGGATACATTGGATGTCAAGACACGTGGAAAACACGTACAAAACAAGAGATTGGAGACATCAAGATTTTGGACGAATTTTTTAAGAATTCTCAAATTTTCAGAAAGGAGGTTCCATATAAGGTCAAAAACTACATACTCAGATCTTCACCAAACTTTGCAGGGATACATTGGATGTCAAGACACGTGGAAAAAACGTACAAAACAAGAGATTGGGGTCATCAAGATTTTGGACGAATTTTTTAAGAATTTTCAAATTTTCAGATGGGAGGTTCCATATAAGGTCAAAAATTACATACTCAGATCTTCACCAAACTTTGCATGGATACATTGGATGTCAAGACACGTGGAAAAAACATACAAA
Organism: Lepisma saccharinum; assembly: GCF_977018435.1. NCBI lineage: Eukaryota > Metazoa > Arthropoda > Insecta > Zygentoma > Lepismatidae > Lepisma > Lepisma saccharinum. The sequence goes on from NW_028143029.1 coordinate 427,693, forward strand.
ACATAGGATTGGGGACATCAAGATTTTGGTCGAATTTTTTAAGAATTTTCAAATTTTCAGATAGGAGGTTCCATATAAGGTCAAAAACTACATACTCAGATCTTCACCAAACTTTGCAGGGATACATTGGATGTCAAGACACGTGGAAAAAACATACAAGACCTAGGATTGGGGACATCAAGACTTTGGTCAAATTTTTTAAGAATTTTCAAATTTTCAGGTTCCATATAAGGTCAAAAACTACATACTCAGATCTTCACCAAACTTTGCAGGGATACATTGGATGTCAAGACACGTGGAAAAAACGTACAAAACAAGAGATTGGAAACATCAAGATTTTGGACGAATTTTTTAAGAATTTTCAAATTTTCAGAAAGGAGGTTCCATATAAGGTCAAAAACTACATACTCAGATCTTCACCAAACTTTGCAGGGATACATTGGATGTCAAGACACTTGGAAAAAACGTACAAAACAAGAGATTGGAGACATCAAGATTTTGGACGAATTTTTTAAGAATTTTCTAATTTTCAGAAAGGAGGTTCCATATAAGGTCAAAAACTACATACTCAGATCTTCACCAAACTTTGCAAGGATACATTGGATGTCAAGTCACGTGGAAAAAACGTAAAAAACAAGAGATTGGAGACATCAAGATTATGGACGAATTTTTTGAGAATTTTCAAATTTTCAGAAAGGAGGTTCCATATAAGGTCAAAAACTACATACTCAGATCTTCACCAAACTTTGCAGGGATACATTGGATGTCAAGACACGTGGAAAAAACGTACAAAACAAGAGATTAGAGACATCAAGATTTTCGACGAATTTTTTAAGAATTTTCAAATTTTCAGAAAGGATGTTCCAGATAAGGTCAAAAACGACATACTCAGATCTTCACCAAACTTTGCAGGGTTACATTGGAGGTCGAGACACGTGGAAAAAACGTACAAAACAAGAGATTGGAGACATCAAGATTTTGGACGAATTTTTGAAGAATTTTCAAATTTTCAGATAGGAGGTTCCAGATAAGGTCAAAAACTACATACTCAGATCTCCACCAAACATTGCAGGGATACATTGGATGTCAAGACACGTGGAAAAAACGTACAAAACAAGAGATTGGAGACATCAAGATTTTGGACGAATTTTTTAAGAATTTTCAAATTTTCAGATAGGAGGTTCCAGATAAGGTCAAAAACTACATACTCAGATCTTCACCAAACGTTGCAGGGATACTTTGCATGTCAAGATACGTGGAAAAAACGTACAAAACAAGAGATTGGAGACATCAAGATTTTCGACGAATTTTTTAAGAATTTTCAAATTTTTAAGATGGGAGGTTCCAGATAAGGTCAAAAACGACATACTCAGATCTTCACCAAACTTTGCAGGGATACATTGGATGTCAAGACACGTGGAAAAAACATACAAGACCTAGGATTGGGGACATCAAGATTTTGGTCAAATTTTTTAAGAATTTTCAAATTTTCAGGTTCCATATCAGGTCAAAAACTACATACTCAGATCTTCACCAAACTTTGCAGGGATACATTGGATGTCAAGACACGTGGAAAAAACGTACAAAACAAGAGATTGGAGACATCAAGATTTTGGACGAATTTTTTAAGAATTTTCAAATTTTCAGATAGGAGGTTCCATATAAGGTCAAAAACTACATACTCAGATCTTCACCAAACATTGCAGGGATACATTGGAGGTCAAGACACGTGGAAAAAACGTACAAAACAAGAGATTGGAGACATCAATATTTTGGACGAATTTTTAAAAGTTTTCAAATTTTCAGATAGGAGGTTCCAGATAAGGTCTAAAACTACATACTGAGATCTTCACCAAACTTTACTGGGATACATTGGATGTCAAGACACGTGGAAAAAACATACAAAACATAGGATTGGGGATATCAAGATTTTGGTCAAATTTTTTAAGAATTTTCAAATTTTCAGATAGGAGGTTCCATATAAGGTCAAAAACTACATACTCAGATCTTCACCAAACATAGCAGGGATACATTGGATGTCAAGACACGTGGAAAAAACGTACAAAACAAGAGATTGGAGACATCAAGATTTTGGACGAATTTTTGAAGAATTTTCAAATTTTCAGATAGGAGGGTCCAGATAAGGTCAAAAACTACATACTCAGATCTTCACCAAACGTTGCAGGGATACTTTGCATGTCAAGACACGTGGAAAAAACGTACAAAACAAGAGATTGGATACATCAAGATTTTCGACGAATTTTTTAAGAATTTTCAAATTTTCAGATGGGAGGTTCCAGATAAGGTCAAAAACGACATACTCAGATCTTCACCAAACTTTGCATGGATACATTGGATGTCAAGACACGTGGAAAAGACGTACAAAACAAGAAATTGGAGACATCAAGATTTCTGACGAATTTTTTAAGAATTTTCAAATTTTCAGAAAGGAGGTTCCGTATAAGGTCAAAAACTACATACTCAGATCTTCACCAAACTTTGCAGGGATACATTGGATGTCAAGACACGTGGAAAAAACGTACAAAACAAGAGATTGGGGTCATCAAGATTTTGGACGGATTTTTTAGGAATTTTCAAATTTTCAGATGGGAGGTTCCAGATAAGGTCAAAAACTACATACTCAGATCTTCACCAAACTTTGCAGTGATACATTGGATGTCAAGACACGTGGAAAAAACGTACAAAACAAGAGATTGGAAACATCAAGATTTTGGACGGATTTTTTAAGAATTTTCAAATTTTCAGATAGGAGGTTCCAGATAAGGTCAAAAACTACATACTCAGATCTTCACCAAACGTTGCAGGGATACTTTGCATGTCAAGACACGTGGAAAATACGTACAAAACAAGAGATTGGAGACATCAAGATTTTCGACGAATTTTTTAAGAATTTTCAAATTTTCAGATGGGAGGTTCCAGATAAGGTCAAAAACGACATACTCAGATCTTCACCAAACTTTGCATGGATACATTGGATGTCAAGACACGTGGGAAAAACGTACAAAACAAGAAATTGGAGACATCAAGATTTTGGACGAATTTTTTTAGAATTTTCAAATTTTCAGAAAGGAGGTTCCGTATAAGGTCAAAAACCACATAATCAGATCTTCACCAAACTTTGCAGGGATACATTGGATGTCAAGACACGTGGAAAAAACGTACAAAACAAGAGATTGGGGTCATCAAGATTTTGGACGGATTTTTTAGGAATTATCAAATTTTCAGATGGGAGGTTCCAGATAAGATCAAAAACTACATACTCAGATCTTCACCAAACTTTGCAGGGATACATTGAATGTCAAGACACGTGGAAAAAACGTACAAAACAAGAGATTGGAGACATCAAGATTTTGAACGAATTTTTTAAGAATTTTCAAATTTTCAGATAGGAGGTTCCATATAAGGTCAAAAACTACATACTCAGATCTTCACCAAACATTGCAGGGATACATTGGATGTCAAGACACGTGGAAAAAATGTACAAAACAAGAGATTGGAGACATCAAGATTTTCGACAGATTTTTTAAGAATTTTCAAATTTTCAGATAGGAGGTTCCATATAAGGTCAAAAACTACATACTCAGATCTTCACCAAACTTAGCAGGGATACATTGGATGTCAAGACACGTGGAAAAAACATACAAGACATAGGATTGGGGACATCAAGATTTGGTCAAATTTTTTAAGAATTCTCAAATTTTCAGATAGGAGGTTCCATATAAGGTCAAAAACTACATACTCAGATCTTCACCAAACATTGCAGGGATACATTGGATGTCAAGACACGTGGAAAAAATGTACAAAACAAGAGATTGGAGACATCAAGATTTTCGACGGATTTTTTAAGAATTTTTAAATTTTCAGATGGGAGGTTCCAGATAAGGTCAAAAACGACATGCTCAGATCTTCTCCAAACTTTGCATGGATACATTGGATGTCAAGACACGTGGAAAAAACATACAAAACATAGGTTTGGGGACATCAAGATTTTGGTCGAATTTTTTAAGAATTTTCAAATTTTCAGATAGGTGGTTCCATATAAAGTCAAAAACTACAAACTCAGATCTTCACCAAACTTTGCAGGGATACATTGGATGTCAAGACACGTGGAAAAAACGTACAAAACAAGAGATTGGAGACATCAAGATTTTCGACGAATTTTTTAAGAATTTTCAAATTTTCAGATGGGAGGTTCCAGATAAGGTCAAAAACGACATACTCAGATCTTCACCAAACTTTGCAGGGATACATTGGATGTCAAGACACGTGGAAAAAACATACAAGACCTAGGATTGGGGACATCAAGATTTTGGTCAAATTTTTTAAGAATTTTCAAATTTTCAGGTTCCATATCAGGTCAAAAACTACATACTCAGATCTTCACCAAACTTTGCAGGGATACATTGGATGTCAAGACACGTGGAAAAAACGTACAAAACAAGAGATTGGAGACATCAAAATTTTGGACGAATTTTTTAAGAATTTTCAAATTTTCAGATAGGAGGTTCCATATAAGGTCAAAAACTACATTCTCAGATCTTCACCAAACATTGCAGGGATACATTGGAGGTCAAGACACGTGGAAAAAACGTACAAAACAAGAGATTGGAGACATCAATATTTTGGACGAATTTTTAAAAGTTTTCAAATTTTCAGATAGGAGGTTCCAGATAAGGTCTAAAACTACATACTGAGATCTTCACCAAACTTTACTGGGATACATTGGATGTCAAGACACGTGGAAAAAACATACAAAACATAGGATTGGGGATATCAAGATTTTGGTCAAATTTTTTAAGAATTTTCAAATTTTCAGATAGGAGGTTCCATATAAGGTCAAAAACTACATACTCAGATCTTCACCAAACATTGCAGGGATACATTGGATGTCAAGACACGTGGAAAAAACGTACAAAACAAGAGATTGGAGACATCAAGATTTTGGACGAATTTTTGAAGAATTTTCAAATTTTCAGATAGGAGGGTCCATATAAGGTCAAAAATTACATACTCAGATCTTCACCAAACTTTGCAGGGATACATTGGATGTCAAGACACGTGGAAAAAACATACAAGACCTAGGATTGGGGACATCAAGATTTTGGTCAAATTTTTTAAGAATTTTCAAATTTTCAGGTTCCATATAAGGTCAAAAACTACATACTCAGATCTTCACCAAACTTTGCAGGGATACATTGGATGTCAAGACACGTGGAAAAAACGTACAAAACAAGAGATTGGAAACATCAAGATTTTGGACGAATTTTTTAAGAATTTTCAAATTTTCAGAAAGGATGTTCCATATAAGGTCAAAAACTACATACTCAGATCTTCACCAAACTTTGCAGGGATACATTGGATGTCAAGACACGTGGAAAAAACGTACAAAACAAGAGATTGGAGACATCAAGATTTTGGACGAATTTTTTAAGAATTTTCAAATTTTCAGAAAGGATGTTCCATATAAGGTCAAAAACTACATACTCAGATCTTCACCAAACTTTGCAGGGATACATTGGATGTCAAGACACGTGGAAAAAACGTACAAAACAAGAGATTAGAGACATCAAGATTTTCGACGAATTTTTTAAGAATTTTCAAATTTTCAGAAAGGATGTTCCAGATAAGGTCAAAAACGACATACTCAGATCTTCACCAAACTTTGCAGGGTTACATTGGAGGTCGAGACACGTGGAAAAAACGTACAAAACAAGAGATTGGAGACATCAAGATTTTGGACGAATTTTTTAAGAATTTTCAAATTTTCAGATAGGAGGTTCCAGATAAGGTCAAAAACTACATACTCAGATCTCCACCAAACATTGCAGGGATACATTGGATGTCAAGACACGTGGAGAAAACGTACAAAACAAGAGATTGGAGACATCAAGATTTTGGACGAATTTTTTAAGAATTTTCAAATTTTCAGATAGGAGGTTCCAGATAAGGTCAAAAACTACATACTCAGATCTTCACCAAACGTTGCAGGGATACTTTGCATGTCAAGACACGTGGAAAAAACGTACAAAACAAGAGATTGGAGACATCAAGATTTTCGACGAATTTTTTAAGAATTTTCAAATTTTCAGATGGGAGGTTCCAGATAAGGTCAAAAACGACATACTCAGATCTTCACCAAACTTTGCAGGGATACATTGGATGTCAAGACACGTGGAAAAAACATACAAGACCTAGGATTGGGGACATCAAGATTTTGGTCAAATTTTTTAAGAATTTTCAAATTTTCAGGTTCCATATCAGGTCAAAAACTACATACTCAGATCTTCACCAAACTTTGCAGGGATACATTGGATGTCAAGACACGTGGAAAAAACGTACAAAACAAGAGATTGGAGACATCAAGATTTTGGACGAATTTTTTAAGAATTTTCAAATTTTCAGATAGGAGGTTCCAGATAAGGTCAAAAACTACATACTCAGATCTTCACCAAACGTTGCAGGGATACTTTGCATGTCAAGACACGTGGAAAAAACGTACAAAACAAGAGATTGGAGACATCAAGATTTTCGACGAATTTTTTAAGAATTTTCAAATTTTTAAGATGGGAGGTTCCAGATAAGGTCAAAAACGACATACTCAGATCTTCACCAAACTTTGCAGGGATACATTGGATGTCAAGACACGTGGAAAAAACATACAAGACCTAGGATTGGGGACATCAAGATTTTGGTCAAATTTTTTAAGAATTTTCAAATTTTCAGGTTCCATATCAGGTCAAAAACTACATACTCCGATCTTCACCAAACTTTGCAGGGATACATTGGATGTCAAGACACGTGGAAAAAACGTACAAAACAAGAGATTGGAGACATCAAGATTTTGGACGAATTTTTGAAGAATTTTCAAATTTTCAGATAGGAGGTTCCATATAAGGTCAAAAACTACATACTCAGATCTTCACCAAACATTGCAGGGATACATTGGAGGTCAAGACACGTGGAAAAAACGTACAAAACAAGAGATTGGAGACATCAATATTTTGGACGAATTTTTTAAAAGTTTTCAAATTTTCAGATAGGAGGTTCCAGATAAGGTCTAAAACTACATACTCAGATCTTCACCAAACTTTACTGGGATACATTGGATGTCAAGACACGTGGAAAAAACATACAAAACATAGGATTGGGGATATCAAGATTTTGGTCAAATTTTTTAAGAATTTTCAAATTTTCAGATAGGAGGTTCCATATAAGGTCAAAAACTACATACTCAGATCTTCACCAAACATTGCAGGGATACATTGGATGTCAAGACACGTGGAAAAAACGTACAAAACAAGAGATTGGAGACATCAAGATTTTGGACGAATTTTTGAAGAATTTTCAAATTTTCAGATAGGAGGGTCCAGATAAGGTCAAAAACTACATACTCAGATCTTCACCAAACGTTGCAGGGATACTTTGCATGTCAAGACACGTGGAAAAAACGTACAAAACAAGAGATTGGATACATCAAGATTTTCGACGAATTTTTTAAGAATTTTCAAATTTTCAGATGGGAGTTTCCAGATAAGGTCAAAAACGACATACTCAGATCTTCACCAAACTTTGCATGGATACATTGGATGTCAAGACACGTGGAAAAGACGTACAAAACAAGAAATTGGAGACATCAAGATTTCTGACGAATTTTTTAAGAATTTTCAAATTTTCAGAAAGGAGGTTCCGTATAAGGTCAAAAACTACATACTCATATCTTCACCAAACTTTGCAGGGATACATTGGATGTCAAGACACGTGGAAAAAACGTACAAAACAAGAGATTGGGGTCATCAAGATTTTGGACGGATTTTTTAGGAATTTTCATATTTTCAGATGGGAGGTTCCAGATAAGGTCAAAAACTACATACTCAGATCTTCACCAAACTTTGCAGTGATACATTGGATGTCAAGACACGTGGAAAAAACGTACAAAACAAGAGATTGGAAACATCAAGATTTTGGACGAATTTTTTAAGAATTTTCAAATTTTCAGATAGGAGGTTCCAGATAAGGTCAAAAACTACATACTCAGATCTTCACCAAACGTTGCAGGGATACTTTGCATGTCAAGACACGTGGAAAATACGTACAAAACAAGAGATTGGAGACATCAAGATTTTCGACGAATTTTTTAAGAATTTTCAAATTTTCAGATGGGAGGTTCCAGATAAGGTCAAAAACGACATACTCAGATCTTCACCAAACTTTGCATGGATACATTGGATGTCAAGACACGTGGGAAAAACGTACAAAACAAGAAATTGGAGACATCAAGATTTTGGACGAATTTTTTTAGAATTTTCAAATTTTCAGAAAGGAGGTTCCGTATAAGGTCAAAAACCACATAATCAGATCTTCACCAAACTTTGCAGGGATACATTGGATGTCAAGACACGTGGAAAAAACGTACAAAACAAGAGATTGGGGTCATCAAGATTTTGGACGGATTTTTTAGGAATTATCAAATTTTCAGATGGGAGGTTCCAGATAAGATCAAAAACTACATACTCAGATCTTCACCAAACTTTGCAGGGATACATTGAATGTCAAGACACGTGGAAAAAACGTACAAAACAAGAGATTGGAGACATCAAGATTTTGAACGAATTTTTTAAGAATTTTCAAATTTTCAGATAGGAGGTTCCATATAAGGTCAAAAACAACATACTCAGATCTTCAGCAAACATTGCAGGGATACATTGGATGTCAAGACACGTGGAAAAAATGTACAAAACAAGAGATTGGAGACATCAAGATTTTCGACGGATTTTTTAAGAATTTTTAAATTTTCAGATGGGAGGTTCCAGATAAGGTCAAAAACGACATGCTCAGATCTTCTCCAAACTTTGCATGGATACATTGGATGTCAAGACACGTGGAAAAAACATACAAAACATAGGTTTGGGGACATCAAGATTTTGGTCGAATTTTTTAAGAATTTTCAAATTTTCAGATAGGAGGTTCCATATAAAGTCAAAAGCTACAAACTCAGATCTTCACCAAACTTTGCAGGGATACATTGGATGTCAAGACACGTGGAAAAAACGTACAAAACAAGAGATTGGAGACATCAAGATTTTCGACGAATTTTTTAAGAATTTTCAAATTTTCAGATGGGAGGTTCCAGATAAGGTCAAAAACGACATACTCAGATCTTCACCAAACTTTGCAGGGATACATTGGATGTCAAGACACGTGGAAAAAACATACAAGACCTAGGATTGGGGACATCAAGATTTTGGTCAAATTTTTTAAGAATTTTCAAATTTTCAGGTTCCATATCAGGTCAAAAACTACATACTCAGATCTTCACCAAACTTTGCAGGGATACATTGGATGTCAAGACACGTGGAAAAAACGTACAAAACAAGAGATTGGAGACATCAAAATTTTGGACGAATTTTTTAAGAATTTTCAAATTTTCAGATAGGAGGTTCCATATAAGGTCAAAAACTACATACTCAGATCTTCACCAAACATTGCAGGGATTCATTGGAGGTCAAGACACGTGGAAAAAACGTACAAAACAAGAGATTGGAGACATCAATATTTTGGACATATTTTTAAAAGTTTTCAAATTTTCAGATAGGAGGTTCCAGATAAGGTCTAAAACTACATACTGAGATCTTCACCAAACTTTACTGGGATACATTGGATGTCAAGACACGTGGAAAAAACATACAAAACATAGGATTGGGGATATCAAGATTTTGGTCAAATTTTTTAAGAATTTTCAAATTTTCAGATAGGAGGTTCCATATAAGGTCAAAAACTACATACTCAGATCTTCACCAAACATTGCAGGGATACATTGGATGTCAAGACACGTGGAAAAAACGAACAAAACAAGAGATTGGAGACATCAAGATTTTGGACGAATTTTTGAAGAATTTTCAAATTTTCAGATAGGAGGGTCCATATAAGGTCAAAAACTACATACTCAGATCTTCACCAAACTTTGCAGGGATACATTGGATGTCAAGACACGTGGAAAAAACATACAAGACCTAGGATTGGGGACATCAAGATTTTGGTCAAATTTTTTAAGAATTTTCAAATTTTCAGGTTCCATATAAGGTCAAAAACTACATACTCAGATCTTCACCAAACTTTGCAGGGATACATTGGATGTCAAGACACGTGGAAAAAACGTACAAAACAAGAGATTGGAAACATCAAGATTTTGGACGAATTTTTTAAGAATTTTCAAATTTTCAGAAAGGAGGTTCCATATAAGGTCAAAAACTACATACTCAGATCTTCACCAAACTTTGCAGGGATACATTGGATGTCAAGACACGTGGAAAAAACGTACAAAACAAGAGATTGGAGACATCAAGCTTTTGGACGAATTTTTTAAGAATTTTCAAATTTTCAGAAAGGAGGTTCCATATAAGGTCAAAAACTACATACTCAGATCTTCACCAAACTTTGCAGGGATACATTGGATGTCAAGACACGTAAAAAAAACGTACAAAACAAGAGATTAGAGACATCAAGATTTTGGACGAATTTTTTAAGAATTTTCAAATTTTCAGAAAGGATGTTCCAGATAAGGTCAAAAACGACATACTCAGATCTTCACCAAACTTTGCAGGGTTACATTGGAGGTCGAGACACGTGGAAAAAACGTACAAAACAAGAGATTGGAGACATCAAGATTTTGGACGAATTTTTGAAGAATTTTCAAATTTTCAAATTTTCAGGTTCCATATCAGGTCAAAAACTACATACTCAGATCTTCACCAAACTTTGCAGGGATACATTGGATGTCAAGACACGTGGAAAAAACGTACAAAACAAGAGATTGGAGACATCAAGATTTTGGACGAATTTTTTAAGAATTTTCAAATTTTCAGATAGGAGGTTCCATATAAGGTCAAAAACTACATACTCAGATCTTCACCAAACATTGCAGGGATACATTGGAGGTCAAGACACGTGGAAAAAACGTACAAAACAAGAGATTGGAGACATCAATATTTTGGACGAATTTTTTAAAAGTTTTCAAATTTTCAGATAGGAGGTTCCAGATAAGGTCTAAAACTACATACTGAGATCTGCACCAAACTTTACTGGGATACATTGGATGTCAAGACACGTGGAAAAAACATACAAAACATAGGATTGGGGATATCAAGATTTTGGTCAAATTTTTTAAGAATTTTCAAATTTTCAGATAGGAGGTTCCATATAAGGTCAAAAACTACATACTCAGATCTTCACCAAACATTGCAGGGATACATTGGATGTCAAGACACGTGGAAAAAACGTACAAAACAAGAGATTGGAGACATCAAGATTTTGGACGAATTTTTGAAGAATTTTCAAATTTTCAGATAGGAGAGTCCAGATAAGGTCAAAAACTACATACTCAGGTCTTCACCAAACGTTGCAGGGTTACTTTGCATGTCAAGACACGTGGAAAAAACGTACAAAACAAGAGATTGGATACATCAAGATTTTCGACGAATTTTTTAGGAATTTTCAAATTTTCAGATGGGAGGTTCCAGATAAGGTCAAAAACTACATACTCAGATCTTCACCAAACTTTGCAGTGATACATTGGATGTCAAGACACGTGGAAAAAACGTACAAAACAAGAGATTGGAGACATCAAGATTTTGGACGAATTTTTTAAGAATTTTCAAATTTTCAGATAGGAGTTTCCAGATAAGGTCAAAAACTACATACTCAGATCTTCACCAAACGTTGCAGGGATACTTTGCATGTCAAGACACGTGGAAAATACGTACAAAACAAGAGATTGGAGACATCAAGATTTTCGACGAATTTTTTAAGAATTTTCAAATTTTCAGATGGGAGGTTCCAGATAAGGTCAAAAACGACATACTCAGATCTTCACCAAATTTTGCATGGATACATTGGATGTCAAGACACGTGGGAAAAACGTACAAAACAAGAAATTGGAGACATCAAGATTTTGGACGAATTTTTTAAGAATTTTCAAATTTTCAGAAAGGAGGTTCCGTATAAGGTCAAAAACCACATAATCAGATCTTCACCAAACTTTGCAGGGATACATTGGATGTCAAGACACGTGGAAAAAAGTACAAAACAAGAGATTGGGGTCATCAAGATTTTGGACGGATTTTTTAGGAATTTTCAAATTTTCAGATGGGAGGTTCCAGATAAGATCAAAAACTACATACTCAGATCTTCACCAAACTTTGCAGGGATACATTGGATGTCAAGACACGTGGAAAAAACGTACAAAACAAGAGATTGGAGACATCAAGATTTTGAACGAATTTTTTAAGAATTTTCAAATTTTCAGATAGGAGGTTCCATATAAGGTCAAAAACTACATACTCAGATCTTCACCAAACATTGCAGGGATACATTGGATGTCAAGACACGTGGAAAAAATGTACAAAACAAGAGATTGGAGACATCAAGATTTTCGACGGATTTTTTAAGAATTTTCAAATTTTCAGATAGGAGGTTCCATATAAGGTCAAAAACTACATACTCAGATCTTCACCAAACTTAGCAGGGATACATTGGATGTCAAGACACGTGGAAAAAACATACAAGACATAGGATTGGGGACATCAAGATTTGGTCAAATTTTTTAAGAATTCTCAAATTTTCAGATAGGAGGTTCCATATAAGGTCAAAAACTACATACTCAGATCTTCACCAAACATTGCAGGGATACATTGGATGTCAAGACACGTGGAAAAAATGTACAAAACAAGAGATTGGAGACATCAAGATTTTCGACGGATTTTTTAAGAATTTTTAAATTTTCAGATGGGAGGTTCCAGATAAGGTCAAAAACGACATGCTCAGATCTTCTCCAAACTTTGCATGGATACATTGGATGTCAAGACACGTGGAAAAAACATACAAAACATAGGTTTGGGGACATCAAGATTTTGGTCGAATTTTTTAAGAATTTTCAAATTTTCAGATAGGAGGTTCCATATAAGGTCAAAAACTACATACTCAGATCTTCACCAAACTTTGCAGGGATACATTGGATGTCAAGACACGTGGAAAAAACGTACAAAACAAGAGATTGGAGACATCAAGATTTTCGACGAATTTTTTAAGAATTTTCAAATTTTCAGATGGGAGGTTCCAGATAAGGTCAAAAACGACATACTCAGATCTTCACCAAACTTTGCAGGGATACATTGGATGTCAAGACACGTGGAAAAAACATACAAGACCTAGGATTGGGGACATCAAGATTTTGGTCAAATTTTTTAAGAATTTTCAAATTTTCAGATTCCATATCAGGTCAAAACCTACATACTCAGATCTTCACCAAACTTTGCAGGGATACATTGGATGTCAAGACACGTGGAAAAAACGTACAAAACAAGAGATTGGAGACATCAAAATTTTGGACGAATTTTTTAAGAATTTTCAAATTTTCAGATAGGAGGTTCCATATAAGGTCAAAAACTACATACTCAGATCTTCACCAAACATTGCAGGGATACATTGGAGGTCAAGACACGTGGAAAAAACGTACAAAACAAGAGATTGGAGACATCAATATTTTGGACGAATTTTTAAAAGTTTTCAAATTTTCAGATGGGAGGTTCCAGATAAGGTCTAAAACTACATACTGAGATCTTCACCAAACTTTACTGGGATACATTGGATGTCAAGACACGTGAAAAAAACATACAAAACATAGGATTGGGGATATCAAGATTTTGGTCAATTTTTTTAAGAATTTTCAAATTTTCAGATAGGAGGTTCCATATAAGGTCAAAAACTACATACTCAGATCTTCACCAAACATTGCAGGGATACATTGGATGTTAAGACACGTGGAAAAAACGTACAAAACAAGAGATTGGAGATATCAAGATTTTGGACGAATTTTTGAAGAATTTTCAAATTTTCAGATAGGAGGGTCCAGATAAGGTCAAAAACTACATACTCAGATCTTCACCAAACGTTGCAGGGATACTTTGCATGTCAAGACACGTGGAAAAAACGTACAAAACAAGAGATTGGATACATCAAGATTTTCGACGAATTTTTTAAGAATTTTCAAATTTTCAGATGGGAGGTTCCAGATAAGGTCAAAAACGACATACTCAGATCTTCACCAAACTTTGCATGGATACATTGGATGTCAAGACACGTGGAAAAGACGTACAAAACAAGAAATTGGAGACATCAAGATTTCTGACGAATTTTTTAAGAATTTTCAAATTTTCAGAAAGGAGGTTCCGTATAAGGTCAAAAACTACATACTCAGATCTTCACCAAACTTTGCAGGGATACATTGGATGTCAAGACACGTGGAAAAAACGTACAAAACAAGAGATTGGGGTCATCAAGATTTTGGACGGATTTTTTAGGAATTTTCAAATTTTCAGATGGGATGTTCCAGATAAGGTCAAAAACTACATACTCAGATCTTTACCAAACTTTGCAGTGATACATTGGATGTCAAGACACGTGGAAAAACGTACAAAACAAGAGATTGGAGACATCAAGATTTTGGACGAATTTTTTAAGAATTTTCAAATTTTCAGATAGGAGGTTCCAGATAAGGTCAAAAACTACATACTCAGATCTTCACCAAACGTTGCAGGGATACTTTGCATGTCAAGACACGTGGAAAATACGTACAAAACAAGAGATTGGAGACATCAAGATTTTCGACGAATTTTTTAAGAATTTTCAAATTTTCAGATGGGAGGTTCCAGATAAGGTCAAAAACGACATACTCAGATCTTCACCAAACTTTGCATGGATACATTGGATGTCAAGACACGTGGGAAAAACGTACAAAACAAGAAATTGGAGACATCAAGATTTTGGACGAATTTTTTAAGAATTTTCAAATTTTCAGAAAGGAGGTTCCGTATAAGGTCAAAAACCACATAATCAGATCTTCACCAAACTTTGCAGGGATACATTGGATGTCAAGACACGTGGAAAAAACGTACAAAACAAGAGATTGGGGTCATCAAGATTTTGGACGGATTTTTTAGGAATTTTCAAATTTTCAGATGGGAGGTTCCAGATAAGATCAAAAACTACATACTCAGATCTTCACCAAACTTTGCAGGGATACATTGGATGTCAAGACACGTGGAAAAAACGTACAAAACAAGAGATTGGAGACATCAAGATTTTGAACGAATTTTTTAAGAATTTTCAAATTTTCAGATAGGAGGTTCCATATAAGGTCAAAAACTACATACTCAGATCTTCACCAAACATTGCAGGGATACATTGGATGTCAAGACACGTGGAAAAAATGTACAAAACAAGAGATTGGAGACATCAAGATTTTCGACGGATTTTTTAAGATTTTTCAAATTTTCAGATAGGAGGTTCCATATAAGGTCAAAAACTACATACTCAGATCTTCACCAAACTTAGCAGGGATACATTGGATGTCAAGACACGTGGAAAAAACATACAAGACATAGGATTGGGGACATCAAGATTTGGTCAAATTTTTTAAGAATTCTCAAATTTTCAGATAGGAGGTTCCATATAAGGTCAAAAACTACATACTCAGATCTTCACCAAACATTGCAGGGATACATTGGATGTCAAGACACGTGGAAAAAATGTACAAAACAAGAGATTGGAGACATCAAGATTTTCGACGGATTTTTTAAGAATTTTTAAATTTTCAGATGGGAGGTTCCAGATAAGGTCAAAAACGACATGCTCAGATCTTCTCCAAACTTTGCATGGATACATTGGATGTCAAGACACGTGGAAAAAACATACAAAACATAGGTTTGGGGACATCAAGATTTTGGTCGAATTTTTTAAGAATTTTCAAATTTTCAGATAGGAGGTTCCAGATAAGGTCAAAAACTACATACTCAGATCTTCACCAAACTTTGCAGGGATACATTGGATGTCAAGACACGTGGAAAAAACGTACAAAACAAGAGATTGGAGACATCAAGATTTTGGACGAATTTTTGAGGAATTTTCAAATTTTCAGAAATGAGGTGCCAGATAAAGTCAAAAACTACATACTCAGATCTTCACCAAACTTTGCAGGGATACATTGGATGTCAAGACATGTGGGAAAAACGTACAAAACAAGAGATTGGAGACATCAAGATTTTCGACGAATTTTTTAAGAATTTTCAAATTTTCAGATTCCATATCAGGTCAAAACCTACATACTCAGATCTTCACCAAACTTTGCAGGGATACATTGGATGTCAAGACACGTGGAAAAAACGTACAAAACAAGAGATTGGAGACATCAAAATTTTGGACGAATTTTTTAAGAATTTTCAAATTTTCAGATAGGAGGTTCCATATAAGGTCAAAAACTACATACTCAGATCTTCACCAAACATTGCAGGGATACATTGGAGGTCAAGACACGTGGAAAAAACGTACAAAACAAGAGATTGGAGACATCAATATTTTGGACGAATTTTTAAAAGTTTTCAAATTTTCAGATGGGAGGTTCCAGATAAGGTCTAAAACTACATACTGAGATCTTCACCAAACTTTACTGGGATACATTGGATGTCAAGACACGTGAAAAAAACATACAAAACATAGGATTGGGGATATCAAGATTTTGGTCAATTTTTTTAAGAATTTTCAAATTTTCAGATAGGAGGTTCCATATAAGGTCAAAAACTACATACTCAGATCTTCACCAAACATTGCAGGGATACATTGGATGTCAAGACACGTGGAAAAAACGTACAAAACAAGAGATTGGAGATATCAAGATTTTGGACGAATTTTTGAAGAATTTTCAAATTTTCAGATAGGAGGGTCCAGATAAGGTCAAAAACTACATACTCAGATCTTCACCAAACGTTGCAGGGATACTTTGCATGTCAAGACACGTGGAAAAAACGTACAAAACAAGAGATTGGATACATCAAGATTTTCGACGAATTTTTTAAGAATTTTCAAATTTTCAGATGGGAGGTTCCAGATAAGGTCAAAAACGACATACTCAGATCTTCACCAAACTTTGCATGGATACATTGGATGTCAAGACACGTGGAAAAGACGTACAAAACAAGAAATTGGAGACATCAAGATTTCTGACGAATTTTTTAAGAATTTTCAAATTTTCAGAAAGGAGGTTCCGTATAAGGTCAAAAACTACATACTCAGATCTTCACCAAACTTTGCAGGGATACATTGGATGTCAAGACACGTGGAAAAAACGTACAAAACAAGAGATTGGGGTCATCAAGATTTTGGACGGATTTTTTAGGAATTTTCAAATTTTCAGATGGGATGTTCCAGATAAGGTCAAAAACTACATACTCAGATCTTTACCAAACTTTGCAGTGATACATTGGATGTCAAGACACGTGGAAAAACGTACAAAACAAGAGATTGGAGACATCAAGATTTTGGACGAATTTTTTAAGAATTTTCAAATTTTCAGATAGGAGGTTCCAGATAAGGTCAAAAACTACATACTCAGATCTTCACCAAACGTTGCAGGGATACTTTGCATGTCAAGACACGTGGAAAATACGTACAAAACAAGAGATTGGAGACATCAAGATTTTCGACGAATTTTTTAAGAATTTTCAAATTTTCAGATGGGAGGTTCCAGATAAGGTCAAAAACGACATACTCAGATCTTCACCAAACTTTGCATGGATACATTGGATGTCAAGACACGTGGGAAAAACGTACAAAACAAGAAATTGGAGACATCAAGATTTTGGACGAATTTTTTAAGAATTTTCAAATTTTCAGAAAGGAGGTTCCGTATAAGGTCAAAAACCACATAATCAGATCTTCACCAAACTTTGCAGGGATACATTGGATGTCAAGACACGTGGAAAAAACGTACAAAACAAGAGATTGGGGTCATCAAGATTTTGGACGGATTTTTTAGGAATTTTCAAATTTTCAGATGGGAGGTTCCAGATAAGATCAAAAACTACATACTCAGATCTTCACCAAACTTTGCAGGGATACATTGGATGTCAAGACACGTGGAAAAAACGTACAAAACAAGAGATTGGAGACATCAAGATTTTGAACGAATTTTTTAAGAATTTTCAAATTTTCAGATAGGAGGTTCCATATAAGGTCAAAAACTACATACTCAGATCTTCACCAAACATTGCAGGGATACATTGGATGTCAAGACACGTGGAAAAAATGTACAAAACAAGAGATTGGAGACATCAAGATTTTCGACGGATTTTTTAAGATTTTTCAAATTTTCAGATAGGAGGTTCCATATAAGATCAAAAACTACATACTCAGATCTTCACCAAACTTAGCAGGGATACATTGGATGTCAAGACACGTGGAAAAAACATACAAGACATAGGATTGGGGACATCAAGATTTGGTCAAATTTTTTAAGAATTCTCAAATTTTCAGATAGGAGGTTCCATATAAGGTCAAAAACTACATACTCAGATCTTCACCAAACATTGCAGGGATACATTGGATGTCAAGACACGTGGAAAAAATGTACAAAACAAGAGATTGGAGACATCAAGATTTTCGACGGATTTTTTAAGAATTTTTAAATTTTCAGATGGGAGGTTCCAGATAAGGTCAAAAACGACATGCTCAGATCTTCTCCAAACTTTGCATGGATACATTGGATGTCAAGACACGTGGAAAAAACATACAAAACATAGGTTTGGGGACATCAAGATTTTGGTCGAATTTTTTAAGAATTTTCAAATTTTCAGATAGGAGGTTCCAGATAAGGTCAAAAACTACATACTCAGATCTTCACCAAACTTTGCAGGGATACATTGGATGTCAAGACACGTGGAAAAAACGTACAAAACAAGAGATTGGAGACATCAAGATTTTGGACGAATTTTTGAGGAATTTTCAAATTTTCAGAAATGAGGTGCCAGATAAAGTCAAAAACTACATACTCAGATCTTCACCAAACTTTGCAGGGATACATTGGATGTCAAGACATGTGGGAAAAACGTACAAAACAAGAGATTGGAGACATCAAGATTTTCGACGAATTTTTTAAGAATTTTCAAATTTTCAGATTCCATATCAGGTCAAAACCTACATACTCAGATCTTCACCAAACTTTGCAGGGATACATTGGATGTCAAGACACGTGGAAAAAACGTACAAAACAAGAGATTGGAGACATCAAAATTTTGGACGAATTTTTTAAGAATTTTCAAATTTTCAGATAGGAGGTTCCATATAAGGTCAAAAACTACATACTCAGATCTTCACCAAACATTGCAGGGATACATTGGAGGTCAAGACACGTGGAAAAAACGTACAAAACAAGAGATTGGAGACATCAATATTTTGGACGAATTTTTAAAAGTTTTCAAATTTTCAGATGGGAGGTTCCAGATAAGGTCTAAAACTACATACTGAGATCTTCACCAAACTTTACTGGGATACATTGGATGTCAAGACACGTGAAAAAAACATACAAAACATAGGATTGGGGATATCAAGATTTTGGTCAATTTTTTTAAGAATTTTCAAATTTTCAGATAGGAGGTTCCATATAAGGTCAAAAACTACATACTCAGATCTTCACCAAACATTGCAGGGATACATTGGATGTCAAGACACGTGGAAAAAACGTACAAAACAAGAGATTGGAGATATCAAGATTTTGGACGAATTTTTGAAGAATTTTCAAATTTTCAGATAGGAGGGTCCAGATAAGGTCAAAAACTACATACTCAGATCTTCACCAAACGTTGCAGGGATACTTTGCATGTCAAGACACGTGGAAAAAACGTACAAAACAAGAGATTGGATACATCAAGATTTTCGACGAATTTTTTAAGAATTTTCAAATTTTCAGATGGGAGGTTCCAGATAAGGTCAAAAACGACATACTCAGATCTTCACCAAACTTTGCATGGATACATTGGATGTCAAGACACGTGGAAAAGACGTACAAAACAAGAAATTGGAGACATCAAGATTTCTGACGAATTTTTTAAGAATTTTCAAATTTTCAGAAAGGAGGTTCCGTATAAGGTCAAAAACTACATACTCAGATCTTCACCAAACTTTGCAGGGATACATTGGATGTCAAGACACGTGGAAAAAACGTACAAAACAAGAGATTGGGGTCATCAAGATTTTGGACGGATTTTTTAGGAATTTTCAAATTTTCAGATGGGATGTTCCAGATAAGGTCAAAAACTACATACTCAGATCTTTACCAAACTTTGCAGTGATACATTGGATGTCAAGACACGTGGAAAAACGTACAAAACAAGAGATTGGAGACATCAAGATTTTGGACGAATTTTTTAAGAATTTTCAAATTTTCAGATAGGAGGTTCCAGATAAGGTCAAAAACTACATACTCAGATCTTCACCAAACGTTGCAGGGATACTTTGCATGTCAAGACACGTGGAAAATACGTACAAAACAAGAGATTGGAGACATCAAGATTTTCGACGAATTTTTTAAGAATTTTCAAATTTTCAGATGGGAGGTTCCAGATAAGGTCAAAAACGACATACTCAGATCTTCACCAAACTTTGCATGGATACATTGGATGTCAAGACACGTGGGAAAAACGTACAAAACAAGAAATTGGAGACATCAAGATTTTGGACGAATTTTTTAAGAATTTTCAAATTTTCAGAAAGGAGGTTCCGTGTAAGGTCAAAAACCACATAATCAGATCTTCACCAAACTTTGCAGGGATACATTGGATGTCAAGACACGTGGAAAAAACGTACAAAACAAGAGATTGGGGTCATCAAGATTTTGGACGGATTTTTTAGGAATTTTCAAATTTTCAGATGGGAGGTTCCAGATAAGATCAAAAACTACATACTCAGATCTTCACCAAACTTTGCAGGGATACATTGGATGTCAAGACACGTGGAAAAAACGTACAAAACAAGAGATTGGAGACATCAAGATTTTGAACGAATTTTTTAAGAATTTTCAAATTTTCAGATAGGAGGTTCCATATAAGGTCAAAAACTACATACTCAGATCTTCACCAAACATTGCAGGGATACATTGGATGTCAAGACACGTGGAAAAAATGTACAAAACAAGAGATTGGAGACATCAAGATTTTCGACGGATTTTTTAAGATTTTTCAAATTTTCAGATAGGAGGTTCCATATAAGATCAAAAACTACATACTCAGATCTTCACCAAACTTAGCAGGGATACATTGGATGTCAAGACACGTGGAAAAAACATACAAGACATAGGATTGGGGACATCAAGATTTGGTCAAATTTTTTAAGAATTCTCAAATTTTCAGATAGGAGGTTCCATATAAGGTCAAAAACTACATACTCAGATCTTCACCAAACATTGCAGGGATACATTGGATGTCAAGACACGTGGAAAAAATGTACAAAACAAGAGATTGGAGACATCAAGATTTTCGACGGATTTTTTAAGAATTTTTAAATTTTCAGATGGGAGGTTCCAGATAAGGTCAAAAACGACATGCTCAGATCTTCTCCAAACTTTGCATGGATACATTGGATGTCAAGACACGTGGAAAAAACATACAAAACATAGGTTTGGGGACATCAAGATTTTGGTCGAATTTTTTAAGAATTTTCAAATTTTCAGATAGGAGGTTCCAGATAAGGTCAAAAACTACATACTCAGATCTTCACCAAACTTTGCAGGGATACATTGGATGTCAAGACACGTGGAAAAAACGTACAAAACAAGAGATTGGAGACATCAAGATTTTGGACGAATTTTTGAGGAATTTTCAAATTTTCAGAAATGAGGTGCCAGATAAAGTCAAAAACTACATACTCAGATCTTCACCAAACTTTGCAGGGATACATTGGATGTCAAGACATGTGGGAAAAACGTACAAAACAAGAGATTGGAGACATCAAGATTTTGGACGAATTTCTTAACAATTTTCAAATTTTCAGATAGGAGGTTCCAGATAAGGTCAAAAACGACATACTCAGATCTTCACCAAACTTTGCAGGGATACATTGGATGTCAAGACACGTGGAAAAAAACGTACAAAACAAGAGATTGGGGTCATCAAGATTTTGGACGGATTTTTTAGGAATTTTCAAATTTTCAGATGGGAGGTTCCAGATAAGGTCAAAAACTACATACTCAGATCTTCACCAAACTTTGCAGGGATACATTGGATGTCAAGACACGTGGAAAAAACGTACAAAACAGAAGATTGGAGACATCAAGATTTTGAACGAATTTTTTAAGAATTTTCAAATTTTCAGATAGGAGGTTCCATTAAGGTCAAAAACTACATACTCAGATCTTCACCAAACTTTGCATGGATACCTTGGATGTCAAGACACGTGGAAAAAACATACAAAACATAGGATTGGGGACATCAAGATTTTGGTCGAATTTTTTAAGAATTTTCAAATTTTCAGATAGGAGGTTCCATATAAGGTCAAAAACTACATACTCAGATCTTCACCAAACTTTGCAGGGATACATTGGATGTCAAGACACGTGGAAAAAACATACAAGACCTAGGATTGGGGACATCAAGATTTTGGTCAAATTTTTAAGAATTTTCAAATTTTCAGGTTCCATATAAGGTCAAAAACTACATACTCAGATCTTCACCAAACTATGCAGGAATACATTGGATGTTAAGACACGTGGAAAAAACGTACAAAACAAGAGATTGGAGACATCAAGATTTTGGACGAATTTTTTAAGAATTTTCGAATTTTCAGAAATGCGGTTCCAGATAAGGTCAAAAACTACATACTCAGATCTTCACCAAACTTTGCAGGGATACATTGGATGTCAAGACACGTGGAAAAAACGTAGAAAACAAGGGATTGGGGTCATCAAGATTTTGGACGGATTTTTTAGGAATTTTCAAATTTTCAGATGGGAGGTTCCAGATAAGGTCAAAAACTACAGACTCAGATCTTCACCAAACTTTGCAGGGATACATTGGATGTCAAGACACGTGGAAAGAACGTACAAAACAAGAGATTGGGGTCATCAAGATTTTGGACGGATTTTTTAAGAATTTTCAAATTTTCAGATGGGAGATTCCAGATAAGGTCAAAAACGACATACTCAGATCTTCACCAAACTTTGCAGGAATACATTGGATGTCAAGACATGTGGAAAAAACATACAAAACATAAGATTCGGGTCATCAAGATTTTGGTCGAATTTTTTAAGAATTTTCAAATTTTCAGATAGGAGGTTCCATATAAAGTAAAAAACTACATACTCAGATCTTCACCGAACTTTGCAGGGATACATTGGATGTCAAGACACGTGGAAAAAACATACAAAACATAGGATTGGGGACATCAAGATTTTGGTCAAATTTTTGAAGAATTTTCAAATTTTCAGATAGGAGGTTCCATATAAGGTCAAAAACTACATACTCAGATCTTCACCAAACATTGCAGGGATACATTGGATGTCAAGACACGTGGAAAAAACGTACAAAACAAGAGATTGGAGACATCAAGATTTTGGACGAATTTTTGAAGAATTTTCAAATTTTCAGATAGGAGGTTCCAGATAAGGTCAAAAACTACATACTCAGATCTTCACCAAACGTTGCAGGGATACTTTGCATGTCAAGACACGTGGAAAAAACGTACAAAACAAGAGATTGGAGACATCAAGATTTTCGACGAATTTTTTAAGAATTTTCAAATTTTCAGATGGGAGGTTCCATGTAAGGTCAAAAACGACATACTCAGATCTTCACCAAACTTTGCATGGATACATTTGATGTCAAGACACGTGGAAAAAACGTACAAAACAAGAAATTGGAGACATCAAGATTTTGGACGAATTTTTGAAGAATTTTCAAATTTTCAGAAAGGAGGTTCCGTATAAGGTCAAAAACTACATACTCAGAACTTCACCAAACTTTGCAGGGATACATTGGATGTCAAGACACGTGGAAAAAACGTACAAAACAAGAGATTGGGGTCATCAAGATTTTGGACGGATTTTTTAGGAATTTTCAAATTTTCAGATGGGAGTTTCCAGATAAGGTCAAAAACTACATACTCAGATCTTCACCAAACTTTGCAGTGATACATTGGATGTCAAGACACGTGGAAAAAACGTACAAAACAAGAGATTGGAGACATCAAGATTTTGAACGAATTTTTTAAGAATTTTCAAATTTTCAGATAGGAGGTTCCATATAAGGTCAAAAACTACATACTCAGATCTTCACCAAACTTTGCATGGATACATTGGATGTCAAGACACGTGGAAAAAACATACAAAACATAGGATTGGGGACATCAAGATTTTGGTCGAATTTTTTAAGAATTTTCAAATTTTCAGATAGGAGGTTCCATATAAGGTCAAAAACTACATACTCAGATCTTCCCCAAACTTAGCAGGGATACATTGGATGTCAAGACACGTGGAAAAAACATACAAGACATAGGATTCTGGACATCAAGATTTTGGTCAAATTTTTTAAGAATTTTCAAATTTTCAGATAGGAGGTTCCATATAAGGTCAAAAACTACATACTCAGATCTTCACCAAACATTGCAGGAATACAATGGATGTCAAGACACGTGGAAAAAATGTACAAAACAAGAGATTGGAGACATCAAGATTTTCGACGGATTTTTTAAGAATTTTCAAATTTTCAGATGGGAGGTTCCAGATAAGGGCAAAAACGACATACTCAGATCTTCACCAAACTTTGCATGGATACATTGGATGTCAAGACACGTGGAAAAAACATACAAAAGATAGGATTGGGGACATCAAGATTTTGGTCGAATTTTTTAAGAATTTTCAAATTTTCAGAAATGAGGTGCCAGATAAAGTCAAAAACTACATACTCAGATCTTCACCAAACTTTGCAGGGATACATTGGATGTCAAGACACGTGGAAAAAACGTACAAAACAAGAGATTGGAGACATCAAGATTTTGGACGAATTTTTTAAGAATTTTCAAATTTTCAGATAGGAGGTTCCAGATGAGGTCAAAAACTACATACTCAGATCTTCACCAAACTTTGCAGGAATACTTTGCATGTCAAGACACGTGGGAAAAACGTACAAAACAAGAGATCGGAGACATCAAGATTTTCGACGAATTTTTTAAGAATTTTCAAATTTTCAGATAGGAGGTTCCAGATAAGGTCAAAAACGACATACTCAGATCTTCACCAAACTTTGCAGGGATACATTGGATGTCAAGACACGTGGAAAAAACGTACAAAACAAGAGATTGGAGACATCAAGATTTTGGACGAATTTTTTAAGAATTTTCAAATTTTCAGAAAGGATGTTCCAGATAAGGTCAAAAACGACATACTCAGATCTTCACCAAACTTTGCAGGGATACATTGCAGGTCGAGACACGTGGAAAAAACGTACAAAACAAGAGATTGGAGACAACAAGATTTTGGACGAATTTTTTAAAAATTTTCAAATTTTCAGATAGGAGGTTCCAGATAAGGTCAAAAACTACATACTCAGATCTTCACCAAACTTTGCAGGGATACATTGGATGTCAAGACACGTGGAAAAAACATACAAAACATAGGATTGGGGATATCAAGATTTTGGTCAAATTTTTTAAGAATTTTCAAATTTTCAGATAGGAGGTTCCATATAAGGTCAAAAACTACATACTCAGATCTTCACCAAACATTGCAGGGATACATTGGATGTCAAGACACGTGGAAAAAACGTACAAAACAAGAGATTGGATTCATCAAGATTTTCGACGGATTTTTTAAGAATTTTCAAATTTTCAGATGGGAGGTTCCAGATAAAGTCAAAAACTACATACTCAGATCTTCACCAAACTTTGCAGGGATACATTGGATGTCAAGACACGTGGAAAAAACGTACAAAACAAGAGATTGGAGACATCAACATTTTGAACGAATTTTTTAAGAATTTTCAAATTTTCAGATAGGAGGTTCCATATAAGGTCAAAAACTACATACTCAGATCTTCACCAAACTTTGCATGGATACATTGGATGTCAAGACACGTGGAAAAAACATACAAAACATAGGATTGGGGACATCAAGATTTTGGTCGAATTTTTTAAGAATTTTCAAATTTTCAGATAGGAGGTTCCATATAAGGTCAAAAACTACATACTCAGATCTTCACCAAACTTTGCAGGGATACATTGGATGTCAAGACACGTGGAAATAACATACAAGACCTAGGATTGGGGACATCAAGATTTTGGTCAAATTTTTAAGAATTTTCAAATTTTCAGGTTCCATATAAGGTCAAAAACTACATACTCAGATCTTCACCAAACTATGCAGGAATACATTGGATGTTAAGACACGTGGAAAAAACGTACAAAACAAGAGATTGGAGACATCAAGATTTTGGACGAATTTTTTAAGAATTTTCAAATTTTCAGAAATGCGGTTCCAGATAAGGTCAAAAACTACATACTCAGATCTTCACCAAACTTTGCAGGGATACATTGGATGTCAAGACACGTGGAAAAAACGTACAAAACAAGGGATTGGGGTCATCAAGATTTTGGACGGATTTTTTAGGAATTTTCAAATTTTCAGATGGGAGGTTCCAGATAAGGTCAAAGACTACATACTCAGATCTTCACCAAACTTTGCAGGGATACATTGGATGTCAAGACACGTGGAAAAAACGTACAAAACAAGAGATTGGGGTCATCAAGATTTTGGACGGATTTTTTAAGAATTTTCAAATTTTCAGATGGGAGGTTCCAGATAAGGTCAAAAACGACATACTCAGATCTTCACCAAACTTTGCAGGAATACATTGGATGTCAAGACATGTGGAAAAAACATACAAAACATAAGATTCGGGACATCAAGATTTTGGTCGAATTTTTTAAGAATTTTCAAATTTTCAGATAGGAGGTTCCATATAAAGTAAAAAACTACATACTCAGATCTTCACCGAACTTTGCAGGGATACATTGGATGTCAAGACACGTGGAAAAAACATACAAAACATAGGATTGGGGACATCAAGATTTTGGTCAAATTTTTGAAGAATTTTCAAATTTTCAGATAGGAGGTTCCATATAAGGTCAAAAACTACATACTCAGATCTTCACCAAACATTGCAGGGATACATTGGATGTCAAGACACGTGGAAAAAACGTACAAAACAAGAGATTGGAGACATCAAGATTTTGGACGAATTTTTGAAGAATTTTCAAATTTTCAGATAGGAGGTTCCAGATAAGGTCAAAAACTACATACTCAGATCTTCACCAAACGTTGCAGGGATACTTTGCATGTCAAGACACGTGGAAAAAACGTACAAAACAAGAGATTGGAGACATCAAGATTTTCGACGAATTTTTTAAGAATTTTCAAATTTTCAGATGGGAGGTTCCATGTAAGGTCAAAAACGACATACTCAGATCTTCACCAAACTTTGCATGGATACATTTGATGTCAAGACACGTGGAAAAAACGTACAAAACAAGAAATTGGAGACATCAAGATTTTGGACGAATTTTTTAAGAATTTTCAAATTTTCAGAAAGGAGGTTCCGTATAAGGTCAAAAACTACATACTCAGAACTTCACCAAACTTTGCAGGGATACATTGGATGTCAAGACACGTGGAAAAAACGTACAAAACAAGAGATTGGGGTCATCAAGATTTTGGACGGATTTTTTAGGAATTTTCAAATTTTCAGATGGGAGGTTCCAGATAAGGTCAAAAACTACATACTCATATCTTCACCAAACTTTGCAGCGATACATTGGATGTCAAGACACGTGGAAAAAACGTACAAAACAAGAGATTGGAGACATCAAGATTTTGAACGAATTTTTTAAGAATTTTCAAATTTTCAGATAGGAGGTTCCATATAAGGTCAAAAACTACATACTCAGATCTTCACCAAACTTTGCATGGATACATTGGATGTCAAGACACGTGGAAAAAACATACAAAACATAGGATTGGGGACATCAAGATTTTGGTCGAATTTTTTAAGAATTTTCAAATTTTCAGATAGGAGGTTCCATATAAGGTCAAAAACTACATACTCAGATCTTCCCCAAACTTAGCAGGGATACATTGGATGTCAAGACACGTGGAAAAAACATACAAGACATAGGATTCTGGACATCAAGGTTTTGGTAAAATTTTTTAAGAATTTTCAAATTTTCAGATAGGAGGTTCCATATAAGGTCAAAAACTACATACTCAGATCTTCACCAAACATTGCAGGAATACAATGGATGTCAAGACACGTGGAAAAAATGTACAAAACAAGAGATTGGAGACATCAAGATTTTCGACGGATTTTTTAAGAATTTTCAAATTTTCAGATGGGAGGTTCCAGATAAGGTCAAAAACGACATACTCAGATCTTCACCAAACTTTGCATGGATACATTGGATGTCAAGACACGTGGAAAAAACATACAAAACATAGGATTGGGGACATCAAGATTTTGGTCGAATTTTTTAAGAATTTTCAAATTTTCAGATAGGAGGTTCCATATAAGGTCAAAAACTACATACTCAGATCTTCACCAAACTATGCAGGGATACATTGGATGTCAAGACACGTGGAAAAAACGTACAAAACAAGAGATTGGAGACATTAAGATTTCGGACGAATTTTTTAAGAATTTTCAAATTTTCAGATAGGAGGTTCCAGATAAGGTCAAAAACTACATACTCAGATCTTCACCAAACTTTGCAGGGACACATTGGATGTCAAGACACGTGGAAAAAACGTACAAAACAAGAGATTGGAGACATCAAGATTTTTGACGAATTTTTGAGGAATTTTCAAATTTTCAGAAATGAGGTTCCAGATAAGGTCAAAAACTACATACTCAGATCTTCACCAAACTTTGCAGGGATACATTGGTTGTCAAGACACGTGGGGAAAACATACAAACCAAGAGATTGGAGACATCAAGATTTTGGACGAATTTTTTAAGAATTTTCAAATTTTCAGATAGGAGGTTCCATATAAGGTCAAAAACTACATACTCAGATCTTCACCAAACTTTGCAGGGATACATTGGATGTCAAGACACGTGGGAAAAACGTACAAAACAAGAGATTGGAGACATCAAGATTTTGGACGAATTTTTTAAGAATTTTCAAATTTTCAGAAAGGATGTTCCAGATAAGGTCAAAAACTACATACTCAGATCTTCACCAAACTTTGCAGGGATACATTGGATGTCAAGACACGTGGAAAAAACATACAAAACATAGGATTGGGGACATCAAGATTTTGGTCAATTTTTTTAAGAATTTTCAAATTTTTAGATAGGAGGTTCCATATAACGTCAAAAACTACATACTCAGATCTTCACCAAACATTGCAGGGATACATTGGATGTCAAGACACGTGGAAAAACGTACAAAACAAGAGATTGGAGTCATCAAGATTTCGGACGAATTTTTTAAGAATTTTCAAATTTTCAGATAGGAGGTTCCAGATAAGATCAAAAACTACATACTCAGATCTTCACCAAACTTTGCAGGGATACATTGGACGTCAAGACACGTGGGAAAACATACAAAACATAGGATTGGGGACATCAAGATTTTGGTCAAATTTTTTAAGAATTTTCAAATTTTCAGATAGGAGGTTCCATATAAGGTCAAAAACTACATACTCAGATCTTCACCAAACATTGCAGGGATACATTGGATGTCAAGACACGTGGAAAAAACGTACAAAACAAGCGATTGGAGACATCAAGATTTTCGACGAATTTTTTAAGAATTTTCAAATTTTCAGATGGGAGGTTCCAGATAAGGTCAAAAACGACATACTCAGATCTTCACCAAACTTTGCATGGATACATTGGATGTCAAGACACGTGGAAAAAACGTACAAAACAGAAGATTGGAGACATCAAGATTTTGAACGAATTTTTTAAGAATTTTCAAATTTTCAGATAGGAGGTTCCATTAAGGTCAAAAACTACATACTCAGATCTTCACCAAACTTTGCAGGGATACATTGGATGTCAAGACACGTGGGGAAAACATACAAACCAAGAGATTGGAGACATCAAGATTTTGGACGAATTTTTTAAGAATTTTCAAATTTTCAGATAGGAGGTTCCATATAAGGTCAAAAACTACATACTCAGATCTTCACCAAACTTTGCAGGGATACATTGGATGTCAAGACACGTGGAAAAAACGTACAAAACAAGAGATTGGAGACATCAAGATTTTGGACGAATTTTTTAAGAATTTTCAAATTTTCAGAAAGGATGTTCCAGATAAGGTCAAAAACGACATACTCAGATCTTCACCAAACTTTGCAGGGATACATTGGATGTCAAGACACGTGGAAAAAACATACAAAACATAGGATTGGGGACATCAAGATTTTGGTCAAATTTTTTAAGAATTTTCAAATTTTCAGATAGGAGGTTCCATATAAGGTCAAAAACTACATACTCAGATCTTCGCCAAACATTGCAGGGATACATTGGATGTCAAGACACGTGGAAAAACGTACAAAACAAGAGATTGGAGACATCAAGATTTTCGACGAATTTTTTAAGAATTTTCAAATTTTCAGATAGGAGGTTCCAGATAAGGTCAAAAACTACATACTCAGATCTTCACCAAACTTTGCAGGGATACATTGGATGTCAAGACACGTGGGAAAACATACAAAACATAGGATTGGGGACATCAAGATTTTGGTCAAATTTTTTAAGAATTTTCAAATTTTCAGATAGGAGGTTCCATATAAGGTCAAAAACTACATACTCAGATCTTCACCAAACATTGCAGGGATACATTGGATGTCAAGACACGTGGAAAAAACGTACAAAACAAGCGATTGGAGACATCAAGATTTTCGACGAATTTTTTAAGAATTTTCAAATTATCAGATGGGAGGTTCCAGATAAGGTCAAAAACGACATACTCAGATCTTCACCAAACTTTGCATGGATACATTGGATGTCAAGACACGTGGAAAAAACATACAAAACATAGAATTGGGGACATCAAGATTTTGGTCGAATTTTTTAAGAATTTTCAAATTTTCAGATAGGAGGTTCCATATAAGGTCAAAAACTACATACTCAGATCTTCACCAAACTTTGCATGGATACATTGGATGTCAAGACACGTGGAAAAAACGTACAAAACAAGAGATTGGAGACATCAAGATTTTGGACGAATTTTTGAGGAATTTTCAAATTTTCAGAAATGAGGTTCCAGATAAGGTCAAAAACTACATACTCAGATCTTCACCAAACTTTGCAGGGATACATTGGATGTCAAGACACGTGGGGAAAACATACAAACCAAGAGATTGGAGACATCAAGATTTTGGACGAATTTTTTTAGAATTTTCAAATTTTCAGATAGGAGGTTCCAGATAAGGTCAAAAACTACATACTCAGATCTTCACCAAACTTTGCAGGGATACATTGGATGTCAAGACACGTGGAAAAAACGTACAAAACAAGAGATTGGGGTCATCAAGATTTTGGACGGATTTTTTAGGAATTTTCAAATTTTCAGAAATGCGGTTCCATTTAAGGTCAAAAACTACATACTCAGATCTTCACCAAACTTTGCAGGGATACATTGGATGTCAAGACACGTGGAAAAAACGTACAAAACAAGAGATTGGAGACATCAAGATTTTGGACGAATTTTTTAAGAATTTTCAAATTTTCAGAAATGCGGTTCCAGATAAGGTCAAAAACTACATACTCAGATCTTCACCAAACTTTGCAGGGATACATTGGATGTCAAGTGACGTGGAAAAAACGTACAAAACAAGAGATTGGAGACATCAAGATTTTGGACGAATTTTTTAAGAATTTTCAAATTTTCAGATAGGAGGTTCCAGATAAGGTCAAAAACTACATACTCAGATCTTCACCAAACTTTGCAGGGATACATTGGATGTCAAGACACGTGGAAAAAACGTACAAAACAAGAGATTGGGGTCATCAAGATTTTGGACGGATTTTTTAGGAATTTTCAAATTTTCAGAAATGCGGTTCCATTTAAGGTCAAAAACTACATACTCAGATCTTCACCAAACTTTGCAGGGATACATTGGATGTCAAGACACGTGGAAAAAACGTACAAAACAAGAGATTGGAGACATCAAGATTTTGGAAGAATTTTTTAAGAATTTTCAAATTTTCAGATGGGAGGTTCCATATAAGGTCAAAAACTACATACTCAGATCTTCACCAAACTTTGCAGGGATACATTGGATGTCAAGACACGTGGAAAAAACATACAAGACCTAGGACTGGGGACATCAAGATTTTGGTCAAATTTTTTAAGAATTTTCAAATTTTCAGGTTCCATATAAGGTCAAAAACTACATACTCAGATCTTCACCAAACTTTGCAGGAATACATTGGATGTTAAGACACGTGGAAAAAACGTACAAAACAAGAGGTTGGAGACATCAAGATTTTGGACGAATTTTTTAAGAATTTTCAAATTTTCAGAAATGCGGTTCCAGATAAGGTCAAAAACTACATACTCAGATCTTCACCAAACTTTGCAGGGATACATTGGATGTCAAGACACGTGGAAAAAACGCACAAAACAAGGGATTGGGGGTCATCAAGATTTTGGACGGATTTTTTAGGAATTTTCAAATTTTCAGATGGGAGGTTCTAGATAAGGTCAAAAACTACATACTCAGATCTTCACCAAACTTTGCAGGGATACATTGGATGTCAAGACACGTGGAAAAAACGTACAAAACAAGAGATTGGGGTCATCAAGATTTTGGACGGATTTTTTAAGAATTTTCAAATTTTCAGATGGGAGGTTCCAGATAAGGTCAAAAACGACATACTCAGATCTTCACCAAACTTTGCAGGAATACATTGGATGTCAAGACACGTGGAAAAAACATACAAAACATAAGATTCGGGACATCAAGATTTTGGTCGAATTTTTTAAGAATTTTCAAATTTTCAGATAGGAGGTTCCATATAAGGTAAAAAACTACATACTCAGATCTTCACCGAACTTTGCAGGGATACATTGGATGTCAAGACACGTGGAAAAAACATACAAATCATAGGATTGGGGACATCAAGATTTTGGTCAATTTTTTTAAGAATTTTCAAATTTTCAGATAGGAGGATCCATATAAGGTCAAAAACTACATACTCAGATCTTCACCAAACATTGCAGGGATACATTGGATGTCAAGACACGTGGAAAAAACGTACAAAACAAGAGATTGGAGACATCAAGATTTTGGACGAATTTTTGAAGAATTTTCAAATTTTCAGATAGGAGGTTTAAGGTCAAAAACTACATACTCAGATCTTCACCAAAATTTGCAGGGATACATTGGATGTCAAGACACGTGGAAAAAACGTACAAAACAAGAGATTGGAGACATCAAGATTTTCGTCGAATTTTTTAAGAATTTTCAAATTTTCAGATGGGAGGTTCCAGATAAGGTCAAAAACGACATACTCAGATCTTCACCAAACTTTGCATGGATACATTGGATGTCAAGACCCGTGGAAAAAACGTACAAAACAAGAAATTGGAGACATCAAGATTTTGGACGAATTTCTTAAGAATTTTCAAATTTTCAGAAAGGAGGTTCCGTATAAGGTCAAAAACTACATACTCAGATCTTCACCAAACTTTGCAGGGATACATTGGATGTCAAGACACGTGGAAAAAACGTACAAAACAAGAGATTGGGGTCATCAAGATTTTGGACTGATTTTTTAGGAATTTTCAAATTTTCAGATGGGAGGTTCCAGATAAGGTCAAAAACTACATACTCAGATCTTCACCAAACTTTGCAGTGATACATTGGATGTCAAGACACGTGGAAAAAACGTACAAAACAAGAGATTGGAGACATCAAGATTTTGAACGAATTTTTTAAGAATTTTCAAATTTTCTGATAGGAGGTTCCATATAAGGTCAAAAACTACATACTCAGATCTTCACCAAACATTGCATGGATACATTGGATGTCAAGACACGTGGAAAAAACATACAAAACATAGGATTGGGGACATCAAGATTTTGGTCGAATTTTTTAAGAATTTTCAAATTTTCAGATAGGAGGTTCCATATAAGGTCAAAAACTACATACTCAGATCTTCACCAAACATTGCAGGAATACAATGGATGTCAAGACACGTGGAAAAAATGTACAAAACAAGAGATTGGAGACATCAAGATTTTCGACGGATTTTTTAAGAATTTTCAAATTTTCAGATGGGAGGTTCCAGATAAGGTCAAAAACGACATACTCAGATCTTCACCAAACTTTGCATGGATACATTGGATGTCAAGACACGTGGAAAAAACATACAAAACATAGGATTGGGGACATCAAGATTTTGGTCGAATTTTTTAAGAATTTTCAAATTTTCAGATAGGAGGTTCCATATAAAGTCAAAAACTACATACTCAGATCTTCACCAAACTATGCAGGGATACATTGGATGTCAAGACACGTGGAAAAAACATACAAAACATAGGATTGGGGACATCAAGATTTTGGTCGAATTTTTTAAGAATTTTCAAATTTTCAGATAGGAGGTTCCATATAAGGTCAAAAACTACATACTCAGATCTTCCCCAAACTTAGCAGGGATACATTGGATGTCAAGACACGTGGAAAAAACATACAAAACATAGGATTGGGGACATCAAGATTTTGGTCGAATTTTTTAAGAATTTTCAAATTTTCAGATAGGAGGTTCCATATAAGGTCAAAAACTACATACTCAGATCTTCACCAAACATTGCAGGAATACATTGGATGTCAAGACACGTGGAAAAAACGTACAAAACAAGAGATTGGAGACATTAAGATTTCGGACGAATTTTTTAAGAATTTTCAAATTTTCAGATAGGAGGTTCCAGATAAGGTCAAAAACTACATACTCAGATCTTCACCAAACTTTGCAGGGACACATTGGATGTCAAGACACGTGGAAAAAACGTACAAAACAAGAGATTGGAGACATCAAGATTTTTGACGAATTTTTGAGGAATTTTCAAATTTTCAGAAATGAGGTTCCAGATAAGGTCAAAAACTACATACTCAGATCTTCACCAAACTTTGCAGGGATACATTGGTTGTCAAGACACGTGGGGAAAACATACAAACCAAGAGATTGGAGACATCAAGATTTTGGACGAATTTTTTAAGAATTTTCAAATTTTCAGATAGGAGGTTCCATATAAGGTCAAAAACTACATACTCAGATCTTCACCAAACTTTGCAGGGATACATTGGATGTCAAGACACGTGGGAAAAACGTACAAAACAAGAGATTGGAGACATCAAGATTTTGGACGAATTTTTTAAGAATTTTCAAATTTTCAGAAAGGATGTTCCAGATAAGGTCAAAAACTACATACTCAGATCTTCACCAAACTTTGCAGGGATACATTGGATGTCAAGACACGTGGAAAAAACATACAAAACATAGGATTGGGGACATCAAGATTTTGGTCAAATTTTTTAAGAATTTTCAAATTTTCAGATAGGAGGTTCCATATAACGTCAAAAACTACATACTCAGATCTTCACCAAACATTGCAGGGATACATTGGATGTCAAGACACGTGGAAAAACGTACAAAACAAGAGATTGGAGTCATCAAGATTTCGGACGAATTTTTTAAGAATTTTCAAATTTTCAGATAGGAGGTTCCAGATAAGATCAAAAACTACATACTCAGATCTTCACCAAACTTTGCAGGGATACATTGGACGTCAAGACACGTGGGAAAACATACAAAACATAGGATTGGGGACATCAAGATTTTGGTCAAATTTTTTAAGAATTTTCAAATTTTCAGATAGGAGGTTCCATATAAGGTCAAAAACTACATACTCAGATCTTCACCAAACATTGCAGGGATACATTGGATGTCAAGACACGTGGAAAAAACGTACAAAACAAGCGATTGGAGACATCAAGATTTTCGACGAATTTTTTAAGAATTTTCAAATTTTCAGATGGGAGGTTCCAGATAAGGTCAAAAACGACATACTCAGATCTTCACCAAACTTTGCATGGATACATTGGATGTCAAGACACGTGGAAAAAACGTACAAAACAGAAGATTGGAGACATCAAGATTTTGAACGAATTTTTTAAGAATTTTCAAATTTTCAGATAGGAGGTTCCATTAAGGTCAAAAACTACATACTCAGATCTTCACCAAACTTTGCAGGGATACATTGGATGTCAAGACACGTGGGGAAAACATACAAACCAAGAGATTGGAGACATCAAGATTTTGGACGAATTTTTTAAGAATTTTCAAATTTTCAGATAGGAGGTTCCATATAAGGTCAAAAACTACATACTCAGATCTTCACCAAACTTTGCAGGGATACATTGGATGTCAAGACACGTGGAAAAAACGTACAAAACAAGAGATTGGAGACATCAAGATTTTGGACGAATTTTTTAAGAATTTTCAAATTTTCAGAAAGGATGTTCCAGATAAGGTCAAAAACGACATACTCAGATCTTCACCAAACTTTGCAGGGATACATTGGATGTCAAGACACGTGGAAAAAACATACAAAACATAGGATTGGGGACATCAAGATTTTGGTCAAATTTTTTAAGAATTTTCAAATTTTCAGATAGGAGGTTCCATATAAGGTCAAAAACTACATACTCAGATCTTCGCCAAACATTGCAGGGATACATTGGATGTCAAGACACGTGGAAAAACGTACAAAACAAGAGATTGGAGACATCAAGATTTTCGACGAATTTTTTAAGAATTTTCAAATTTTCAGATAGGAGGTTCCAGATAAGGTCAAAAACTACATACTCAGATCTTCACCAAACTTTGCAGGGATACATTGGATGTCAAGACACGTGGGAAAACATACAAAACATAGGATTGGGGACATCAAGATTTTGGTCAAATTTTTTAAGAATTTTCAAATTTTCAGATAGGAGGTTCCATATAAGGTCAAAAACTACATACTCAGATCTTCACCAAACATTGCAGGGATACATTGGATGTCAAGACACGTGGAAAAAACGTACAAAACAAGCGATTGGAGACATCAAGATTTTCGACGAATTTTTTAAGAATTTTCAAATTATCAGATGGGAGGTTCCAGATAAGGTCAAAAACGACATACTCAGATCTTCACCAAACTTTGCATGGATACATTGGATGTCAAGACACGTGGAAAAAACATACAAAACATAGAATTGGGGACATCAAGATTTTGGTCGAATTTTTTAAGAATTTTCAAATTTTCAGATAGGAGGTTCCATATAAGGTCAAAAACTACATACTCAGATCTTCACCAAACTTTGCAGGGATACATTGGATGTCAAGACACGTGGAAAAAACGTACAAAACAAGAGATTGGAGACATCAAGATTTTGGACGAATTTTTTAAGAATTTTCAAATTTTCAGAAATGCGGTTCCAGATAAGGTCAAAAACTACATACTCAGATCTTCACCAAACTTTGCAGGGATACATTGGATGTCAAGTGACGTGGAAAAAACGTACAAAACAAGAGATTGGAGACATCAAGATTTTGGACGAATTTTTTAAGAATTTTCAAATTTTCAGATAGGAGGTTCCAGATAAGGTCAAAAACTACATACTCAGATCTTCACCAAACTTTGCAGGGATACATTGGATGTCAAGACACGTGGAAAAAACGTACAAAACAAGAGATTGGGGTCATCAAGATTTTGGACGGATTTTTTAGGAATTTTCAAATTTTCAGAAATGCAGTTCCATTTAAGGTCAAAAACTACATACTCAGATCTTCACCAAACTTTGCAGGGATACATTGGATGTCAAGACACGTGGAAAAAACGTACAAAACAAGAGATTGGAGACATCAAGATTTTGGAAGAATTTTTTAAGAATTTTCAAATTTTCAGATGGGAGGTTCCATATAAGGTCAAAAACTACATACTCAGATCTTCACCAAACTTTGCAGGGATACATTGGATGTCAAGACACGTGGAAAAAACATACAAGACCTAGGACTGGGGACATCAAGATTTTGGTCAAATTTTTTAAGAATTTTCAAATTTTCAGGTTCCATATAAGGTCAAAAACTACATACTCAGATCTTCACCAAACTTTGCAGGAATACATTGGATGTTAAGACACGTGGAAAAAACGTACAAAACAAGAGGTTGGAGACATCAAGATTTTGGACGAATTTTTTAAGAATTTTCAAATTTTCAGAAATGCGGTTCCAGATAAGGTCAAAAACTACATACTCAGATCTTCACCAAACTTTGCAGGGATACATTGGATGTCAAGACACGTGGAAAAAACGCACAAAACAAGGGATTGGGGGTCATCAAGATTTTGGACGGATTTTTTAGGAATTTTCAAATTTTCAGATGGGAGGTTCCAGATAAGGTCAAAAACTACATACTCAGATCTTCACCAAACTTTGCAGGGATACATTGGATGTCAAGACACGTGGAAAAAACGTACAAAACAAGAGATTGGGGTCATCAAGATTTTGGACGGATTTTTTAAGAATTTTCAAATTTTCAGATGGGAGGTTCCAGATAAGGTCAAAAACGACATACTCAGATCTTCACCAAACTTTGCAGGAATACATTGGATGTCAAGACACGTGGAAAAAATATACAAAACATAAGATTCGGGACATCAAGATTTTGGTCGAATTTTTTAAGAATTTTCAAATTTTCAGATAGGAGGTTCCATATAAGGTAAAAAACTACATACTCAGATCTTCACCGAACTTTGCAGGGATACATTGGATGTCAAGACACGTGGAAAAAACATACAAATCATAGGATTGGGGACATCAAGATTTTGGTCAATTTTTTTAAGAATTTTCAAATTTTCAGATAGGAGGATCCATATAAGGTCAAAAACTACATACTCAGATCTTCACCAAACATTGCAGGGATACATTGGATGTCAAGACACTATAACCGATGTGCCAATTACCATTTCCATGTGCCAATTACAAATCTCCATCGGTCTTTCTACGCTTTCCCCCAAAATCTTATTTCCTGCTCTCTGAGAAGAAACCCAGCTGCCTCGCCTAGCGTTCGTTCCCATGAAACCTCACATATATCACAGCCCCTACTTCAAGGTGAAGGAAACAGTGTGTCCAACAATAAACTCCCATATCTGTCCCATATAAACTGTGGCTCACGTCAAGATAATTTCAGCCCAGATGGAGCCTATCGAGATAATTTCGGCAGAGAAGGAGCTAATCACCTGGAACTTCAGGCATTTAAAATTTAAAACCCCAAGAAGACTTTCTCCCTTGTTTTGAACAAAGATCCTCTGTCCTCGTGAGATTTTGCAGGTGGCCAGGCTCGGAATCGAGACAATTGCTCCACACATGGTGTTCTCCACGAGACGCATAACTTCCACGACCGCCGCCAGCGATTGACGTCGAATTGACAAGAGTAAATAGCAGAGAATCTTGAACTCCAACCCTGCCAGAACATTTCTCTTCGTATATATTCGCTTGGATGCGATTTCGACAGCAAAGGAAGGAATAACTTTACCGAAGTGTCCGAGTTGTGTGCAATAAAATTTGAGCTGAGAGCCATTAAAATTAATTAGAACAGATGCTTTTCATTCCTCGAGATCAGCTCTCAAACAAGGTGCTATTGTGGTTTTCATGCTATGCGATTATCACCTCTCAGTAAGCAATTCTCGCCCTTAACACCCCCGTGTGTTACGATTCTCGCCCCTACATCCAGAAGTGACCACGTGTGGGCGGAGCAAAAAGTTCAACGACCAATAGAGTGAAGGACAATTCTTGGGAGAACGGAAAGAAAAGACGAAGTAAGGACTTAGCAGGACAGTGGAAAGCAAGAGTGGAAAGAAGCAGTGGAAAGTGAGAGTTTAGAACATTCGCAGTTAAAACTTTCAGCACCTTTATAGGTGAGAGAGAAATTGTTTTCTCTTCTCTGGACCATGTTTAAAATCTTAGCTTTGTGATTTCGAAACTTCTTTAACGTAACTGGTTAGGCCATGGTGCTCGAATGTATTGTTTACATATAAAACCGACCATCAGCGGTCTGCGTTGCTCTCTTGTTTAGAGCGGGACATCATGGGCCCGCGAGTGTTTTGTCTTGTGTCGGCGAGCGACCAGAGATTGTAAGTATTCCTACAGAAATGAATTAAACATTATTTTGTAACATATTTCAGTGTCCAGTGTTCTGATTTCTAAATTCAAGATAAATTCATGGTAAATTTGGCTTGTAAACGAAGACCGATGAAAAGGGAACTTCCTCGTCTTTTCTCATCGGCCGTATCTTGGACCGTGACTAATTTTTATGGTACATTTTAATTGCTCATTACGTGATTGAACATCCAAACCTAGGTTCGAACCTCTAAACGCCCCCTTTTATTTATTATTTAAAATTTTTAATTACTGTTATAAATGGCTTTTCCCGAACAGGGACTTGTTTACAAAGCCAAGTTGTCATTTTTTATGTACTTCTAAAATTCTAATTTTGCCCTAAATTTTATAAATTCCATAAAGAAATCAGGACACTAAATAGTTTCTTTTTGCATGCCACGCGAGTGCACTAACCTCCGCTAAAAATAACAACAAACACTTGTTTGATTTTTTCTCTCTCTCTCTCTTTCTCTCTTGTAAATTTCGAATGCCCATAACCAGAAAAATGGCAATATCATTAGAAGAACTCAGGGACTCCATGAATGAAATAGTGAAGGCATTAGGGCTATTAAGAACAGATTTAACAGAAAAGATAGATGCAAGCAACACAAGTTTGAGCCAAAGAATAGACTCATTACAAAAGGGAAATGAGGAATTGGGAAACAGGATAGAGGCACAGATAAAGAAATGTGAAGTAACGAGAGGGAAAGTAGACCAGTTAGAGAAAAGAGTAGAGAAGTCAGAGGGAGAAAATAGAGAGCTAATTGTTAGGGAGGTGCAGCAGGCAGAAGGTAGGCTTAACAGGGAGGCTGTTAGCTACATGAATTCATTAAGGGATGCCAGGGAACATGAGTTCAATACCTACAAGATCAGCTTTGAAGCGAAAAGTAAAAAAGAGCTTGACGTAATTAAGCGCAGAGTAGCTGGTATTGAAGACCTTAATAAGGAAGGGAATGATCAAGTGAATGCTAGGTTGGGTGAGTTAGAAAAGGGAAATAGCAAAATACTGAATAAGTTACAGAGCAGATTAGATAGAGTAGAGAACCTGTCTAAAAATGTCAAAGGGAAGAAAGATAATAGTGGGGAAATTGCCAAATTAGAACGGGCTATTGAAGACCTAGAGAAAAAATATGAGAGCAACCAGGGGGAGATTAGCCAGCTAAAGATAAAAAAGGAAAAACAGGCGGTTAAGCCTAAGGTTCAATCCCAAAGCACCCCTTATGCTTCCTCGGACTCGGACAGTGATTCCGGGGTAGAGCATAAGCCAAAGCCAAGGAAACGGACTGCCATCAGGTTTGGGGACCTAGAAAAACTCCCCAAATTCAGTGCTGCAAGACCTGAGTACCTAGCTTCTCAGTTCTTGGCAGACATTGAAGAGTCGTTTTGCTTGCTGGGTGTGCAGGAGGAGGATATTTTATCCTACC
The DNA here is from genome assembly GCF_977018435.1 of Lepisma saccharinum. Lineage (NCBI taxonomy): Eukaryota > Metazoa > Arthropoda > Insecta > Zygentoma > Lepismatidae > Lepisma > Lepisma saccharinum. The sequence continues at coordinate 469,223 of NW_028143029.1, forward strand.
TGCCAAAGTTACTGACAGGGGTGGCCAAAAACTGGTACCTCCAAGTAAAGGGGAATTTTGATACCTATTCGGGGTTCAAGGCATTGTTTCTGTCTACGTATCAATCGGATACGTGGAAGTCAACATACCTAGCCAAGGTAATGAATAGTAGGTACACTGATCATAGCAAGGGCACCATGCTTTCCTATTTTTGGCAACAGGTCAACTTGCTGAATAACATACAAACCGGCATGACGGACCAGCAGAAGACTGTCATCATAGCCAACCAGCTCCCCAACAAGGTTAAGGAGGCACTCTTAATCCACCCCTACATTAGCCTAGAGATGGCAGCCGAGATTGTAGCCAGGTTAGACATAGTGTCCCAATCCAGTCAAAGGGAGGACCAAAGGAGGTTCCAACCCCGGTACCCCCAAAATAGACAAGAAAACTTTCAGGCTAGGCAGGTCAGGGTACGAAGACCTAGGTTCGAACCCAGCCCCCCGCGAAGAACAGAAAATAACTTCCGTCGGGGTAGCACTTGGGATAGCAACCCGCGACGCAACAACTCATACCGGGGCAGATCGAACACATACTCCGATAATCGTAACGGGGGAGGTAGTAGTTTCAGCTACCGTAACGGGAGAGGAAACTCCCCGGTACGTAGGAACAACAACCAGGCTAGCCAGGGTAGGGGTCCCACTTATGCACAAGTGGTGGCTGCGGATCGAACCCGAGCACCAGAACAAGGCCCCACCTTAAATCCTAACAGCCCTCCATTTAGAACTGGTAACCAGCCTACCAGATCTTTAAATGCTTAGGCTCCCCTCTTACAGAAGGTAGGCAAGGGGGAAGCTCCATTGATACTGATGACAGGGAAACACGAGTAAAGCAACTGGTGAATGATGAAAATAAATATGAAATTTGTAGGGTTGATTTGAATTTTTATGAGGATTTTGAAGATAATGAGGAATATTATAGTGCTAAAAACCTTTCATTGCCAGTAAATATCAGGAACAAAGTAAAATGTAGTTCATTTGTTAATGTAAGTTTCAATAATAAAGAATATAAGGCACTTGTAGACTCGGGAGCAGAAATTTCTGTAATGGCTGAGAGTGTTTGGAGAGAAATAACAAGTGAAATTTCAAGACCTACCTTGCTTAATACTGATAATATAATGCTGATAGATTACAGTGGGAAAAAGAGACAAAAGTCACTAGGGAAATTCATTACAGATGTGAATATTGGAGGTAAAATAGTAACCGTGCAATTTTTAATAGTCAGAGAACTACCAGCTAGAATTTTGATTGCGTTGGATTTACTTTTTGCACTAGAGGCTAAGCTAGACCTGAAGGAAAGAGGATTGTTATTAAACACTGAACAAGGAAGTAAAGTAGTACCATTGTTACCCCTACCACTTGCTGAAGGCACTCAGGATTTAGATAATCCTTGTAACCAGGTACACAAGCAAACTAGGTAGATAAAATGATGAGAAGGATTTTAAAACTGTATAATTGGAGAAATATGAGGAAAGATGTCAGATCTTATGTTGCAGACTGCATTACATGTCAGAGTACTAAAGATAACACACATCCAACTAGACAAACACTGTTAATGCACAGTATGGAAGGTAGAGATATTGTTTTGTTCATAGATATTCAGGGCCCATTACCAAGGGGTAAGAGAGGTGAAAGATTCTTACTAACTATTCAAAATGCAAAAACTAGGTTTCTAACCGCATACACCTTACGTAACAGTACTACCGACAGCATACTACGGAAGCTAATTGATGTCTATTTTTTACATTTCGGGATCCCAAATTTAATAGTAAGTGACAATGGAGTCCAGTTCAAGGCAAATAAATATGTACAGTCATTAGCCTCTCTAGGCATAAAGGTTGCTTATACCCCGGTATACAAACCGAGCAGTAACCTAGTAGAGAGGATACACAAAGATTTGAACCGGCTTATGCGAGTGGTATGTGAAGGTGCGCATAATGCTTGGCCAGAGCATGTCACCAAGGTTGTTAACTTGTTGAATGGAAGTGTCAACCATTCCACTGGTTTTGCACCCATAGAGCTTCAATTAAATTATCCCATTGACAATGCAGTAAAGACACACTTTGACTTGCCAGCTGGTGAAGAAATGAACTGGGAACACAAGCTGTACATGGCTAGTATTAATACAGCGGGTGAAAGAAACAAAAGAAACACCAGGATAAATGCACAATTGTCCCAAAGGCAAAATGTCTCTGTAGGTAACTTAATCTTTTTGAAAACACACTTTCTTAGTAGCTTATTGGATGCCATAACCAGGAAATACTGCAATACCTTCTCCGGTCCTTATTACTGCTATCAAGAAGAGCGAGTTGACGTGTTCACGCTGTTGGACTGCTGTACCGGCCAGATGGTAACCAATCAGCATGTGGAAAACATGAAGCTGTGGCACTGTACCGAAGGTAAAAGGACATTGTACCTCAGGATGTTGAAGGGTAAGAGACCAGATCTTTTTCCGCAGGATGTTAATGATACACATGTTACATAACACGCATACTTTAAAAAGGGAAGTCCTCTTAAAGGACTGGAGGCTGGGAGACTCTTTTACACTTGATTCTCAGGATGGCGTAAATAGAATCTTGTTCTTTCCTTCTCCTTCAACCTTAAAATTGGTTCTTAAAAACAATATTTGGCTTATCTTTCATTTTCCAAACTAAAAGCGTTACGCTGTTAAATAAGGCACTTAAAATGAATTTTCAGCATAAAAGCTACAATTTTTGAAACAAATTTTTACATTTAGAACTTAATAATAACAATTAAACTATCAATTACTTAATTATAAAGAGTTAAGCTTGTATTGCTTCAAAAAATTGAACTACTGTGACATAAAAATCCAAATTTTGTCTGAACTAATACTTTTGCGGAGAACTTTAATTTTAAATCAACCATAAAATGCTTAATTACAGTTGGATCTTTATGAAAACTAATTACTGAAGTCATAAACAGACTACCCTTGAGGGAAATTACAAAAAATCAACCAGGACTTGCATAATTTTATTTTAATTATCCAGTTTTTATACGAAGGTGTCGTATCGGAGGCTCGTAAACCGAGAAGCTTCGAATTTATGTAAAAATTTTACTTTTATTTCAGGATATTTACTTCGAACTTGTTTAATTATTTAATATAAGTGTTGTAGAAGTTTTGCAACCAACTACCATTTAAAGTTAGTGAAAATCAGTGTTGCCAGCTAATTTTTTAGAAAATTTTTGACGTTCCGAGGAATTATTTTCCGAAATCACCTTTCTTCAATGTACTGATTAAACCAGCATACCTGTGACTTGTGTAATCATACAGTATAATAGTTACTAAGTAACAATTCATTATAAATGGTTTTGCAACCATCAACTTTAATATTTTTCTCAGCATGCGTGCTTACTTGCACATGCTGAATGCGACGGATGACCTGATGATAAATAAGAATTTATAATGAAAGGGAGACCAACTTCTTCGTTTTATATATCTCCCTAGGGTTAATTTCTTGCTATAGAGAACATCAAAGATCGAAATTTCTATTCTCAAAGGAGACTAGAACCCAAAATTTATTTTTGCCACCATTTTGGAATACTTTCGGTATACCCCGGGTAACTTGAAAGATTTTTTTGGTGTGGAAGTTAAGGAGTTAGGAAGAGGAAGATTGGAGCACACCGCGTGTCACCTGTCCTCCCAACAGCTCATAAGACGCCATGGCAGCGTGAGCTAAACATGATTTTAAATATGGATTTGACTTAATCATTGCGGAATTCGACAGTTTTCATGCGCGGAGCATATTTTATTTTACACTTTGCCTTCTTTAGGCTTTACGGGATTTTTTTTTATTATCAACATATCATCTTGCTGTCGGATTCAAGGGGGGGACTCTTTTATATATACATGCGGGTTGGGTTTGGACGTGTTCGGTTCCTGGATTCTATCAGCCACGTGACAGGTCGACATTTGGCTGCTAGAAGTTAGGGCCTAACTACGTAGTCCTCATAAAATAGCCCTGCGGGGCTAACACATCGCAAAAATTGCTTAAGAATAAGTAAGACAACAATTACACTCGACCAAAAAGCAAAAATTTCATACACATGCATACACTTGTAATATAGTTGTATTTTAATCTTTTGATTTTTATGATGTAACTAACAGAAGGTGGTGTTAGGTCTTCTGTTTGTAATAATCTCATACATTTGCTCATATTAACTTCTTCATTATATCTAAACAATAATATTATCTTAATATTTTTGATGTGTTTATGTTTTATCATTTTGTAATCTTAATCTTTGTGAACTTGTGTAATCAGGTGCAGCAATATATGTGCACACACGTGACTCAGTAAGTCACCTTTTCATTTTATTAATATCTAGTTAGTGGTGAAACTTATAGTTTTGTTTATTTAGCACAATCATAGTGCCATGTAATCCTTTATGTACTTAGAAGAAGAAGTAGTTTTCTTTGTTTTCTTTTTCATTTGTTTGTCAATATTTACAGAAAATATTAATATCAATTGATTATTGATTAATCTATTTCTATGTTTTATCTAAAGGTGTATTCTGATTTATTATAGTTAATATTTGATAGGCTAGACACACCAGACCAACCAAGGCATGGAACGGCCAGTGATGTATGATGAAGAAAATAAGTTGGGTCTGTATATTAAAATAAGGATTAAGTTTGTATAACAACTAGATTCATGCACCATTTAGCTTTGATCAGGAGAAAATGGAGGCTAGATCTCCATAATGATTATTCACTGTTTGTTTTTATGTTGATAAGGAGAGTATTTAAATTTTGGCATTTTAACTGGCTCAAGTTGCATAATTTTACTTAATGTAAGGTATAAGACACAGAATAAATACATCTACCACATACACTTGCCGACAACACACAACAAGGATTTTGGTGTTATAAGAGGGTTGCGTTAATTTTAATTTGCCCAAGGAGGCCTATGCTTTACATAGCATAAAGAATGTGCCTATGATGCACACATAATTCCTGCCATAGAGCAGAAGATTTGCCCATAGTGGCCATTATAGTTTTAAGTATGCACATGTAAGGGGCTGAATGCCCGTGCAGTAAATACTGCCTAACCTATGAAGTGTGTTAGTGAAATAGTCTTGTGTTGGTAAAGCCTTGAGCCAAGTAATGAAATATGAAATAAGCTAAAACGATGAAATAAGTTGAAGAGAAGGGTGCATGAAGGATATAAAGTAAAGGGAATTTTCTTATTTTAATATGTGTATTGGTAATTTTTCAATTTTTAATTTCAAAACTAGCCAACGAATTTTTATATAATATTTTATTAAATCCTGTATTGATTTTCATACTATCTTTGTAGAAGCTACAAATTTTTGTGTAATTTTCATTATTCATAAAAATGTAATCAAGAGACATAGTGGTCAAGTGCACAAAGACAAGGAACTTAAAGTGGTAAAGAGACTTGAAGTTGTGACATGTGAAGAAAGTGCATGAAGATAAATTAAGACTTTCAACTAAGCATATTCTAATGCCTTTAAAAACTTTCACAGAATAAGATACTACAGCCAAAGAGATGGCAGGAGAAGATGCACCAAGGAGACTCCGGACACATTTCTTCAGCAGATACGAGAGCTCCAGCCAGGCAGACCAGATGGCAGAAGAAGAGGCCAGGACGGACCACTATTCCAGGAATGACTAGACAAGGAGGGCAGCCCACCTTTATTACCAACCGTATTCCTGAGACACTCGACGCCCGAGTTAGCAGTCGGAAGAGAGAAGAAGATGCCATGGACACCAAATGAAGCAGCGAGGGCGCAACTCACTTGCCCAGAGCCAATCCAGGCAGGAGGAGAAGCAGCAGAAGAGAACTACAGCTATGGGAGAAGGAGAGAGGCAGGCAGACTTGCCCATAAGAGGCAGATGTGACCCGAACACTTAAGTCTACGGGTGCTAGGGTTACAGTCTGACCTAAGTTAACATCGGGAGGCAAGACACATCAGAAGTCCTGCAGGAGGCAATGCAACTGATAGCTGAAAAATTTGCTTCCCTTCATTTCAGCACAAACACATCAGAAGTCCTGCAGGAGGCAATGCAACTGATAGCTGAAAAATTTGCTTCCCTTCATTTCAGCAAATTTTATTCGGGAGCAGGGGGATGTATAACCGATGTGCCAATTACCATTTCCATGTGCCAATTACAAATCTCCATCGGTCTTTCTACGCTTTCCCCCAAAATCTTATTTCCTGCTCTCTGAGAAGAAACCCAGCTGCCTCGCCTAGCGTTCGTTCCCATGAAACCTCACATATATCACAGCCCCTACTTCAAGGTGAAGGAAACAGTGTGTCCAACAATAAACTCCCATATCTGTCCCATATAAACTGTGGCTCACGTCAAGATAATTTCAGCCCAGATGGAGCCTATCGAGATAATTTCGGCAGAGAAGGAGCTAATCACCTGGAACTTCAGGCATTTAAAATTTAAAACCCCAAGAAGACTTTCTCCCTTGTTTTGAACAAAGATCCTCTGTCCTCGTGAGATTTTGCAGGTGGCCAGGCTCGGAATCGAGACAATTGCTCCACACATGGTGTTCTCCACGAGACGCATAACTTCCACGACCGCCGCCAGCGATTGACGTCGAATTGACAAGAGTAAATAGCAGAGAATCTTGAACTCCAACCCTGCCAGAACATTTCTCTTCGTATATATTCGCTTGGATGCGATTTCGACAGCAAAGGAAGGAATAACTTTACCGAAGTGTCCGAGTTGTGTGCAATAAAATTTGAGCTGAGAGCCATTAAAATTAATTAGAACAGATGCTTTTCATTCCTCGAGATCAGCTCTCAAACAAGGTGCTATTGTGGTTTTCATGCTATGCGATTATCACCTCTCAGTAAGCAATTCTCGCCCTTAACACCCCCGTGTGTTACGATTCTCGCCCCTACATCCAGAAGTGACCACGTGTGGGCGGAGCAAAAAGTTCAACGACCAATAGAGTGAAGGACAATTCTTGGGAGAACGGAAAGAAAAGACGAAGTAAGGACTTAGCAGGACAGTGGAAAGCAAGAGTGGAAAGAAGCAGTGGAAAGTGAGAGTTTAGAACATTCGCAGTTAAAACTTTCAGCACCTTTATAGGTGAGAGAGAAATTGTTTTCTCTTCTCTGGACCATGTTTAAAATCTTAGCTTTGTGATTTCGAAACTTCTTTAACGTAACTGGTTAGGCCATGGTGCTCGAATGTATTGTTTACATATAAAACCGACCATCAGCGGTCTGCGTTGCTCTCTTGTTTAGAGCGGGACATCATGGGCCCGCGAGTGTTTTGTCTTGTGTCGGCGAGCGACCAGAGATTGTAAGTATTCCTACAGAAATGAATTAAACATTATTTTGTAACATATTTCAGTGTCCAGTGTTCTGATTTCTAAATTCAAGATAAATTCATGGTAAATTTGGCTTGTAAACGAAGACCGATGAAAAGGGAACTTCCTCGTCTTTTCTCATCGGCCGTATCTTGGACCGTGACTAATTTTTATGGTACATTTTAATTGCTCATTACGTGATTGAACATCCAAACCTAGGTTCGAACCTCTAAACGCCCCCTTTTATTTATTATTTAAAATTTTTAATTACTGTTATAACACGTGGAAAAAACGTACAAAACAAGAGATTGGAGACATCAAGATTTTGGACGAATTTTTGAAGAATTTTCAAATTTTCAGATAGGAGGTTTAAGGTCAAAAACTACATACTCAGATCTTCACCAAAATTTGCAGGGATACATTGGATGTCAAGACACGTGGAAAAACGTACAAAACAAGAGATTGGAGACATCAAGATTTTCGTCGAATTTTTTAAGAATTTTCAAATTTTCAGATGGGAGGTTCCAGATAAGGTCAAAAACGACATACTCAGATCTTCACCAAACTTTGCATGGATACATTGGATGTCAAGACACTTGGAAAAACGTACAAAACAAGAAATTGGAGACATCAAGATTTTGGACGAATTTTTTAAGAATTTTCAAATTTTCAGATAGGAGGTTTAAGGTCAAAAACTACATACTCAGATCTTCACCAAACTTTGCAGGGATACATTGGATGTCAAGACACGTGGAAAAAACGTACAAAACAAGAGATTGGAGACATCAAGATTTTGGACGAATTTTTGAAGAATTTTCAAATTTTCAGATAGGATGTTCCAGATAAGGTCAAAAACGACATACTCAGATCTTCACCAAACTTTGCAGGGATACATTGGATGTCAAGA